>NC_046162.1:86832641-87165974 GCF_011064425.1 Rattus rattus
ACACACACACACACACACACACACACAGACACACAGACACACACACACACACACACACACACACACACACACACATACACACATACACACAGACACACAGAGACACACACACACATACACACACACACACACAGATACACACACACACAGACACACACACAGACACACATACACAGACACACACACAGATACACACACAGACACACAGACACACACACACACAGACATGGACAGACACAAACACACACACAGACACACACACACACACACACACAGACACACAAACACACACACAGACACACACACACACACAGACACACACACAGACACACAGACACACACAGACATACACACATACACACAGACACACACAGACATACACACACAGACACACACACACACAACACACACACAGACACACACAGACATACACACAGACACACAGACATACACACAGACACACAAACACACACAGACACACAAACACACACAGACACACAAACACACACAGACACACATAAATAATAAAAAATAATAATAAAGTTTTAATGAGATAGACTGTCAAGTCACTCCCAGACTTTTCCTCTCATAGACCTGTAGAACTGGATGCACCCTTCTCACTTTGATAGGGAGGAAACAGAAGCCCCAAGAGGGTAAGACTTGACCCAAGACCCTACGCATGGCTATGGCCTGGAACCTGTGATTTGAATTGAAGACCATCAAGGCCCTACTAAGCGATTATTTCCTAATGGCACTGTCCATATGCCAGGCTGAGCACAAGGCACAGCCTAGGTGTAGGAATAAGGTCTCTGAGTAAGACACAAATGTTGCCCATTTCACACCTCAGGCCACACTCTTGAAATAGAATGGCTCTTTCTTATTTCTGCTTCAGAAAATGTGCCAGGAAAGGGCCTGTCGATTGAGCTAGGCATCTCTACCCATTAGCATTTCCCTGTGTCTCAGTCCTTTAACCCTGGAGTTCTTAGTTCTGAGTAGCTGTCTACACTCTGCCTACAGTGTCTGGTGAGGGTTCTGGCTGCGACTTGTCCCCGGTACATGTGTGTGGCCACTCATCCTTGCACTAAGAGATGACCAAGGTACCCTTTTATGCCCTCGTGACCAGATGCAGACTCAGCTCTCAGGCCTGGGGGTAAAGAGCCTCTGCGGATGCTGACTCAGCCAAGCAAACATTTCCTAAGTGTGAGTCACATGCTGGGCAGTGTGTTAGGGGTCTGGGATCATTTGGGACAAGTTAGATTCAATTCCTGCTGTAAACTGAGTTGGGATGAGAGATACAGACAGGTGTGCATCTCTCTTTATGCTGGGTGGGAGGAAGCAGGTTTTACAATGTGAAGCAGTTATCCATTTACTCCTCATAGCTGTCCCCAGGGCAGCATTCTTCTTTCTAGTTTCCCTACCTGTCTATCTGTCTGTCTGTCTGTCTATCATCTATCATCTGTCTATCATCTATCTCTATCATCTATCTATATCTATCTATCTCTCTATCATCTATCATCTATCTTTATCTATCTATCATCTATCTATCTATCATCTCTCTATATCTATCTATCTCTCTATCATCTCATCTATCTATCTATCATCTATCATCTCTCTATATCTATCTATCTCTCTATCATCTATCATCTATCTATCTCTATCTATCTATCTATCTATCTATCTATCTATCTATCTATCTATCATCTGTCTGTCTTTCTGTCTGTCTGTCTACCTATCCCCTAAAGGAAGAAGCAGGAATCTAGCACTGAAGAAAAGCTCAATAGCATTTCAGGCAGGAAGAAAAGCTGAACCAAAGCTTAGCTTTGAAAGCAGGCAAGAAGGGGATGGGTGTGGGGCCATCTGGCATCGTGGATCAGGGAGACACCAGATACTAAGGGCGGAGCTGATGATGACCAACACTGACTGCCAGGCCAGTGCTTCTGAACTGCTCCCAATGGGTAATGAGAACTTTGAAAGTTTTCATGAAGGTGTGTTTTTAGAAATGGCTCGTTAGGAGCTGGACGTGGCTGCACACACCTAAGATTCCAGCACTTGGGTGCCGGAGGCTGGAAGATCAGGAGTTCAAGGCCAGCCTTGGCTACATAGAGTGTGAGGTTAGCCTGATTATACAAGACCTTTCTAACATCAGTAACTGTGGTGGTGACTGCATGCCGCGTGCTTTCATCACTTTGCAGAGACTTGTATGGTAATCTTGGGTGATTCTTAGGGACCTGTGGTCCATTTTACCAAATCAGAGGGCGGAATAGGGACGTGATTTCTGATCTTTTTTTCTGGAGTTAACTATGTCAAGATTCAGCCTTCAGACTCACTAATTACACATAGAAATGTCATTTAACCTGTGGGTGGATTTCTCTTGTTGTAAAGAGACACCATAACCAGGGCAACTCTTATAAAGGAAAACATTTAATTGGGGCTGGCTTGCAGTTTCAGAGGTTCAGTCCTTGTGATCATGGTGAGGAGCATGGTGGCATGCGGGCAGATGATGCTGGAGAAGGAGATAGGAAGTATATATTTTGATCTGCAGGCAGCAGAAGGAGACTGTGAGCCTCACTAGGTATGGCTTGAGCAGAGAAGACTTCAAAGTCCACCCCCACAGGGATACACTTCCTCCAGCAAGGCTATCTCCTAATAGTTCCACTCCATATGGGCTTATGAGGGCCAATTACATTTGAACCACCACACTGGGTCTCAGTATTTCCATCTTTAAAATGGGGACGGAGCAATGGCTCTGTTGGTAAAGTGCTTACTGTACTTGCCTGAGGACCTGGATTTTGATCCCAGCACCTGTGTCGAAGTATGGCTTTGGATTTGTCGTCTTACTGGGGTGTGCTCACTGGTCAGGCAGACAAGTCAATTGCCTAACTGGAAACTCAACGAGATACTTTGTGTCAAGAAATAAAATAAGTTGGAGAGACATAGAGGAAGACACCTGACACCAGCCGCTAACTCCCACATGCACGCACACCCAGGCAGGCATAGAAGTGCACAGGACACACACACACACACACACACACACACACACACACACACACAGAGAGAGAGAGAGAGAGAGAGAGAGAGAGAGAGAGAGAGAGAGAGAGTAAACCATTGACATTTCTTTTAAATGTAAATAATAGTAAGATCCACCTAAGAGGAAGGTTGTGAGGAAGAAATGACTCAACACATGTATAAGAATTGGAAGACACTTGTTCACTGCATGGCACATCTACAGGCAGAGGGACGCAACGGCATCCTTGACAGAGAGTATCCAGGGACCATCTGCCTTCCTAGGAAGGAGGTGGTGAAGGTTCGTTGGCAGAGC
This sequence comes from Rattus rattus, assembly GCF_011064425.1. Lineage (NCBI taxonomy): Eukaryota > Metazoa > Chordata > Mammalia > Rodentia > Muridae > Rattus > Rattus rattus. Next base: position 86,835,961 of record NC_046162.1, read on the forward strand.
AGGTGCAGTTAAAACTGAGAAACCAGGCGAGCACCCGTTCCTGGTATTGGTACTAATTAACCTATGTCACGCTCCCCTGTGCCGATCTTTTATGTTTATTATAAAACTAAAGTAAAAACAAAGGAGTTGACAAACATGAAGGAGGCTTAAGACTTCCTCCCATCTCTTCTGTGTATTTTCCTGCACATCGCCACTTGGAGACTCCTATCCTCAGGCACAAAATTGGCAACGTTTAGTGGTCTTGTCTTTTTCAGGTTAGCAGAGGAAGGGGTGGGCTTCCTGGGGACTTTTCATGCACAGATGCCATCCCACGTTTTATGTTCCTTTAGAAGACTGTCATCTTATTTACATCGTGTGCATACGTGTCTGCTTGCACGGGCATCACCTGAGTGCCTGGTACCCCAGGAGGGTAGAAAAGGGTATCAGATGCCCTGGAACTGCAGTCACAGGAGCTTATGTGGGTTCTGGGAGCTGAACCTGGGTCCTCTGCACAGCATCCTGTGCTCTGACCACCGAGTCGTCTCTTTAGCCCCTTATTTTACTTTTGGATAAACAGAAACCTACATAGAAGTTATCAGATAGCTACTTCTCAGGAACCCTGAACAATCTGAAGAAAAAAAAAAGTGTATGCATATGTGTGTGTACACGTGTGTGTGTGTGTGTGTGTGTGTGTGTGTGTGTGTGTGTGTGTGTGTGTGATTATTTAACAGTAAGAGAAGCCGGGAAGGGGGAGAAAGATGCTGAAAAAAAGAGAAAAGGCAATAAACTTTTAAAAAAGGATAAAAGTAGGAGATAAGGGAGGAAGGAGAAAAGATTAAAAGGAAGAGAGGGAGATCAGAGCAGAGGAGAAGGGAAAGAGAATCAAGGAAAGGGAGGGGAGGGGAGAGTAAAGGAAGGGAGAGGAGGGGAGAGGAGGAGAGAGAAGGAGAGGGAAAGAGAGGGGAAGACAGGGGAGGAGGAGGAGGGGAGGAGAGGAGAAATGCCCCTAGGTGCCACTGCCCAGAGGCGGCTGTCCAGTTCCAGCCCAGCCTTTGCTCAGAGCCCTTTTGTTTCTAGGAATGGGGGTCACAGTCTATAGGTAGCACCCTGGCCTCTTTCCACATGCTCAGAACCACCTGGCATGGACATTGCTTTCTGGTCCGCGTCTCTCCCTATAGCTAGCTCCCCTCTGTGGCCTTTGTGACAGTTGTGTCAGCAGCGGTGGAGAACTTGACCTTTCCCATCCTTGGCCCACACACCTCATTAATTTTTCTGTGCACCTGGTGCTGGCCACGATGGAGCGGTGAAGTGGCCGGGTCTGCGGAGAAAGGAGCAGTGCTCAGTTCCCAGAAGCTGGGCCTGAGAGTTCACTGGAGTTATAGGGTCATGCTCCAGGATCCTTGGACCTTTGATATCAGAACATTGTTTAGAAAAACAATAAGTCTCATAGATGCATAGCGACTCTACAAATAGAAAAGAAAATAATGTAAAAAAAAAAAAAGTACTGAAATAATGAAATGAAAATACGCTCAGTGCCCCCTGGATGAAAATTATTTTGGATTTGATGGAGCCCTGGACTGGATTATTTGGACTGAATTAGGAAAAGGCGAACCTTTGCAATAATACCCTGATGTAGGAAGTGGTCAGTGTCGCTGGGCCTGGTGGCTTAGGCCTATAACCCCGGTTACTTGGGAGGGCGGGCAGGAGGATCATAAGACCAATGCCTTCCTGGGCTCAGGGTGAGTTTGAGGTAAGGTTGGTGACTTAGTGAGACTGTCTCAAATAAAATGAGCAAACAGCTGGAGCTATGACGTAATGGCGGGTGCTTCCTTAGCAGGGCAAGGCTCCAGGCCGGGAGACTGAAGCAATGGGGCTCTAGAACTTAAGACCATGGTCACAAGGTGGGTACTCGGTGCCGACCCACTCTCTGTTATCACGGCTGCACTGCTCCTATGTGTCCCTTTGACTTTATTTGGGAAGCTCTGTCACTTGCCTAGGTACTCTGGTAAAGTCATTCCTTTTAGACAATGGGATTTAGTTCCTGTTCATTAAGGAAAAAAGACATAGTCTAGTCTATGGGAGCCCTCATTAAAACAAAACAAAATGAAACAAAACACCCAAACTTATCAAAGATTATAAATGCAGGGCTGGAGAGACAGCTCGGTTAGGAGCTCTTGCTACTCCTTTCCCAGGGGACCTGGCTAGGTTCTGACCCCAGCATCGGTCAGGCAGTTCATAACTATCTATCCAGCTCCAGTGGATTTAACAACTCTGGTCTCCACAGGTGCTTGCACATGTGCGCGCGCACACACACACACACACACACAGATACACACACACACACAGAGATACACATATACACAGATACACACATACACACTCACTTACATATACACATTTGCTTGTGCACACACACAACACACACATACATATACATACACACAGATATACACACAGATACACATACAAGCACACACAGATACATACACACACAAATACACATACAAACACACACACTCACATACACACAGACACACACATACAAACACACACACACAAACCTGACTTTAGACACACACACAGATACACACACAGATACACTCAGACACATGTACACAGATACACAGATACACACACACACTCACTCACATATACACATTTGCTTGTGCACACACACAACACACATACACACATACATATACATACACACAGATATACACATATACAGATATACATACAAACACACACACAGATACACATACAAACACACACACTCACATACACACAGACAACACATACAAATGCACACACAAACCTGACTTTAGCCACACACACACACACACACACACACACACACCCACCCCTGACTTTAGCCACAACAAAAATACACCATTTTTTTTAGGTTGTTTTTGGGGAGTTTCTTTGGAAGTCTGCTTTGAGGAAGAAGCCAGCTTGAGCTGTTTTTTTTTTTTTTTTTATCCCTCTGATCCCTGCTGGCTGACCAAGGACTTCAGGCTGTTTACACTGTGGGGCTTTAGATATGGTTATTTGTGTGGCATTGTATCGGAGCCTTCAAATATTTGCCGGGAGGTTTGGTGGAAAATGTCTAGACCAATGCAAACACTGCAGGCCCCAGGGCAATCCCAGAAGCTCGAGGGGGTCATTCAAGACCCCAGCTCTATCCGACCAGCATCCCAGGGAAGCCCCTCTGATTCTCCTTAGAGGCAATGAGCCCATCAAAGGGTCCACGGCCACTTCCCCTCCCCCCAGATCTTGATTTCCCACTAACCTGATTCATTCATTCCTGATCCCAGAGAGGTACACTGGAGAGCCATTGACCTAAGAATCAGGAGCCTAAACACTAACTCTCGGTTGCCTCCCGCCCACTGGGTCACCAGGGCATGCAAATGACCTCTCTAGGCTCTGGTTTTCTTGGTTTTAATGAAAGCCATTGAGAAAAAAAAAAAAAAAAAAAGTGGCTTCTAAGGCCCCTTTGAACCAATCTCTCTCTTCCTTAAGCACCTCTCAGACAGGGCTAAGAAACCAGGTTTGCTGTGGAAGATTAAGAAAAAAAGAACGAGATGAAGTCTCCTGCCTCTACACTTTTAATGGCTTTCCTCTCTTAGCGACTTCTTGGGCACTCAAAACGTACAGAGCATAGGGTGGCTAGAGGCGAGGGTGTGTGATAAATCACTTATTCGTGCCCCATACAGTGCAGGGTAAAAAAAAAAAAATCTGTCACTATGTCTCAAGATTGTGGGCCACCTGATTTCCTGGACAGGCGCTTACATACTTAAATAAACCTCTCACAGCAAGCCAGGAGCTCTATGTGCGGCAAGCACCGTATATGCTGAGCTCTTATTGTGGACCAAAGTCTGGCAGATACCCGAAAGTTCTCTAGCTTGGAAAGCCCCCAGGACAACCTGGTGAGGTAGCACCTTTTACCTGACACCATGAAGTGATCAAGAGACCCCAGCACCCCCACCACCACCACCCCCCTGGGATCTGAAGCCATTCTTCCGGACCTCTGCTTCTGGGGGTTGCATTTTCAAAGCACAGAATGCCGAGTTTAGAGTTAGGCAGAAGCACAGCGCCCATAGATAATGTGCACCTAATCTCTTGGTTAGAGAGAGAAGTGAGACTTGAAGCCAGGTGTTCTCACTCAAAAAATTAGAACCCCCCCCCATCCTGCCCTGCCCTGCCCTGCTCGATACATTGCTTGGACAGCACACTGGCGGTGACTCTTGTGTTGGAACCCCAGCTCCACTACCCGGCCCCCAACCCCACCCCACCCCTGCACATGGTAGGTGGACACTAATACTGAGCTACACCTGCAGCCTGCTAGCGTGTGTTTATATGTAACAGTTTGGAAACCCTCAGAGCGGGCACACATACCAACAACGCGCATCCTTGACCCCTTGACTCCTTGCTTTATACACAGCCTTTTGTTTCTTTTCCTTTGCGGGCTCCATTCACAATTCCATCTTCCTAGAGCCTCATCCTTTCCCATTAGAAGCCATCCTCAGGCCTGAGGCAAATGCTTACGAAACGTTTTAATTAAATTTATTCTTTACTTTGTGTGTTTAGGGTGGGGAGGCACATGCCGTAGTGCACGTGTGGAGATTAGAGAACAACTTCCCTTTCAAGACTTGGTTATTCCCTTCTACTAGGTGGGTCCTCCTTGCTCCTAGGGAGCAAACCCCAGATAGGCAGGCTTGGCGGCAAGCACCTTTACCCATTGAGCCATCTCGCAGGCCCCTGTAGCAAATCATTAGCAGACCCTATCAGCGCCTATCTTCTCCTTATAAGCTGAGGGGCTGGCCGGTCCTCAGGTCCTCATCCACCCCTGCCCCCAGTCAGGCCGGCCAGTTTTATCTACAATCATCTGTCCTCACATCTGGTGCTTCCTCCAGCTTCCTTACCACCTGCAAGGCACAGGAGCCTGAGGGATTGTATTCAACCAATGTTGGATCATGCCTGGCTGATAAATATTCTAATAGTCTCCCAAGTCACTCAGAGCAAAAGCCCTGTGTGCTGCGCCGACTCCAGCTTCTCTGCCTCCTTGCTATTCTTGGAAACACTCTGACACAGGTCTGCCCCAGGGCCTTTGCATCTGCCATTTCTCAGAGCACTATTCCCTAGCTGCCTGCACAGCCCCCCTTCAAGCATACAAACTTGTCATTGCCTCCGTGAGGAATTTCCTTCCTATCCTTATTAACATTTCAGCCTCAATGTTTTAGCTTTATATCCTGGCTTCCTCCCCTGCCCCACCCCGTTTACCTTTAAAACATTGATCACCACCAGCCAGAATATGAATTGAATCAGCTAATTCTGTTTGCTGTCTGTCCTCCCAACTTTATAGTGCATAAGTCTCACCCGGACAGGGATTATTTTAAGGGGGAAAGTGCCATAACCACTGGTGCCGCATTTAGTAGAGGTCAGCAGATGTTTGTTGACTGAATATTGAAACTTCCTGCCTCAGCAGGTATCTGCGTTTTGGCTGCTCTTACAGGTCTGCAAGTGAAATCTCTATGTCAGCTCCACCACCACTCCCCTGAGGCTGAGGCTGCTCACTCTTTCCCTGAGCTGCCTCCTACCAAAGGCACTCTCCAAAGAGGTGTGCATGACAAGCTGAAGAAGGCAACTCCCAAGTGTCCTACGTTCTGGGATTTTCCACAGACTGCCACACAAGCCTCATCCCCAGCTTCTGGAGACCCTCCCTACCTTCACAGATCTCACTCTGAGTTTTAATAGTCCCCGACTACGAAAGGCTAGCCATTTGGCTTACCGAATATTACTTATTCAAATACATCTGCTTGTTCGAGAAATGCCCAGTCTTAAAGAGGTAAAAATGAATCATGGTGAGACGGAGAGTCCAGCGAACACCCCCATCACTGCCACACATGCCTTCCAACGATCCCCTGAGATTCCAGGACAAAGAGAGGGTCGGGGTACACTTTGTAATTTGCAAAGAAGAGTTGGTTATCCAAGTTTCTGCCCAAGACATCTAACAAGTTCTATTTACTTCTATTTGTTTCTTTGTTTGGTGTGTGTGTGTGTGTGTGTGTGTGTGTGTGTGTGTGTGTGTGTGTGTGTGTACACATGTGTACTGTGGCATGTTTGTGGAGATCAGAGGACATCTTGAGGGATAAGTTCTCCTCTTCCACTATGAAGGTCCCACAGGTCTTTATCCACGAAGCCATATGCCCAGCTGTGCTTGAGTTAGGGGAGACTTCCGGGGCAGAGGGTAACGCCACTGACTAAGGACAAAGCATGCCCTTCTGTTTTGTGATGGAGAAGAAACAACTATACAGAAAGACGGTGATTATTCCAAGGAGTACAAGTCCCAGTGGATTCTTCCCCTTGTATAAGGGACAGTCATGTTCACCTTCAAGCACCTGAATTTCCCAGTCACCTCAGCAGGGCCACATCATCATGAAAGTTCCCACCATTGAGAAGACGAAAGAGAGAGAGAGAGAGAAGCGAAACTCACCCACCACTTCACCCCCAAAGTTGAGTCAGGATGGAGCAACTTTAGAAGTGGCGTGGGTGTCCCACATTAGCAGTCCTCAGAGGTCACCTAGAGCAACCCCCGAGGACATCTGCATTCAGAGAAGCTAAACCACAGGTGGGACATATGACTCTGGGGTCATGGTGCACAGGGAGTATGGCTGGAAAGGAGCCGTGATCCTCACTGGGAGCCTGTCTCAGGCGCTCTGTCCCAGGGTCCTTAAAAGACCTTGGTGAACTGCTGCTGTTACCCTCATGTTCCAGATGAGGGAACAGAGATGCATCTGGCTGAAAGGGTAATGAGGCCGGGGTGGCCTCCGGAGGCCACAGAATATACTTCAAACAGACCTTTGCCCTCTTGCCTCTCTTGCATTTGTTTAAGTGGGGCTTCTGGCTTTCTCTCCATCTTCCCTCAGTGTCACAGTCACTTATACACCAGTTTCACCCTGTCCCTCAGGAAATGGTCTTGTGAACCTGGAAAAATAAAAAACCCACATGGCCTAAATGCACTCAACCAAGTTAGTTTCTTGTACTGTCCCTTCTGTTCCATGCCAGTGTTTCTGTCCAGGGCTAGGGTCAGTTTAGTCAGAGTCAACATACTCCCCCAGAGCCCTGGCTTAGACCGAGAGCAGAGGGTCATCCAGGACAGCCTCTCCAGACCTGCAGTTGCTCTGTGAATCAGTGCTGGATTGCCTTGTCACGCCCCCGCACTGAAGGTGGTTAGGTTATCGGGTTCACTGCAGATCCACGACCAGGAGTCTCGATCACACAACTGCTGTCCGTCTAGAGTTACAGCTGGAATTGTGCGAAAAGTCAAAACTCGTGTCTGTGTTCCTCAGTCTTAGTCCTAAGGGCTTTGGAATTTCATCAAGAACCCAGGGCTATCACCCACTTCACACATTGAACAACAGAGGAGACCCTAATCTTGATGCTAACTAAAACAGTAGCAAACCCTCTTCATTACCATGGGACTGTGACAAGTGACAGTTACATTATGCTTGTCTTTTTTGGAGCAGTTACTGTGGTTACTAGTAGCAACATGCTAAGATCTTTGCAGCTATTGTCTTATTCAACCTGCAACACACTAGCTCACTCAGTAACATTTTTCCTCCCCCAAACTTGTGTGGCTATAGGGGTAGAGGTGGAATTTGAAGCCAGCCTCCTATACACTCCAACACCGTGAGCTTTGATTCATGTCACCATAGCTCAGCCTTTTGCCCCACTCTAATCCTGTGTTCAAGATTTCTCAAAGCAGGACTATCTTTTAAACCCTTTTCATCTTCTGGTCACCAGGTTTGGGTCCAGGTCAGCGGTTCTCAAATTCTGTTGACACGTCTCATATAATGGAGGGCTGAGATGCGTGACAGATAAAGTGGACCTTCTCATGATCTGTGACCCATTGCCGCCACCCCAACTGGATGTGAGGGGAGCAGTGAACTCTGACCCCAGCATCTTACATTGCATAGAAAGGGATGGAGGTGTTCCTTGCGCCTCTCTTCCCCTCCTGCGCATGCTCTTTCTGTGGCTAATCTTGCTTTCCTGAGCCTCATTTTAAATGCTAAAGATGAATCCCCGTGAAGATCTGATAGCCAGCTCTTGCTAACCAATGAGGGGTAGAGGGGAGCTTTCTTAATTCCTTGGAACTGTTCCCACTTCCTTCCTAACACAGCCATTTTACCCCAGGGGGGACTCAGGTACCATGAGTTCCAAAGCCTTGCCCCACCTTGTGGTGATGTCTGGGATTTGCCACCATCGTACTTAGGAGACCAGTGGTAAATCCTGAGGATTTGAATCCAGATCCTACTCCTGTTCTCAGATTCCCAGAGTAGAGTCATTTGAACTGGAAAGACTAGAGGTGACCATCACCCTGGCACTACTGTGACTCCCCCTGCTTCTGCTGTGGCTGCAAAAGTCTTACTGTGTGCCTGGCTTGTAGCAACTGAGTTACTTTAATCTCAATTTTCGCCACCTGCAAGTTGGAAACATCTTTGCCATTTTAGAGATGAGGTAATGAAGACTGGAATCATCAGAGCTCTCACTGCTGGTAAGAAGTGGACTGGGAGATGAATCTGAAGTGACAATGACCTTGGGTCTTTGGGTTAGCATCTCCATTGATCTAGGTAATCATGTTCATTTTGCCTGGAGAATGGAGGTTTCCATGAGCACAAAGGCTCTTTGGAGTACTAAATGAGATGATGCTTGTGAAACAGGAGACAGGAAGGCTGCACACAGTAGGCCCTTGCTTATTCTCACAAAGCCTACCTGACTCCCCCACCCCCTTCTCTGTGTATGTGTATTGTATGTGTTTCTTTGTGTGAATGGATGTGGAGGCCAGGGTCAATGCCAATGTTTCTATTGCTCCGCCTTGTTTTTGAGATAGGGTCTCTCACTGAACCTGGAGCTCACCAGCGAGTCCCTAGGATCCTTCTGTCCCTGCCACCCCAGTCCTGGGGTTATAGGTGTACACCCCACAGCTTTGGACTTGGTTTTGGTCCTCCTGCTTGCACAACAAGCCCTTCACTGACTGAGCCATTTCCCCAGCCTCAAGCTTCCAGGTCTGGTAGCTTACCCACCGCCTACTACTCAGTAAGACATAGCCTCTTTCCACTCAGACCATGGGAGCTACTTGCTAACCATTTACTCACTCGCTCACTCCTTAAAGATTCAGTTACTTTATCTCAGGTGTGGCTGTATGTCTGTATGTGCCTAAGTGTGCACCTGGTGCCCATGGAGGCCGGAAGAGGACCCCTCGGAAATGGAGTTAGGTACAGTTGTAAGTCATCGTGTAGGTTCTGGGAACCAAACCCAGGTCCTCTGCAAGAACTGGAGGTGCTCTTAACCACTGGGCCATCTCCCCAGCACTCCATTCAGTAATTTAAGATATTATCTTTAAGGGGCATGTGTGTTTGTGTATAATATGTATATATATATATATATATACATGTGTGTGTATATGTATATATGTAGAAATAAGAGAGAGAGAGAGAGAGAGAGAGGGAGAGAGAGAGAGAGAGAGAGAGAGAGAGAGAGAGAGAGAGAATATGTTTACCTGAAAGCAGGTGCCTCCAGAGTCCAGAAGAGTGTCTGGCCCCCTGGAGCTAGAGTTACAGGCAATTGTGTTGTGATCTATGAGCTGTGGGTACCGGGACCCACCCTTAACCACTGAGATACCACTCCTCCACTCACTCATTCATGGAATGCCTACCGTATGTCACAACATACTGCCTGGGCCCTTGGAACTCAAGCAATTAAGAGTTACATTGGTTTGTCCTGGAAACAAGAAGGTAAGGACAGTAGAGCGGCCTCATGGAGGGTGGAAAACCCTTGTGACATTTTCTGCCATCTGTACTAGACCCAAGGGACAGTGTTCAGAGTCAAAGCACACCACATTGTGTGCACCTGGAAAGGAACACAGAAGCAGGGCATCAAAGGCAGGTTACAATGAAGACTTAGATAAATGCCTTAAGATTTAGAGGAATGGATGGTCAGAAGACAGAAAATGCCCTCCCTTCAAAGGAAAGTGAAATCGAATTGGCAAATGGGTCAGACAAAGCAATCTGAAGGGGAAGGATGTGGCAAAAGGTAGTGTCCTGGAGGTGCATTCTGGTACCCAGTGCCTGCTGCCATGAGGTTGTGGAACTTCTCAGTCCTATTTTGCTACTCACCTTTGTTAGACCTTAGAGGTTCTCTAGAAGTGTAACCAAGAGCAAAGCTTTTGTCAGAGTCAGGCACTGTGTTTGACTCCAGTTTTCAGCCCTGACAGTGAGTCCCCAACTTCCCAGATGGGAACCTTAAGGTCAAGGTGTTCCATGACTCCCTTAAGCTCCTAAATACAGAAGTCAGAAGGCAGGCCTGGACAGATTAACCTCTAAGGAACAAATTCTTTCTGTCACATGTCATAGTGTCTCTTTTTCCCACTAACAAGGGCTGCAGGGGTAGGGCTAGCTTGGTGGGGTCCGGAGCATGCTGATCTGAGCTTGAATCCCCAACACCCATGTGTCTTTAACCCAGAATTTGGAGGCAGATAGGCAGCTATCCCAGTAGCTCTCTGGCCATCCAGGTTAGCCATAAGGGCAGCTGCAAGGTGAGTGAGAGATCCTGACTGAAAGCCATAAGGTGGAAAGTAGAGAGAAACAGGAATCTGACACCCTATGCCCTACTCTAGCCTCAGTACACATGTTGAAGGGTATTTACACATGAACACACAGTCACATCACACAGACATACACACACAATCTATCCTCTATCAATTATCTATTCATCTTCAGTAATTTATCAACTGTCTGTCTATCTACCTATCATCTATCCATCTGTCTATCTGTCATCTACCTATCATCTATCTATCTATCTATCTATCTATCATCTGCCTATCCATCTGTCATCTATCTACTACTATAGATAGTAGTATCTATAATATATATATATATATATATATATATATATATATATATATATATCAGGAGAAGGTTTATTTTGTCTAGAGTCTGACAAAGTCCTGACCTTGGTACCCCTAACCTATATGGTCAAATAATTTTTTAATGAGCTTATGAATTTTTATGAGGTTCTATTTTTACAATTCTATGTAATGCTCCAGTGCTAGTGGACACAGCAGCACCTGACCTTTCAACTAGCCAGGCACTTCCCCGCCATGAAGCCCCAAAGCCATGGGTTTTCTCCTGCCCGGCGAGGTCCCCTGACCCATTTGCATTGTGAGTTTATTATTTTAGTCTCCTCCAGCCTATATTGAGAGCGAGCTGGCTGTGATTCCCTCCTGGGCACTCAGCAATCCCCAGTGGGGAAGTTGTGGTTTCACCAAGGTGCGGGCATCATGAAACCGAGAGAGAGGTGGTGGTGCAGAGCGTTACCCAAAGGTAGGAGAGAGAAAACTCGCCCGTGCTTTAGTAAACGGAAGCCACATTAGTCTTTTTTTCTTTGCTTTAAAAAAAAAAAAAGACTCGTTGTTGAGATCTCAATACAACCACATTTAAGGAAATACAAGTATACTAAAGCCCCTACCCTTTCCCTGACTTCTAAAATGCTTGCCTAGCGATTTCCCTCTGTGAGTACTTTCAGTTTTAAAATGACAGTTCGAGAAAATGTCAAACAACTGCTTAATCTGCGCCCATCTCTTTCTCTGAATATTTAGACGCTGCTACGACTCCTCTATGCTTGTCTCCTGCGGGGACCACGGTGGAGATCCACTCCTGCGATGTCTTGGTGCCAACCAATCCCAAGGGCAGGGGTGGGAAGGACGGAACCATCAGTGCCACCGAAGGTCACTAAGCCTTGTGTCTGCCATTTGCTGTTCCTGACACCTCGACACAGTTACTGCCTTTGTATTTGCAGCCTCAGTTTCCCCACCACGAAGCAGATATGCTACAAACATAAGACAGCAGTCGAGAGGGTTAGAAGGAGAGCCTATGCACACTGGATGAGAGAGTGAGCGTCTCATAGCTGCTATTGGAGATGAGCGGTCTCAAGCGCCCTGACAGGCACCTTTTACATTTCTTCTCCTTTGACATTCTTCTTGGGAGAAGAGGCCAGAAGTGGTGCTGCTAAGCTCACAAGTACAGATGTTTTTGTTTTTTTTTTTTTTTTTTTTTTTTTTTTAGGATGCATTGCCTATGCCATCCAGGATTTCAGATGTGGTGGTGTACACAGCATTTGATCCAAAGTTAGCAACCCGAGCAGGCTTGAGAGGAGGCCTATTATCATGAGAACTTTGTGAGGACAGCAGGGTCTTCAGGATCAAGGACGAAGCAGGGGATAGGAGCAGGGATGCGGCCAAACAGAGTGCTGTTGAAGAAGATGTCCTGGGTATGTCTAAGACCATATCGGCCACCTGGGCCTTTAGGGATTTGACACTAAAACATGGCTCTTCCCAAACTGACTTCTGCTATTCACCCACGATGGAATTTGCCCAAGTCTTGAGTTTATAGTAAATTTTCTCCCTTCATTCATTTGTTTCTCTGGTTCTTTTCTTGAGGAATCTGGTAAGCTGCAAAAAGAAGGTCCTTGTCAAGTATAGTGTGGGCCAAGCCTGTGACCTCAGCACTTGAGAAGTTGAGGCAGGAAGATCAGGAGTTCAAAGCCATTGTAGGCTACATAGTGACCCCTGTCTCAAAGAAAGGCTGGGAATGTGATACGGTGGGAGACCCCTTGTCCCTCATCTAGAACATTCTGGATTCAACCCCAGCATTGGGGGAAAAAAGCCCTCCACTTATCTAATTTTGATCCTTTGTGTGTTTTGTTTTATTTCTTTGAGATGGGGGTCTCTCTACATAGTACTTGTGTACTATTGATCCTTATAACCCATCAAAGCTTGGCTTTTCCAATCCACCAGTTTGCTTGTTTTCCTTCAGGTGTCAGTAAGCCTTGATACACAATTCGCATGCTCTTCTTTGGGGTGTGCAGTTGGGATTGTATTATTTTCACAAATGCCTTGGTATTTATGGCCTATCTCTGCAAGTGGGCAGCACCCAGGTGAGGAAAAGAGTCATCTGGGTTCAGGGCTGGGTCTTTTGCCACTACATGTCATCTGAGAGAGGAACCCATGCTGGTGGCCATGCTTCTAGTGATGGATATAGCTTTTGAGCTTTCATGAGTCAGTTCTTAAGTTCTTATGATAACATGCCAAGCAGATTTTAATAAAAGAATCCATCTTTCTGTAGATGCAATCATGGGCCAGAGAGATGGCTCCTTGGATAAAGGCATCTATTACCAACCCCCGGGGACCTGAGATTGGTCCCCATGACCTATTCGACTGAAGGAGAGAACTGACTTCTACAAGTTGTCCTCTGATACACAGGCATGCGCGCGTGCATGCATGCATGCACACACACACACACACACACACACACACACACACACACCAAATAAATGTACTTAAAGCACTCTATGGGTATCCTCAGGGAAGGTGCCCTTCCTCTCTCCTTGCTCCCATACTAATGTTGAGCATAGCTGTACCATGTGGCCACTGATCTGTCTCTGACTCTGTACTTGGGGTCTATGGTTTAGATCTCCACTTAGCTTAACTTTTTACCCCATTGGTCTTCCAGAAAGGAAGGATTAAATACATAGACCTGGAGCTGGACCCTATGAACTAATGGAGTTTGGCTGGACAGTCCTCTAGACAGCTTCTTTTTCCTTTCTGTTCTCTTTCTTAGACCAACTTCAGGAGCTATTTGGGGACCTCATGGGTAGATCGGGTGTGCGCCCCAACCCCCATCAGGGGCCAGTGTAGGCGCTGCAAAGCTCTGAGCTCTCAGGGGACCCAATCAGGAAGTGACTGCAAGCCCCAGACAGAATCTGGAGACTACGTTTATTGCTAGTGAAAGAAAAATCCCTAGGGCAATCTAGTCAAATACAGATGAAACTATCGCAAAACATTAAAAAAAAAACCTCTTTAAGATAATATATATAAACATATATTATATATAATATATATAATATATATATATGTATATATATAAAACAGGTTCATGGCATCAGAGTAGCACACTGAGAGGTGGGGGGGTCTTCACCAGAACACTACAGCTCTTAAGGCATGACAATTCATAAAGACTCAGATTTCCAACTAGATCCCTGGAAGTCCTCCCCATCCCAAGAATTCACGGCTTTTATAGAAGGGCGGCTATTTATGAACAAGGGAGTTTGGAGGGCCTGGGCTACTGTCATGCGCTCAAAGGATCTAGTGTCCTTAAGGCTGTGAATGCCATGGCAGCATTTGTAAGATCATGTGGAGATGGAGTCCCTGGCTGGGGAGGGCACAGGATGAGGAAGGCCACCTGGCTCTGTGCGTTCCGTTTGAGGACTCAGCATGGGGTGCTCAATCTTAACATTAGTCACTGACTTGTAAGGGAATAGGTGAAGGTTCTTTGTCGATGGTTCGCCCAGGGAAAAAAGGTGACCTGTTCATCCCTTTGGGGAGTGTTTAGGATATTATATGTGGATAAGAAATCTCCATTATCTCTGTCCCGATGTCTGGCCTCTGTCTTTTCTTGAAGCCTCTGGGAATTTTGCGCTTTGAGGGTCTGGATCTTCCTTTATGCTGTCCTTTTCTACCCATCACTCTTTTTTTTTTTTTTTTTTTTAATTCTTTTTTCGGAGCTGGGGACCGAACCCAGGGCCTTTAAGCTTCCCTAGGCAAGCGCTTTCACTGAGCCAAATCCCCAACCCCTCTACCCATCACTCTTAACTCCCAGTGTTTCTGCATCCAGCACAGTGTGGCTTGTAAGGGGCCAGGGATCATGGCCCCAACATCATCTGGGAGCAGGTTAAATTGTATCTGCAGAGCATCAGGCCCCAGGTAGACCCATGCAGGGTTGGTGTTTCGCCAAGCTCTTTAGGGAGGTGGTGGTTCATTAATGTGTGAGAAGTACCGAATTAAGGAACTGATATTTAATGACTGTGTCAGGGCAGGGTCAACGAGAGACACAGGTCATCCGTTAGCTACCGCTATCTACACACAAGGCTAAGCAAGCCACTGAATGGTGTTAGGCCTTGGGTATTTTCACGTGATGTGGGGTGTTTGGATTGCACGAAATGATACACAAGTAATTTCTGAGCATCTATAAAAGATGGACCAGCACGAAGCCTACCTTCAAGGAACTTAACAATGCAGGGGTACAGATAAGGGAGACATACAAGAAATGACGATGCAAGGCAAAAGATGAAAGTGGCCTGGGCGAGGAGCAGGACTCAAGGGAGGAGTAGCCCTGCCAGCTCAGCCTGAAATCCTGCTCAGAGAAAGAGGTTCATGTGGAACATGTGCTTGAGGCCACCAACCACTGCTCAGACTGTCTGTGCTAAGGACCACAGAAGTCGTAGTGGGACTGATTGATCATTGAAGGAAGGGCATCGTATAGGTTCACGTCATGGATCCTATCTGGTGAGTAAATGGAAGTAAAAAGAAAAATGAAAGGCCAGGAAAGTTTCATGTTCTACCATGTTTGGTCACATCCAATCTGCGGCTACTGTGAGGTCAAAGGCTTTGTCCTTGATTACCTCCGTGATCCCTGGGTGTGGCACGGGACAAGATCTGACACATTCAGTCAATGTGTACAGAATGGGACCAAACTGGGATGGAAATGTAGCTCTCTGGTGGCAGGGTGTTTGCCTGGCTGGTTTTCATGGGCAAGCCAAGGACACACTGGGACTCAGGGAACATGGTCCTTCTTTGGCAGTTTCAGGACAATGGGAACAAAATCCTTTGGCCCAGCAAATGGCCCTTCCATCTTCAGTTTAGAAAGCACATCTTTAGTCTCTTAAAAACGGATTTGGGTTCTCTGGGGACTATATTTTAGTCTCTCTCTGGTGGCCTAGGGCATTCCTAAAGTCCATGAAGACTACCAGGGTGTGTGTGGGGGTGGGGGGATGTCGAACTGTTAGCACTGTTGGGGAGAAATCACCGGGCACAAAACTTTCATGCGGAGACTTCTTTTAAAAAGTCCTTCAGGTTTCCTAGGGACAGTCTATGTCCATTTCCCCCCCAAATATGAGAAGCATGGTGAGAAGCATGGTCTGTGGACTTTATGTTAACTTCCCCTCACGTGGACTTCCCGTGTTCTCACTAGAAGAGCAATGCAGAAAGACAGCAGCTCTTGGACTTCTAGCTTTGATGGGAAGCTTTGTTTTTGGACTCGTGGAAAAACAGACTGTTAGACCTAAAGGAAACATGTATGGGAGCAGATGTCTGGAGACTGCAGGTTAATGAGACACACGGACCGATAGGCCCTAATTTCTGCTACAAAAATCTGAATTAAGGAAAATAACAGGAGACTTTTTTTTTTTATTTCCAAATACGTTAAGTAGGAAGAAAGGTGTGTCTCAGATTCAGTGACAGGTAGTGGGAGTTAAAAATGTAAGATTATTGTTTTAATTTAGCATGGTGTGTGTGTGTGTGTGTGTGTGTGTGTGTGTGTGTGTGTGTGTGTGTGTGGTGTCCTGAAGGACCAGGACACCGGTCTGGCTGGAGAGAGCAGTCATTTCTCCAGCCCTAGAAGTTGTTTTAGATGGTTGGTAGATACACAGAGGACAGACTCTGAGGACAGAGAGAAGTGAGGGAGGGGCTTAGGTTGCTGAGGTTAGGACTGGAAAAGCTCTCCAGCGTGTACAACATGCAAGAAGCCTCGGTGCCTGTGACTCAAGCAGAAAAACAGACCCTGGGCAAACTAACGTGAAGGTGTGGTGTGTGAATCACGACGGCCAGGCCGGGGAGTAAAGCAACGGATGCAGATGCCTGAACTCACTGGGGCCCAGAAGAGGTGAAGCAGTGCTGTGAGTGTCTGCTGAAAAAGAGCCCCCCAAATTACAAACTGGGCTGAACCGGAAGGTAGATCAAGGGTAGAGCATGTCCCCCAGCCCCAGGCTCTCTGTCTTTCTGTCTGTCTGTCTCTCAGGAGCAAGCACTCTGATGGGTCATTGCTAAGAGTCGGCAGAAGCTCACTATTGATAGAACAGCAGGATATTCTGAGATTATGAAATGCATGGATTCGAAATATTTAAAGTGAGCCGAGAATGGAATAGTAAAAAAGAGCAGGAAAAAAGTGAACATTCAAAAGAGAAAATACAGTTACCAAAACTCCAAACTTAACAGAGCAGCAAGATGATAGCTACAAATGAAGAAAGAGTTGGTGAGATATTGTTGTTGGATACGGCGGACAGGTCTATAATCCCAGTGCTGAGGAGATTGAGGCAGAAGTTTCAATACCAGGCTGATGAGTGACAAAACTTTTTTCTAGGGAGATGCAGCACATACCCATCTATCACCCCAGATAGGGATCCCATGACGGACTCAAGTATGGATACCACCAAAGTCCAATTTTGTAAACTATGAGTTTTATTGGGGTTACTTACAGGAATATGGGTGAGGGGTTACCTACAGGGGCAGAAATGACTCAATGACAGCTGCAGCCCCACCCCCGCCCACCAGCATGGATGACGACAGCTCACAGAAGCTGGGAACCTGGAGCACACTGCACAGCCTGTGGCAGATCAACAGATTGGAGAGTATCCTTTCCAAGAGACTCTGGTCTACACCTCTTGCAGGCAGCTAGGAGGCTTTTGTTTCTCCTAGGCAGTTGGTCTGGTCTCAGAGACTTCAGCTTGGCTCCTCTGAGTCTTCTTTGCTTTTGCTGCAGTTCTGGTTGTCTAAGAATCTTGTTGGTGGCTCTTTTCCCCAAGCCTTAAAGAGATGTTCAATTTTTATTTATTGCTTACTTGGATAGGGAGGGGCCTAGTGAATCTGGTTAGTTTCAGGGACTTCCTGGAGCTATTTTGAGTTATTTACCTTCCTGTTTAAGGAGCTTCCCTGAAGGATAGATTGTTTCAATCTCAAAGGAAACTGTTACAGAACATGGGCTAATCTAGGCTACAAGATCCTATCTCAAAAGAAAAAAAAAAAAAGAAGAAAAAAAAAAAGAAAGAAAAGGAAAAAAAGCAAAGCAAACATTTTTTATAAAGTGGGTCTGGTGGTGAAGGTCTGTAATCCCAACTACTACAGAGGCTGAGGCACAGAGATTTAAAAGTTCAAGGTCTACCTGAGCTACAGAATGAGTTCGAGACTGGCCCAGGCAACTTGGTGAGATCCTGACACACACACACACACACACACACACACACACACACACACACACACACACACACACACAAACAGGGCCTAGAGTTGTGGGCTCGGTGGTTAAGACCATGTACTGATCTTGCAGAGGACCTGAGTTCTATCCATATCCCAGTGGCTTCCAATTGCTTCTGACCCCATCTGCTGCCCACTTCTGGCTTCCTGGGGCACTTGCGCTCTCTCTGTCTCTGTCTCTCTGTCTCTGTCTCTGTCTCTCTCTCTCTCACACACACACACACAATCACACACGCATACTCACAGTTACTTTTATTCTAAAAAAATAAAACTATAAAACACTACTGCCCATATGAACTGGAGGGATGTCATCTCAGATAAAACATGGGTGGTTAAGGTCATGAAAAGGTTAGGAGCTGGAAAGACAGAACGAGAAGGCCTTGCACTCGCCTGTTAGATATTCCAAGAGATCACATAGAGAAAATGGACAGATGACAAACCCTGGTTTCCAAAAAGATGAAATATGATGTGAGGAAATTCAGGTAAAAGAATGTACTGAGTCTCACACAGGAATATCAAAAACAAACAAAAACAAAACCCAAAACAAACAAAAAACCTTACAGCACAAGGAAGCGGTAGAAATAACCGAGACAAAGCAAAACCTCTAAAAACTGGTGGGGTGTGCTTAAGAAGGTGGAAACACAAGGGTTGCCTTGAGTTCAAGACCAGCCTGGGGCTATATATAGAGAGTGTGTGTGTGTGTGTGTGTGTGCATGTACACATATATACATTTGAGACAGGGTCTCAATGTGTAGCCTTGGTTGACCTCAAACTCTCTCTCTGTAGTTCGCTCTGGCCTTGAAATCTCACAGAGCCACTTGCCTATTTCCTGAGTGCTGGGATAAAAGATGTGCTCCAGCACAGTCAGCCTCTAAGCACATTTCTTACACAGCAGTGTCAGACAGCAGAGTTCTTATCAGCTACTAAAGATGCCAGTGGGAGTGCTCCTTAAAATGCACAAGAAGAATAGCCATTAATGTATAAACTCATGTCTAGCTAAAGTACAGTCAAGACTGAGAACGATATAAAGACATTTTTCACATAGAGAAGAGCTTATCTGTCATACTCCCTCAGTGAGAGGATCACTAACAGATGTGCTCTGAAGACAACTAACCCCGTGTGGAGTGGCATTGTAAGAAGCAATAATAAAAACACACATATAATCATACATTTATAACATCGACTATAAATTATTTCATACCATAATTTTGTTATTAAAAAAACTAAAACTAAATAAAAACTAAATAAATAAATAAACTAAATAAAACTAAAAATAGAACTAAAACTCTGTACAAACTTGGGAAGGACTAAAGTTTTTATGTTTGGGGGGAAGACGTTGGAGGTACTAACATTACATTAATATTTCACCTTAGGTGGGGTGGAGGGGCAAGAAATAGAAAGGAGTGTTTCAAACTCAAAGGAAATAAAGTAAATAAGATTGCATTGTTAAAGTGGAAAGGGAGACGTGGACCAAAGAAAGAAAGTTAAAATAAATAGAGGCTGGAAGGATGGCTCAGTGCTTAAGAGCAATGGGTGCTCTTCCAGAGGACTCAAGTTTGATTCCCAGCACCCATACGTTGGCACACAAAGATCTTTAACTCCAGTCCCACCCTCTTCTGGCAAACTTGGTGACCAGGCATGAATATGGTGGTCAGATATACATGTAGGCAAAGCAAAACATGTGTACACGTTAAATAAATATAAATATAATTAAATTATAAATAAATTCCTTTTTAAAAAAATATTAAAATGAGGGTTGGGGATTTAGCTCAGCGGTAGAGCGCTTGCCTAGGAAACGCAAGGCCCTGGGGTTCGGTCCCCAGCTCCGAAAAAAAAAATATTAAAATGGATTCCACTAATGGAGACAATGCTAATCAGATAAAACCTGACATTTCTGAGCTCACACTTGATGCCAGACGTTACGTTGGGATAGAACAGATACACAATTTCTTCGATCTAGCAAGGGACACCTAGAAGTGATCATGAAAGAACAAGCGTTGCCCGTACGCTAAGGGGGAGGGGCCTAGGGATGGCCAGGGATGGCTTTCTGAAGACGGTGACCCCTTTGCTTCATCCTGAAGGATGAGGGAGAAGTCAGAAGAAATAGCACGTACCAGGCCAGCGTGACAGCTCAGCTTGTGGCAAAGGCATGGAACGGGGCCCAGTCTGCTCATAGTCTTCTTTCGTTACGGATGAGGAGTTTGAAGCTCCAGAAAGGTAAGGAGACTGCCCCTGAGGTCGCCCGGCTAATTGCTAGCAGAACCGGAATCTGTCCTAAAGACTCATTCACACACACACACACACACACACACACACACACCTCAGAGGGCCCCCAGTGCCTTAGGTTTGCTCCAGAAGGGCTAGAGACGGCATGGTGTTGAGGTTTCAGACGACTTTGAGAAGGGACTGCCTGTGGGTGTGGGTACTGGATCTGTCTCTGGCCTGTGCCGGGCTGGAGCAGAGCCAGGAACCCCGGGCAGTTTTCAAGACTGAGCTACCTGGCTCACCCCAAGGAAGCCTCGGCCTCCAGCCACCTCAC
The DNA here is from genome assembly GCF_011064425.1 of Rattus rattus. NCBI lineage: Eukaryota > Metazoa > Chordata > Mammalia > Rodentia > Muridae > Rattus > Rattus rattus. Next base: position 86,856,621 of record NC_046162.1, read on the forward strand.
CGACGCTGGGTTTAATCATTAACTCCAGGTTCACAGGGCTGAAGCTGGAGTGCACAGGATCTGGGGAGCAGCCTGGGTCTCTGGAAGCCAGGAGAAAGATGGCTCTGGAGGAGGTGAAGGGGGCAAAGTTTAGAATGGACTTGCTCATCCCTGAATGGAGACACCTTGAGCACAGGGACAAGGTTCTGATTGGGACTGTCGATTTTGCTGGAGTTTATACAGTGTTTTGTAAGCTTGATTTCAGGGTGTCCTTTCGATGTTTGTGGAGCATTGTGCTTCTGTCTACTGCAGCCTTCAGCCTGTGGGATAAGGATTTACCTACCCATTTATCCCACTAAATGTAGCTCATAGAGGGCAGGACTCTTTCTTCCCAACAGCCTCAGTGCCTGGCACAGCCTGGACAGAATATGATAAATGCTGATTAAATATTTGCTGAATGAATGAAACCCCAACTCTGTCTAAAAGTGTTTCTAAAATGTCCCCTTTTAAAAAAGAAATGGGAACTTATTGTTGTTGTTATTGTATTATTATTATTATTATTATTATTATTATTATTATTATTATTATTATTATTATTATAGATAACGTCTGACTCTGTAGCCCAGGCTGCCTTGGAATAGCAACTTACCTGCTTCAGCTCTCGAAGCACTGGGGTTACAGAGATGAAGTATTACACTAACTTGTTTTTTTCTTTTGAGGCAGAGCCCAGGCTACAGTCAAACCTGCTATTCTCCTGCCTTAGCTTCTTCAGTGCTGGGATTACATGTTTGCACCCTCAAGCCAAACAGCTGATTTTATTTAAAAATTTCAATAGAGCGGAGCATGATGGAGCATTCTTTTTATCCCAACACTCAGGAGATAAAGGCAGGTGGATCCCTGTGAGTTCAAGGCCAGCCTGGTCTACATAGAGTCCCAGGCCAGCCAGGGGCCCAGTGAGACCCTGTCTAACAAACAAACAAACAAACAAACAAACAAACAAACAAACAAACAAAAAACCAGCAGCAATGATAAAACGTTCAGTGGAAGTTTGCAAACATCTCTTGTATAGTAACAGAGCCTGGGGGAGTCCCCTGGTCTCAAACAGGTGGCAGTCTTCTTCCCTTTGTCCCTAACATCTGAGAAAGACAGTTTGTGTCTGACGCTGCCTTAGCGTTCTCTGGACACGGGTGTTACTCAAGCATGGGGCCACGTTTGGTTGAGGAAACGAAAGCCCCGTAGGGGCAATAAAGGTAACTGCCCCTCTTCGTTTCTGAGATCTTGGGGTGGGAAGGACTGTTGGCAGAAATGTTGCTACATCCTGGGAGTGCAACCCTTTGAAAGGTATTTGTGTATTCTACCAAAACAAAAGTCCCAGACCAGACAAACAAGCACCACCTTCCGCTTGGGAAGTAAGATGCAGGTGGTAACAAGACTTCTGTCTCTAGCTGATTCACCGACTTCCTGGTGGGTAGATATGGCCATCTTCTTCTTCCCAAGGTTATTTGTGAGGGAGGGCTTAATGGCTGGATGGCATGGGAAGTCCTTGGCAGCTAGAAGATGCTCACACGTGGTGCGAATACCTTCTGCCTCTTGAAAGTACGACCCCTGACTGTCTCATGGAGCCAAGAGTGGAGACACAGTCTGCTCCCAGAAGCCGTGTGAACATGGGTGTCAGGTCAGAGCTGAGGCTCGCTCTGCTGATGTGGCTTCAAATGTAAACCTTTGTTGGTAGTGCGGCTGTAGGGGATGCTGGGAGGAGAAATTCTCTTTGCAGGGGTAGTCACTGTCCTGGAAGTGCCAGCACACCTTGGTGGATCTCGGCCAGGAAAGCTGACTCTCCTCCCTACCAAAATCCGTCTCAGGCCAAGGGCCCAGACTGTGGAGGAAACCGGCCAATGTCAGGGAGCCTCCATTCGTGCTACCTCTGGGTGGTTTACCTTAGCAGGGCGGTGGCACGTGTAGTGTGACCAATTTGCCTTCACCTCATTTTATCACTGGAACTTCCTCAGAGTTCTGAAAGTCTTTTAAGGTTCTAGCTCTCCACTGTAGTCACGTCAGGAGGTAAATCTGTTCAGAGAGGACGCCGGTATCCCCCTTACCCTCATCTCAGACCATGGTCTCTGTAAAGAGAACTCCCCAGCCACCTGACATCTCTCCCTGCCCCTCCCCCTTTAAATCTCACTCTCTCGCCCTAAAACCTGAGATGAAATGAAAGGTGAATTGCCAAGGGAGGTCCTCTCCTGGAGCAGATTTCCTGCCTTTGCTTGTGAGCATAGAGACCCCCGAGAGGGGAGGCCATTGGCAGAGCACTCTCCCAGAACCAGCCCTGGGGTGACAGGTGTATCAGAGATTAACTCCTTCAATGGTGGGGGAGGAGAAATAAAAAAAAAAAAAGGCAGTAGAAAGATCCTAAGGGCTGCCCTTGTTTTTCTCTATGCCACCCAACTTGAAACTGCCTCCAGGAACAGAGAGAAAGAGAGGGGAATAGGAAGGAAAAAGAGAGAGAAAGAGAAGAGAGAGAGAGAGAGAGAGAGAGTGTGGGGAGTGGGAGAGAGAGAGACAGGAGGGGGAAATCAAAGAAAATTGCAAAAGTCAATGGCCTGGAACCAGAGGCAGCCTCAGAAACTGCAGTGTGACTTTGATTCTCCTATCATAACTCTGAATTAAAAATTCAGGCAATTATCTGCATGGCTTCCTTCTGATTAGAATGAGCCGGAGCCTCATTAATGCATAGGCACAGAGGAAAACCATTAGGGTCTGTGAAATGGAATGTTTCTCTGAGAACAGGTTCCGCTTGATGTAAAATGCCGGGCAAAAAGAAATTTCACACATTTTTAAGCTCAGAGTCACAGGACGGCACCCTGCTTCAGGGCTACAGACCATGCCACAGCCATCCCTTCTCAGCTGGCGCTGGGTGAAAGCCACCTTTGTCTCCCAGCCTCTCTGGGACCTCCACGAATGCTATTGGGGGCAGGGAGGCGAGGGTCTTGATGTGTCAACTCAGCCTGGATCCCCCAGTCTCAAGGACTTTGAGCCATGACGAGTACCTGAGCTGTCTGGGAACTTATTGTCCTCCTCTGCAGAAGAACTTGAAGCCTGCCCAGGACAGCGAAGGTTCTAGACTCCAGGAAAGATCAAAATAGCTGCACAGCCCCAGTCAAATCGGTATTTCCTTGATCCTCTCCGTGACCTGGGCATCCCAAAAGTAACTCATGCAGGATCTGGGGAAGCTGGTCGATTGAGAGAGGGTGACAGGTCGGAGGTAAGGAAGGAAGGAATTTTTGGGGTCATCCCTCAGGTTATAAGGAGCGAGCTGCTGGATATATACAATATGATTGCCCGGTGCCTGTATGAGTAGCTATTCTTTAATCTTTCGAATAGAAAACAAAACACAAAACAAAAGGAAAACCTGTAGCCTAGGATAACCTGTAGCCTTGAACATCTGATAACTCCTGCCTCCGCCTCAGATGAACATTACCACGTCTGGTTTACAAAGAGGATCAAACGCCAATCCCTCCCACAACTAACTCATTCATGGGAAGCACTTCTGTGCATCTCTGGGAGTAGCTTTCTTCTGTGGATTACTTATAGGTGCTCAAAGAGCACCTGCCAGTGAAAGTTCTCTACCATTTCTTTTGCAGCTCCTCCTGAAGTCATTTGGAAGAGGGTGAAAACCTTATAGACAAGTGTCTAAACCAGTGGTTCTCAACCTGTGGGTCTCAACCCCAACAGGGGTTGCACATCAGACATCCCGAATACCCGATTATGATTCATAGCAGTAGCAAAATGACACTTATAAAGTAGCAACAAAAAATAATTTTATGGCTGGGGTCACCACGACAAGAGGACCTGTATTAAATGGTTACGGCCTTAGGAAGGTTGAAAACCACTGGTCTTCAGGCTAGTGAGTAGGACTTGGGTTCCCTCATTCCAGATAGCTCGACACTCCAACATAAAGATTCTTAAGTCACCAAATGTTTGGCCTCTAGACAAATAACATCAGTAACTTCTTCAGGAGAGAGGCAAATCTTTGTGTGGCAAAATTCAAAACAATAGTGGGACAATTTTTGTAGGAATATACCTGGCTCCAGTCAATAGGATGCCAGAAAAAAGTTATCTTTCAAACTGAGAGAGCCACATTCTTCTCCTGGAACAACTGCTAATTTCTCAGAGTGAAGAATCCGGAATTGTGCACTGTAAACACAAGTCCATAGTCCCTGGGATGGACTCGAGAGGTTACTGATATACTTTGTATCAACAGCACCCCCTACCGGACGCCCGTGCAATGCAACAAGCACTGGTCATTTAGCTGTGTGTGTGTGTGTGTGTGTGTGTGTGTGTGTGTGTGTGTGTGTGTGTGTGTGTTCTTTTTAAAGCATTTTCAGCTGACTCCCACCTTAGAAGGTGCATTCCTGGTCACCAGGGAGGTTTGTTTTGTTTTTTGTTTGACTTGGTGATTTAACCATCCCTCCCCCCAACCCCACCTCCCAAGCTCTGAGCCACACATTTCCCCAACACTTTGCTGGACCAATTCACAACACAACTGGATGCACCTGAGAGCCACCAGTGACTTCAGATGATCCCCAGTCAAGGGCCAACTTCCAGGCACCCAAAGTCTAGGATGGGTGGGGGTTGTCTCTCTGGGCTCACCCGCTGCAATGAATATTTGAAAGGAGCCAGCCAATGGTCAGGAATGTGGACCTTCCAGACCAGGCAGTCTGTCCCCAGTACTGCAGAACAGGCTCCCTTCTGGCTCTAGAAAGAGTCTCTTAACCCATCCACCAAGTCCCTCATTATTTTGGACATGGTCCCTTCTTCTCTTCAGATCATTCTTTTTTTCCTTGGAAAGGCTTACCTTTTACTACAAGACAGATGAGTGTATCAGGCATTATGCTGTGAGCAAACATATCTGGGTAAGGCGCACAGGGTGAAGACAGGGGCAACCCTCCACTTTCTCTTTGCCTCATCTGTAAAATGGGGATAAAATGGTGCTAACTTTTTACTGAGAGCAGATGTCTGTTTGCCTCATCTGTAAAATGGGGATAAAATGGTGCTAACTTTTTACTGAGAGCAGATGTCTGTGAAGTTTCCTGGCAGTCAGTGTTGCTGCTCCCACTCTGACCCAACACTTCCTTTACCTGCCTCAGATTTAGGTGCCCCAGGTCTGTGAAGAAAAGATGGGGCTCCCACCGAGTGCAACAGGAACCTGATAGAAATTACGCCAAGGGATTTAAAATACTTATGTATTGCCTGGGCATGTGCATCTGTCGTGGGCCACATGAGTTAGAGGACACCTTATAGGGCACTGGTTTTCTCTTTCCACCATGTGGTTTTTAGGAATTAAACTCCGCACTTCAGGTTTGGTGGCAAATACCTTTATCTGCTTACTCATCTCGTGTGTGTGTGTGTGTGTGTGTGTGTGTGTGTGTGTGTGTGTGTGTGTGTGTAGAATCCATAAGTCAACCTCAGATATCAAACTCAGGAGGTGTCCATCTTGTTTTTTGACACAGTGACTTTCACTGACACCTGGGGCTCATTGATTAGCGTAGGATGGGTGCCAGTGAGTCCCAAGGGACCCTTCTGTCTCCACTTCCCCAAGGCTGACATCACTAGACTTCTTTCTTCTAAGTAAGATGCTGGGGACTGAGCCGGAGAGCTCCTGCTTACTGGATGTTAATTGTCAACCTGACAGAATCCAGACTCACCTGAGAGATGGGGCTCTGGGCCTGTCTGTGGGTGAGGGATTCTCTTGATTGTGTTAACAGATGTGAAAAGACTTGTTCTCTGGGCAGGGCAGCCTGGACTGTACTGAGAAAGCCAACTGGGCCCTTCTTGTGCATCTTCACCCTCTGCTTTCCTATTGCAGATTCAGTGTGACCAGTTGGTTCACGTTCTTGCCGACTTGGCCTCCCTACCTTGGACCCTGAGCCAGAATACACCTTCCCCCCCGCCCCCCTCGTAAATTGCTTCCGTCCGGATCTTTTATCACGGCGACAGGAAAACAAACTAAGACATGGTCAGCACTTTACCTACTAAGCTGTCGCTCTCCGAATCCTTTTAAACAAAACATTTACTCAATTTTGCACAGTTGGTATTGTGTGGTAGTCATATCCTGCTAGGGACATCAGGTGTCCCCAGGGGAGCCTTGCTAACATTTAAAATGAAACAGTTGAGTGTTCCCCTTACTAGACATGCTCATATACAGGACAATGTACCTGTCACCTGATGGACTTCCTAGAAAACCAAGTCCTCAGGTGAGTTGTCACTCGCAAGCCTGTTTACAAAGAGCTCAGCCCCAAAGCAGGGAGGTAAAGGAAACCAGGACTACATTTTCCATACGCCCTGAAGGGAGGTCAATGGAGAGATGTGGTTCTTGTTAACACAGGATTTCCTGAAGGCAGGTGGTGTATTTAGATTTTTTTTTATTAGCTTTCAACTTTTTACTTGGAAAAAAAAATGAGTCTGTACTTAACATGGCTTCACAGTAATCTAAATACCACCATTACGGTCAGCAGTATCCTATTTGCCTGGCAACTGTCCCTGTCTTGGCATGGAAAACCCCACTTCCTGGAAGTCTAAGATGCCCCAAATGTCCTGGGCCAACTCTATCAGTCCATCTATGATCTGCCAGTCCCAGGGGTGCTGGGAGAGAGCATCAACAGAGAAGGCTCACTCTTTGGAAATCAGAGAGCACATTGCCTCTGGGGGGAAGACACATGGCAATAGTTTATATGTTTTCCCCATCCTCCGGGTTTGGCGGCCTGGCCTCCAGGAGTGCAAATTCAGTGTATCCCTGCAGGGGAATGCTTTAGTCTTTAATGAAGAAATGGGAGGCAGGTGAGAACAGGACAGAATCTAACAGGATCACAGGAAGAGCCTGCCACACCTGTTACAACCCTCCCAAGAAGTTCCTTGCTTTGAGTGAGTCAGGCTCTGGTCCCACAACGAATTCCAGCCGTTTCAACTGGTTTCCTGGGTAGGGTTAGGGGCTCTGAGATTTGTCTCAGTGCAAACACACAACCCTTCGCACAGAGGTTCCTCTGCACACTCGTGGTGGCCGTCTAACCCTGTGTGCCTACTTCTCTCAGGACCACCAAGGGCCTTCATATTTGCAGTGTCCTCAGACTTCCCCAGTGGCTAGGCTGCAGGAGAAGTTTATGGTCACAGAGAATGGAGTCCTCACCCAATCAGCTCCAAGGCCATATGAGAGACCCAGCCGTGTGGGCAGTGAGATTTGAGGCTGGGTTCTCAAGACCATAACGTTGTTTCCAGTGGCCAAACTTGGGCAACAAACTTTCCTACTGACTGGCTGGCTGGAATCTTGGCTTCTTACCCCAAATCTGAGCATCAGCCTGGCATAGCAGAGAAGAGAATCTTCTCCTTCTTCAACTGACTGGTTTTATGTCAACTCGATACAAGCTAGAGTTATCAGAGAAGCGGGAGCCTCAATTGAGAAAAAGCTCCCATAAGATCGAGCATTTTCTTAATTAGCCCATGGTGCATGCTACCTACCATGCCAGGGCTGTCGTTCTGGGTTCTGTACAGTAGTAGGCGGAACAAGACCTACATGGGAAGCCAGCCAGTAAGCAGCACCCCTCCATGGCCTCTGCATCAGCTCCTGCCTCCAGGCGCCTGCCCTGTGTGAGTTCCTGTCCTGACTTTCTTTAGTGATGAACAGTAATGAGGACATGTAAGCCGAATAAACCTTTTCTCTCCAACTTGTCTTTTGGTCATGGTGCTTCATTGCGTCCATAGAAACCCAAAGACACCTTCCTTTCCTGGCGACCACAGGGCAGATTCCTTTCTAACTCACAGGTTTTCAAAAACTTTGGTAATGTTAGGAATGGTTCTCCATGGGTGAAATGAACAGGCCTGGCTGCCTAATGTGTGGGGCTGAGGATAAGAGAAAAAGCAAGGGGCAAGAGAGACTCCGCTTGCTATACAAGCCTGATGACTTGAGTTCCACCCAAGGATGTCAGGGGAAAAGCTGGATGAGGGGGAGACATCTGTAATCCTAGGGCACACACACATACATACACACACACACACATACACACACATCACAGCCCTTACCTTCTCACCTACACATATGTACCATGTGTGAACAATCTCACACACACACACACACACACACACACACACACACACATTCAGCCCTTGGCCTTCTCATCTACACATGTGCCATGTGTGAACACACACACACACACACACACACACACACACACACACACACACTCACCCCTAGCCTGCTTGTTCTGGTTCAGCAAAGGAAGCTGGCCAGATAATGGGTATGCCCATCTAATCTACTCCATGCTTCTGCTGAAACAGGAGGGCTGTGAGTTTGAGGCTAGCCTGAGCTACATAGTGACAGCTTGACTCAAAAAGAAAAGGAATATATTTTTAAAGTCAACAAAGGCCAGGAATATCACCAAATCCAGGGTCTTACGTAACCTACTCTCTGCGTGCTGAGCTGACCTGGAGCTCCTCATGTCCTTCCCAAGTGCTGGGATTTCAGGAGCACGCCACCGTACCACCACGGCTGGCTCTGACTGCACAATTCCCATCATCGTTTAAAGTGACAATTGGATCTGTCTTGTTTTTATTCTTGGAAGAGAAAGATCATTGCACTTTAGATAGCACAGTGGATCCAAATTTGGTTTTGATTGAGAGCCTCTGTCTCAGCCTCACAGCTCATCACATCACACAGGTTTGAAGGTTGTAGTGAAATTTTGGAACCTTGTTCCCGGAAGTACAGTGCAGCATGGACGAATTAGTCAGGAGTAGGAGACCTCCCTCATCTCCCTGCCCCGTTATTTCCGACAGAGTCAGAACTGTCACTTTCTCCTAGGGTTATCTTTTCCCTTCTCTTGTAGCTCCTTTTGGCCCTGAGAAAACAGATGAACATGTCATTGCTGTGGATGCAGAGAGAACTCTGGGCTGCGCTGTGTGACTCTGGGCAACTTCTACCATCTTTCTGTGTCAGGTTCCTTGTCTCTGGGCTGGGTTTGTGGTTTTAGGGATGACTAGCCGGATCAAATAGAAGCGCGCTTTGAGAATTGCCAAGCAATTTTACTAATGTGAAGAATTTTTATTTGAGTACTGGGGCATCAGATGGGATATTATCCAATGTCTGTGAACATCTTGCTTCCTTTGTTCCTGGAGGCCTGAAGGAATTGCAAACTCAAATTTTGGATTTTAATCAAATTTGACCTAAAGACACAGACAGCAAAATAAGTCAGCAATTGCTACAAAAATATGTATCTCGCCTCAAGCCATTGGCTATAATCTGTAATCAGAGATATCGAAGACAGTCTTAACCTTTTGGGGGTGGGGTGGCTCTGGCAAGTGGAACCCCAGATGGCATTTCTGCATGTGGGTTCAGCTCCCATCATCCGGCTAAATTTACAACCTGGGCATCACTGAACCTCAGCGTCTCCTCCAGAGCCCCAGCTGACTGTACAAGCCTCGGCAGACAAATGATTTGAGCTCTGCAAGTTTTGGCGACTATGTGGTAAACTGAGATAACCGAAGAGGCCAGAGGATACCTCCTGCTGAAACCAGCCCTTCTCCGTGGGGGGCTTTTTGGCAAGCTTTGAAGTATCTTCTAGGAGACGAGGCTGCCCCATCTGGTTGGTTCCATCACTTGTAATTTACTCCTCCGTTGACGCTTGGGAGGCTGTGTTCATAAATACAGACCCCCACAAAGTCCTGCCCTGTGTAAGGGACAAGCTACAGAGGCCCAAGTCACAGGGGAGGACTCGCTGAATTAAGAAGGTCGCTGGGAGCGAGTGGCCCAATGACACCAGTGAGAATCCTGAGTTTCTCACCTTGGAGCACAAATATTTCCAACTCTGATCACAGACTCCCTTTCCAAACCACAAGGAAAATGGTGTCCCGCATGACTGCCCCACAGATATCTCAGTCTTTTCCCCTTCCCAAGACGAGTGCACAGGGTCTCAGGATGTGAAACCCATCCTGTGGAGAGATTAAGCTGTGGGGACTTCCGGTGGGCTAGTCCACGTCAGTCTCAATGTACCTGCAGAATCGAGAGCAGAAGCTGCATGTTGTGAGGAATGGGTCTTTGCCCCTCCTCACTGCAACTCTTGCCTTGCGTTAGAGGCCTGGGCTCAGGCTTTCTGTCTGTGACTACTGATTTAGTGTTTCAGGGCAAAGCAGATATTCTCCAAGCTCTATTTCATGTGTTAGAGAAAGACAGTTGTTTAAATCTTACCTGTCTTATTAGAGAGGCAAAGAGATCAAAAGACATCTGCTTATGTAAGCATCCTTTTTTAATTGTAATCTCCCGATAATTTTATTTCAACAATTAAGCCACTGATTTGTTTTAAGGTATTTAATTTTTTTTTTTTTTTTGGTTCTTTTTTTCGGAGCTGGGGACCGAACCCAGGGCCTTGCGCTTCCTAGGCAAGCACTCTACCACTGAGCTAAATCCCCTTTTTTAAAAAAAAGTATTCTTCTCCCATATAATAGATCCCTACCACAGTTTTCCCCTTCCCCCACTCCTCCCAGTATCCCCCCACCAGCCCTCTCCCCAAGTTCCACTCCTCCCCCCACCTTCCCCCAGAAAAGAGCAGTCCTCCCAAGGACATCAAATATGGCAAAATACAAAAGACCAGGCATAAACCCTCACGTCAAGGATGGAGGAGGAAATCCAAGAAATCCAGGGTCTCAAGGAGGGAAAGGGTCTCAAGAGCAGGCAAAAGAACTGGAGGAGCTCCACTCCCCCTGTCAGGAGCTCCTGCACACCAAGCCAACAACTATAACATACATGCAGAGGACCAAGCTCAGGCCCATGCAGGCTCCGTGATCGTCGCTTGAGCCTCGGTGAACCCCTGTGCTCAGTTGATTCTGCTGTCTGTGCTCTTCAGGTATCCTCGACACCTCTGGCTAGCAGGTTTTACGACAAGATAATTGTTGAAAGAACGAAAAGGTACTTAGAATACTAATGTTCCTGCTACAACGTCTTGTAATGTGTCTGGAGTTTGAGACCAGCTTGGCCTTCAGCAAGAAGATTTTTTGACTTAACCCATTGAGAAGAGCAGAGATGGGGGCGCTCAGGTGAGACTAAGCTCGAGCAATGTCCCCACAGTCTTCTCATCTCTCTGCCTTCTGTGGTATCTGTCACCCTCTGACTTCAGCCATGTCCTTAGGGTCACACATACCCATAGTGACTGTAAGTCTCATGTCATGCCATTAGGGGCAGAGAGCCTTCTCCTTAATAATTTCCTTGCAGGAGAGATGGAGAAAGTAAAGACATTTCTTTTCCAGACTTAGCTTCTGTTTCAGATTTTACAGGCTCTGTTCATAAGCCAGGGGTAGCACAGGCTATCAAAGCCTGGTCCAAGATCTGTAGACAGGATGGGGATGCCAACATATCTGCATTTGAAGGCACTTTATCAGAGGAGTAATGCTAACTTGTAAAATTCACATAAATCCCGTACAGTCAGTCCACCATTTAGCTGGCCCAGATCCATACTAGCAACACCTTTCTGTCCCCAGAAGTAGGGTATAATTTCATCTGATTGTGACTGTCTGGGTGACTGGCATTCCTAACATTGGTCCTGTGAGGCTAAACCACCTATGCACTCCATTAACAGCAGTGGCAGAGACACAAGGAGATTGTGATTAAAGATTCTCAAGGGTACTGGGCGATGATGGCTCAGTTAAAAGCATGAGGACCTGAGTTCAGATCTCTAGCACCCATGTAAACACCAGTCTGGTGTAGTGGCCCACCTAGAATCCCAGGACTCAGGAGGCAGAGACAGGAGGTCCCCAGAACAAGTTGGCCAGCTAGGCTACTTGAGTAAGTGACTCTGGGTTCCAGTGAGAGACTGTCTCAATAGATAGAGTTTGGTCAAGGAAGACTTCCAATGTCATTATCTGGCCTCTGCATACATGCAACATGCACACATACTTGTACATTGTACGATGAGTACCCACATGCAACACATATACCACACGAATGCTCCCAAGCCCTGACCTCATTTGGGAAATGAAACTGTTCATGGTGGTCACTGGTTCACTGCCTACTGTATTCTGCTGGAAACCACATAGATGTCATAAATGTCATAAATGTCATAGATGTTCTGGGTATAAGGACATACCTTTCCTCAAGTCTTTCCTGCCAAAAGCTCCCTCCCTGTGGTCCCAGCTTTTCTCTCTAGGAAAATCTCTCTTGTGGATGGTCTTTCCTAGGATTACACAACATGCACACCTGGGGGAACATCTGGGGATTATACTATTCTTTGAGGCATCTTCCTGCCAATGTGAGTTTGGTGGTCTGAAATAATTTTCACAGACCGTTGTGCCCAAGGCTTGAAGTTTCTTTGGCCAAACGACACTCTTAAAACATTTGTGAGATTCTGGCTTTTGGGGCTTCTGGCCGACACTGTAGATTGTCCCTGGAATCAGAGATCTTATCTCATCCTGGCTTTGAAAGAAGAGCCTTCCTGGCCTTGCCCTTCTGCTAGAATTGGCCCAGGTGTCCTGGCATCCCCTTGTGCCTCCAGCATAATGTTTCTTTCTTGGCTTCTAGTCAAAAATATGCAAAACCATAGTCTGGGTGGGAATAGCTCCTGATAAGCACACAAATATCGAGGGTGGCATTTATCCATCACTCAGTGTTGGCTTTCCTTCTCTTGAGCCTCACAACCACCCCGTAAGACAGGAAAGTGTTGGCATTGGCAGGTTCTGAAACTAGTCACAAACAGAGATTGGCTGTCAGGGCTCCATGTTTCCAATTCCTTCCCATTTTAACCCGAAGGGGAAGAACACGGTCCCTTCTCCCTCCCCAGCTCTCAAGAGAACTGCTGGCCATTGGCAAATAGGCAGCTCTCAGGTACCTGTGCCTCCTCCTCTCAGGCGTTCAAAGCAGCCTGTTTCCGTCTGCTCTTACTCTTCTCTCTCTTCGGAAAAATGGAAGACCTTTCCTACAGTGTCCCTCAGTGTCACAGCCCAGGGAAACTAGGAGAGGCTTATAGGACAATGTTTTATTTGTTCACTGTAGCATAACAGAGGATGGCCAAATCCTCATGGATCAATTCCTAGCCTTCTGCTCAAACACCAGAGCTTAGCCTTGTAAAACCCACTTCATCTGTCAATCAGGAGTCTTTAAATTGCCACTCAAATGAACTTAAGCAAAAAAGTTTACTAGAAGGCATGGTGGTATGGCTTCTCGGGTGGCTGAGGGAGGAGGCTTACTTGAGCTTCGGAATTTGAGGCCAGCTTGGGCAATGGAAGGAGATGAGAGAGGATGGGAAAGAAAGAGAAAAGGAGACTGTGGTAGTCTGAATAACAATGGTCCCCTATGGGGTTGGGGATTTAGCTCAGTGGTAGAGCACTTGCCTAGCAAGCGCAAGGCCCTGGGTTCGGTCCCTAGGCTCACAGGGAATGACTGTTTGAAAGGACTAGGAGGTGTAGCCTTGTTGGAGGGAGTGTGTCACTGGGAATGGGCTTTAAGATTTCAAATACTCAAGGCAAACCTAGTGTCTGTCTGTCTTCCTGCTGCCTGCAGATCTGGATGTAGAACCCTCAGTTTCCTCCACAGCACCATATCTGCCATGCTTCCCACCATGACAAGAATGGACAGAGCCTCTGAACCTGTGGCCGTCCCCAATGAAATGTTTTCCTTTTTAAGAGATGCTGTGGTCATAGTGTCTCTTCACAGAATGACCTTAGAAACCCTGAGATAGAGACAGAAGGATAAAAGGCTGTCTGTCTGTCTGTATTTCATGGCAGGCTACTAGGGGCTGAAAACATTAGCTTGAGAATGAGGCTGGGAAATCTCGTCAGGGGCCCAGGGAGGGGCTGTGCTTGCCGGTGCTTACCAGAGCGCCACAGGCAATCCCCACTCATTTTCTCTTTGCTCAAGTTCCAACCCAAGTAAAGAACATGAGATGGATCAGTCACCTCCTAAGCTGCTCAGCCAAAGATCGGGAGGACCCACCAGACTGCCTGGCACAGAAGAGGAAAACGCAGTAAAGGGGACGAAGAGGAGGAGAGAGGATAAGGCTCAGTCAGCGATGTACAGACATGAAGACCTGAGATCAGATTCCCAGCACCCACGTCCAAAGCAGATGTGGTAGTGCACATCTGTAATCCCAGCACCAGGAAGGCGGAGACACGAGGATTCCTGGGGGTTGCTGGCCAACTAGTCTAGCCAGTCTGAAAGTGAGCTCCAGGTTCAGTGAGTCTCAAAAACTAAGGAGTAGGCACTGGAGTGATAGTTCAGTGGTGCTAGCTTACCTCACGCAGAGGACCTGGGTTCGGTTCCCAACACCCACACGCAGGCTTGCAACTCTCTGTAACTCCAGTTCCAGAAGGAACCAACATCTTCTTCTGTCCTCTGTGGGTACCAGGCACACTCAAGTTACACATACATGACTGCAGTCAAAACATTCATATACATAAAATACGAATGAAAAAATTAAATCAGAAAGAGAAGAAGGTGGGGGTAAGTTGAAGACAACACCAACAGTGACATCTGGCTTCCATACTCACATGCACACTTGTGCAACACCACAGACACACACACACACACACATACACTCAGAAGATCTGGCTTTCATACCTACCTGCACACTTGTGGAACAACACACACACATTCAGAAGAATAAACACTAAATGCGGCTGTCGTTAGAGGGTAAGGGGACACAGGGGAGCTGGTCCAAATGCAGCCAAGTTCTCTTATGCCTGGTTCCACTGGTTTCCATGGTTGCTGCTCCACATCAGCGGTGGCAGGGGAGGAGCTGCCCAGAGGCCTGGAGGCATCAGATAGTCAGGTAGTAAGGGTTAGGTTCTCAGGGGGCATCATTTTTGTTTAACGCTGTCATTTGTTAAGCACATGAGAAATCATTTAAGTCCTGGGGGGTTTTCTTAGTCTTAGGACCTGGCTGGGAGCTGAGAAGATATAACTGTGCATAACATAATGTGTCTTTCAGGTGGCAGTGGGTGACAGCGGCAGTAGACGTACTTTAGTCTACCAATGTGAAGGGCTCTAAGGTCAGATGTGGGAAAGAGCAGTGTTGGGCTCAAACCTTGATCATGTGACTTACACAAGTTACCTCATCTCTCTGAGCTCCGATTTTCCTCATTTCTGTACTTGGCATGGCGCCAAATGCAAGGCAGTATGTTTTCTGGGAGTTGATGGCCAGAATAAATATGACTCCAATCAAAATACCAACCCATAAAAAGTGTGTGTGTCTGCACACATGTGGGAACACTTGCTTTGTCACATGTGAAGACCAGAGGAGGATGTCAGGTCTCCTGCTCTGTCACTTTCCTCTTGTTCCCTTGAGATGGGAACTCTGGCTGAACATGGAATTAGCCATTTTCCCTATCAGGTGGCAGCCAGCCAGCCAGCCAGCCCCAGTGACCCTGTCTGCTGTCCTTCCATCCCCCAAATACTGGGATTACAGGAGCATGTGCTGAGGGATGCTCCTTGAACTCGAGAGATCTTACCTGCTGAGACATCTCTCCAGCCCTAAACATCTCTTTCCATGCTGAATGTCCTTTTAATAAATATATTTTAATAAACACATGAATACCCAGGAGCACAATTGCTACGTCATAGAATATATATTCTATATAAAACATAGCTTCTTTTGTGCTGTAATGTCCCCTGATACTGTCTTTTGTTGGGTTTTCAATTGGTATAGGTTTGTTGTCTATCCTTTTCAAATTAATTATGAAAAATGCTTGGTGTATTTTAAGGACGTGTGTGTGTGTGTGTGTGTGTGTGTGCGCGCGCGCGCACTGTATATTACATGATTCAGCATCTTACTTTTACTTGTCTACATGACGACTACTTCTGTTTTATTCTAGACTATTTAGAATAGTTCCTTTTA
Source organism: Rattus rattus (assembly GCF_011064425.1). Lineage (NCBI taxonomy): Eukaryota > Metazoa > Chordata > Mammalia > Rodentia > Muridae > Rattus > Rattus rattus. The sequence continues at coordinate 86,872,463 of NC_046162.1, forward strand.
TGTTTAGGATGATACAGCATTTGAGTTCATTTTTATGTATTGTGGGAGACAGGGATTTGAGATTCTATGTTGTTAGGTTTTTTTTTTCTTTATATGAATAGAAAAACAAATCAGTGAGACTTTGAATTTTGTATAACCTAAACACCAGTTTCCTTTTAAATCATTTCCACAAAATGATTAACTCCTAATTAGATTTAACTTTATTTTATTTTTTAAAAAAGATTTATTCATTTATTATATATAAGTACACTGTAGCTGTCTTCAGACACACTAGAAGAGGGCATCGGATCTCTTTACAGATGGTTGTGAGCCACCATGTGGTTGCTGTGATTTGAACTCAGGACCTCTGGAAGAGCAGTCGGGGCTCTTAACCACTAAGCCACCTCTCCAGCTCTAGATTTAACTTTATTTTAAATGAATTTTAAAACTCACACCTATCGTTTACTAATTTATCTCAGTTGGTATATTAGTGACATTCAATGGAGTGGGGAGAGTCATTGTGACAAAATTTCTGACAGAGGCAACTTCTGGGAAGGACTGACTTTAGCTCACAGTTTGAAGGGACACAGTCATGGACACGAAGGACATAGAGAAGGTGCCGCAGTAGGAGCCGCTCGGTCTGTGTTGGTTACAGTGGTAGAGCAGTAGCTTGTTTCCTGGCTGACTAGGATTCAGAGCTGGGCTATCACCAGCAAAGGATCCCCTCCAATCACCTTCGACCACCAGAGGTTTCACAGCCTCCCTCCCCCAACGGCACCACCAGCTGGGATCAAGGGTTCAGCACATGAGCCCACGGGAATTTTTTTCAGGTTCAAAAACATAACACTTTGCCTGTAGCACCCCTAGGCTCAAGGCCATCTCCTAACACATGATGCATTCAGTCCTACTTAAAGAGCCTCCAACAATGGACCCAGCGCTGTTCGAAAAGTTCAAAGCTCAAAACTCTTCGGGAAGACTCAAAACTCTTAGCTGAGAGTCTCCCTAAAATTGGGAAAAAATTAGTCCACCTCAATCCAAGGTACTTATTCTAATACTCAATGTCACAGAGCAAGCACTTTGCACTCAAATACAGAGATTGGGGTCGTATCAAGGAAAGACTCAACTAAAGCAAGACAGAAAGCAACCCAGGAGGGCACACATACTGTAGTTCCATGTCTGCCGTCTGGGGCGCACGATGGCAGCATGAGGGATCCAACAGACTTGGGGAGCCTGGCCTCTCTCTTAGGCCAGTTCCACTCAGTGTCTGCTACTTTCCCTGGCCCTGGGATTTCCAGGGGTCCGCTACAACTTGGGACGGCCTTCTGGGTCTCCCCGTAGGGAGCCTGACTCTGCACATCACCTAAGAGCAAGGTCTGGCCATGCCAGTGCCTGTTCAGAAATCCCAGTATTCAGGCAGTGCAGGCCAACCTAGGATACAGAGGGAAGGCCCGGCTTCAGAGAGGACAAAAGGACAAGCTAAAGACAGCTCAGGAATTTAGAAAATTTACCTATAAAGCAGAAGAGAGGAACTGATGCAGGAAGGCGGTGAAGCCAAATGCCACCATGCAACAGTTCATATCCCTGGAGAACCGCTGGAGGGGGAGGGGGCCACAGTGGAGCAGGTATGGGCGACCTTTTTGAATACTATCATGAGTTTCTACCTCTGTAGCGTCTAATCTGTTTCCCACAGTGTGGCTCCAATGGACTCGGTCACGTTTTTGAAGACCTTACTCACTCCGTTTAACATCCTCAAGTGGCTCCTTGCGGCTTTCAAAATCAAATCTAATCTTCCATGTATATAAAAGGCCCTTTGTTACCGAGTCCTGGCGTGCCTCTTCATCTCCGGCCGCTGGTTGAGGCTCCTCGGCCTCTCTGTATTCCTCATCTCTAGCGCTGATACAGCTTTACTTAATTATTGACTGGTTTATCTGTATTCCCTAGATTATGATCTCCTTGAAAAGAGGATCTGAATTCGAATCGCTGTGGAAGTCAGACTGCTGAGGCCACTGTCTCCGCCGCCTCTCTTACTATGCTATCTTTGGAACCCCGGTCTGTCTTCCTACTTGTAGTCCGGTATTTTTATCTGTGGCACGTGGCATAGAAAAGGTACTCAGAAAATGTGTGCAGAATGATTCCCTGCGGATCGGGGAAGTTCCCAGAACAGGAAGGAACTTCTCAGAGGGGAGTGAGGATAGTCTACTCCAGTCTGTCAGGATGTGCAATTCACTTCCAGAGCAGGGGTCCTGACCTTCCGCTCAGTCCGTGTGCCTTGAGAGCTGTGAAGATGGTCTGGTAACTTCTGACCTTATTCCCTCTCATTATCCACGTGTTCATCTAAGGCGTGGCTCTCAATCTTTCAAATGCTGCAACCCTTTAATACAGTTCCTCATGTTGTGGTGACCCCTCAACCATGAGGACCACGTTGTCTCCTGCAACTTAAACAGAAACTCCCACTCTTCCACTTTTGACGCTGCGGCTGGCATTGCTCTCAATGACAACTTTGTAAAGCTCATTTCCTGGTATGACAATAAATACGGCTACAGCAACAGGGTGGTGGACCTCATGGCCTACACGACTTCCAAGGAGTAAGAAGCCCTGGACCACCCACCCCAGCCCAGTGAGGATCTGAGAGCAAGAGAGAGGCCCTCAGTAGCTGAGGAGTCCCCATCCCAACTTAGCCCCCAACACTGAGCATCTCCCTCACAATTTCCATCCCAGACCCCCATAATAGCAGAAGAGGCCTAGGGAACCCTCCCTACTCTCTTGAATACCATCAATAAAGTTGGCTGCACACCCCCTCCAGGTTTTTGCCACTTCATTGTAATTTTGTTACTGTTATGAATCACAATGTAAATATATGTTTTCTGATGGTCTTAGGTCACCTCCATGAAGGGGTCTCGGCCCACAGGTTGAAAACCACTGATCTAAGGCATCCAGATACTCACAGATCATTCTTAGATTTTTTTAAAAATTACATTTGTTTATTTGTCTCTGTGTATGGAGGAGGGTGTAGGCATGCCCTTTAGGACCCAATTTTTTCTGCGTGTGAGTCTGCTAATTTATTATCAGTCCCTGTGAGGGGTGAGGGTGTAGCTCAATGGGAGAGCAGTTGTCCAGAATATGAAAGGTCCTGAGTTTAGTTCCCAACTCTATAAGGGAAGGGAAACAGAGGACCGGGGAAAGCACAGGAATGTGCACCCATTCTGCGGATGGCAACCTCGTGATTCTCCTCAGAGCCTGAAAAATGTACACAGCTTGTCAGCACTCTACCAAGAGGTCCCTGCCCCACCAGCGCCCTACTCCCTTGTCAAATGGAGGTTATCTTTCCTTTTGTCCTGATATTGAAAGCAGAATCCTATGGGGGCTGTTCTACTTTGAATAGGTTTCAGGATACAAGTGAGTGGATTCCTCTGGTAAGGGATGGGTGTTCTGCCATGCATCCTGTAAAAAGGCAGACGTAGTAGTTCAGATGGAGGAGGCTTCAGACCCTTAGGCCTTCTTCTTCTTCTTTTTTTTTTTTTTTTTTTTTTTTTTTTTTTCTTTTTTTTTTTTTTCGAGCTGGGGACCCGAACCCAGGGCCTTAGCGCTTCTTAGGCAAGCGCTCTACCACTGAGCTAAATCCCCAACCCCGGCCTTCTTCTTCTTTAAAAGAGAGTAGTCCTGTAGCAGAGCTGGTGTAACTGGGTGATTTCCAAGGGGTCCTTCCATGTAGACTTTTCTTAGCTTGCTTCTTCTGTCTCATCCCTCTTCTCTCTCTCCCCTGTGACACAGCATTCACACAGGTAGAGCCCATCGGGGTCACACCTGTGACATAGTTGTGTGGGCAGCATAGTGAGTGTGACCCTGAGTTGGGGTGGGATGCTGCGAATTTGAGGATGTGTTATAGCTTTTGTCTTTGACCCTGTAGAGATCCTGTGGTCAGGGAGGGAGAGTAGCCAATGCATGTGGAGAAAGAGCCTGGGGTTCAGGTCAATTTTCTACTCCCTCCCCTGCCCCCCATTAAGTGTTGAACTTGAGGCTGGCCAAGAGGCTGGCTAAGGGCAGGCATGGGATACAAAGATTTACATCATGTGCCATTTATATTTCGATCAACATAGGCTCTGTCTTACACATGGCCTATCTATGCTGTTCTGTCAAACTGAACACCGAGGTTGTGGGCCTCACACTAGCGCAGGAGGTGTGAGGTAAACTACCCCAAGCTGTTGCCAAAGAAAGCAAAGGAGGCCAGTGGAGCATTCCAGACCTTTGCCTTGATTATACAAGAGATGTAGTCAGGGCAGGAGCATGGTGACAGGAGACAAGCCGGGGAGTAGAGGCTTAGGGTGTTAAGGCTTTGGGGCACTTGAGATGTCTCACAAGAGTGGTGACTACATGGTCATAATTGCTGGCTCACGCATGTCACTCTGAACGTTTTTCAAGCACGCCATCCCTAAATCCTAGTCATAGGAGAAACTGACACCCACCCTGAAGTTGCCAGTGAATTAGAATTTCAGGTGAACATCGAGTAAATATTTTTAGTATACATAAGTTCCGCACTACATTCTGTTTACTCGAGATTCTAGTTTAACTGGGAGTCATAAACTTTCATTTGCTAAATCTGGCCCACATCCTCCACTCCCTTGCATTGACTTCTAATAGAGACAAAAGGAGGCCTACAGAAGGCTAACTTTTGAGACGTGCGCCACCTAATGGTTATAGGAGCAAGGAGGTGACCAAGAGACCAAAACCCAGCTGTAAACCACAACAGAAAGATTAAGAAGAAAAAAAAAATTACTCTTCAATTAAAAACAATTTTAAACATTTTTCTTTACTTTCTCCTTCGGATTTACATTTTTCTTTCTTTATTTTATATGGCCTAGAACTTTCTAGGTAGACCAGGCAGGCCTTGAACTCACAGAGGCTTCTGCATCCTATGAGAGCTGAGATTAAAAGGCATGCACCTCCCTATCTGGCTTTGGCCGATTAGATCAACAGCTTAGACTGAGTAGTGAATATGTAAATCCCTTATGGGTCAAGCATTTGAACAGCCAAAGGCCCTGGGCTCTTCCGTTGGCACATAAAGGCTGGCACGCAGTCCTGGCCATGTTCTACTAGGGTTCTTAGTGATTATCTTGCAATAAGTACAAGACATCCCTGCTGTAGCTGTCAGATACAGTGTCAGGCAGGCGTGATTTTATTAAAGCCGTGGGGGTGAGGAGGGAGACAGAGAAGCAAATATATCCAGTATACTGTCATGCTGTACTGTGGTGGAGTCTGGTGTCAAAGGTCTTGTCTCTGGCCCTAGTTAGTATCCCTGGGGTGGGAAGCAAGCGGAATTAGCCCTGTGTGTGGTGATGTCATTTTTTTTTTTTTTTTTTTCCTTTTCTCTTTTGTTTTCTTTTGTTGCTTGAGGTAGTGTCCTCCCTAGGCAGCCCTGGTTGTCCTGAAACTCATATAGATCAGACTGGCCTAAAACTCACAGAAATCTGCCTGCCGTGGAATGCTGGGATTAAAGGCTTTTACCACCCTGTCTCTTTCTTTCTTTTTAAACAGGTTTCCTAGAAGCCTTGAAATGAAGTCGAGGTTGAAGGATTCTACTAGTTGAAGTGTCACGGGCTGAAAAAGAGGTGTGATCTTTGAACAAGGTACTCACCCTCCTGAGTTTCTCATTTAACCCACCAGTTGGAGTCCCTTGGTGTGACAGCCGTGCTCAGTATTTAGCCGGAGCACAGGGCAAATTCTCAGAAAATGTGGCTGTGCTCTTCACTCCGCAGGGTGGAGGGGTAGATTCCTCCAGGAAGCCACCCCTGCCGAGGCAGAAGTGAGAGCTGCTTTTGGCAGCAAGGAGGCTGAAGTGGACGGAGGACCGGAAGTAACGAGGAAGGAAACTGAGTTTGGCTGCCTGTCTATCCAGCCAACAACAGAATCTGCGAACAGACTGCTACCAGTCACCGCAGCAGTTCAGCAGGGTGCCACGGGTGGTGGGGGAATTCTGTAGAATACAGGGCAGGTCAGAAACAACAAAAACCAACCATCTACTTCCTGCGTTAACCTCAAGGTTTGTCGATTGCGTTCGGCCAAGCCAAAGCATGATGGGTAATACCGCCTCTAGCGGGCATGTTCCTTAAGGATGGCTCAGATCCAGATTGGTTGAGTTGGGTAAAACCAACCTGGCCAACCTGGTTTCTGGAATTCTGCCTGTGACGCATCACCCTCGACTTTTCTGGAAACATCTGATATTATATAGATGTTCTTCACAAGGGATGGCGAGGGCTTGCCCTCACTCCTCTCTCTGCTTTCTCTTTCTATTTAAACCATCTGCATTCCCACGTATTTAAGGTGTTGCTTCATGCAATGTAGAAGACATACGAAATGGACTTTGAGGAGCCGAAGAGATGACTCAGTGACTAAGAGCACTGACTGCTCTTCTAGGGGACCACGGTTCAGTTCCCAGCACCCACATGGCAGTTCACAACTGTCTGTAGCTCCAGTTCCAGGATATCTGACACCCTCACAGAGACATACATGCAAGCAAAACACCATTGCACATTAAAAAAAAAACCCACAATGATTAAAAAAACATTCTGAGAAGAAATGAACATGGATATCCGATTCTGCTTTAAAACTTGAAATATTTGAGTGTCAAAATCCCTCACCCCAACCATATCTACCAAGACCAGCAGGATTTGTTTCATTTTGTTTTATTTGCTTAGTTATTTAATTTTTGAGACAGTCCCTTGTAGCCCTGGAAGTGGTGGGAGCCAACCCAGGTCTTCATGAATACTGGACAAGCTCTTTCCACTGAGCCACACTCCCAGTCCTCTTTTGTTTTATAGACAAAGGGGAAAGGCAGAGGGGTTTTACCACCTAAAATTCAGCTGATAGTTTTAGGCTTTTCTTTCAATGTATTCAGTACAAAACACTCCTTGGCCATTTAGTCCATAATTTAAAAAAAGAACAAAAAAAAAAAAAACCCAAAACAAAACATAAACAGAACAACAACAAAACCAACTCAATTGCTTCTATGAGTAGGTTTTATGATAAATTGGAGAGAGGGAATTAAATTTTTAAAATTATGTTTTCATGGTTGTGTGCGGGTGCGTGTGTGTGTGTGTGTGTGTGTGTGTGTGTGTGTGTGTGTGTGTGTGTGTGATGCACGTGGCACAGTGCTTGTGTGGAGGCCAGAGGACAACTTGGGGGAGTTGCTGTCTCCTGCGTGTGGGTCCTGGTGATTGACCTCAGGTTGTCAGCTTGGAGGCTAATACCCTTGCCTGCCGAGCCATCTCAACAGCCCCGGGGAGGGTTTTCTTTGATGAAGATTTATTTTGGGGGGGAGGTTTGAGTTTTGAAACAGGATTTTACTATGTGGCCGAGACTGACCTGGAAAAGTATGCAGCCCAGGCTGGTCTTGAATGCAGAATCTTTCTATAAGAGTGTGCCACGACACCCAGCATGGAAATGTGTTTTTAAATGATCCAAACTCACAAAGTGCCTTTATAATTGCAATAATCATGAGAAATATGCCCATAGCATATTGAGTCTCTTACTTGGCTGACATCAATCAGGGCAATTTTTTTTTTCTTTTTTTCGGAGCTGAGGACTGAACCCAGGGCCTTGCACTTGCTAAGCAAGCGCTCTACCACTGAGCTAAATCCCCAACCCCAATCAGGGCAATTTTTACATTCCCTTTCTCCTTCCCTCCCTCCCTCCTTCCATCTCTTTTTCTTGAGATGGGGGTCTTTCCATGTGGTCCTAGCTGTGCACTAGGTAAATAACGGAGCCTTTAATTGACATATAAGTGTGATTTGACACTTATTCTTGTTCCTTTCATTGTCTCTTTGGAGTGATGTTAGGCCAGTTCAGGTCTCTCTCTCTCTTGGCTTCTATAGAATTGGAAAGTTGGCTACAAGCTAGGCCTATTCCCCTTCCCACACTGTGCAGCTTATGAACTACAAAATGACCCCCACCTCCCCTCCATGACCAGTGATCACCACTGCCCGGGTTCCCTTTTCTTCCATATCAACCCAGCCTGTTTTATTCAGGTGACTCCAACTTCACCCCAACCTCATTTCACAACCCCCAGAATGTGGCTCCCCACTTCCAGGGACCCAGTGAGCCTCTCAGGACAGCAGCATCCAGATTAGGACCCATGTCTTGGCTGTCCCCACACCCCTGCTGACAGAGCACAAAGGGCGGAGTGACTTGGGTCACAGACAGATCCACGCACACATTTCACCACAGAGGAGACTCTTTCGCCCCAAGGGGCTGTTTTGGTTCAGCAGCTCCTGTGGCTCGGATAAGTTAATCACTGATGACACGAGATTAATTTATAACTGGACAGCAGACAAGATAGTTCAGGTCTCAGCGGGCGGCACTGAACTGTGGCGGGGCATGGCTCAGAAGACACCTGGGTGTGCAGCTCGGTGCTGAGGCTGGGAACTCCCAGATCCCCAGTTTCCTCACGGGCACCTGCTGAGGCCTCTCCCTTCCTCTACCCAGTGTAGCTGTTTGTCTTAGAAAACCTGTCCAGGCAGCAGTCAGGACGGCTAGGTTGGCATGCTAGCCTAGCCAGACGTAGGGGCCACCTTTGTGGGTCTGAGTGTAGAGAGGAAGGAGGTGACTAGAAGATGTGGAGGGAGGAATGGGAGGCAGACAGCTTGTGGGTTCCCTAGGAAAGCAGGTCTCTGAGGCCATGGGCCCCATTCATTCCCCGGGTCTCCCTGTTTTCCCTCCCAGCCTCGGCTGTCTAATTCTGGCCTCCCCAAAGACAGAAGTGAGAACAGATGGACAGATTTGTCTGTGGCCTGCTCTCATGTTGAATAAAATGACTCTTCCTGCCACACTGGAACTGTGTTACTGTGGGTGTCAGGGATGGCCGCCACCCTATTGCCTGCTGTGCCATCTTGGATTCATCACTGTGTAGTCCTGGCTGGCCTCGAACTCCCAGCCTGCCTCTGTCTGCCTTTAGAGTGCTGGGATTAAAGGTGCATGCCACCACATCTGGTGGGTTTGGGATTTTTAAGTCAGGTTTGAACTCATAATGAGGGTCCCAGATGAGGCTGGGCCAGAGGGCCAGGCTGAGCCTTGAGTGAGAGGGAACCCTTTGGGGATCTAATTTTGGAGGCATCCAGGGAGAGCAAGTCTCTCAAGGCAAACACAACCACCTTTAAAACAGTATCTTGTACAGACCCCACCTCACCTCTGCTTCTGGTTCAAGCCTTTGGAAACAGCATATACATACATACATACATGTAGGCAAAGACACGTTTCTTCTCGCTGGAGCAGCCTGCTAGCACACACAAGTGCCCTTGCTGAGTTCTACCTGTACCTCCACCCAAATGGACAGACCTAGCTGCAGGACTTGGCCAGTGGATCCCATTCCCTATTCACCATCTCCCATCGGCTCCCCTCAGCCAGGCACCAGCCTCTGAGGTGGCCCTGCTGATGTCCCTTAAGCGTAACAGGTTGGCTCTTGGCCCTTTGCCACTACTAGAGAGTTCTTTTATCTCACGAGGACACGATTACGTCTTCTATGGGTATAAATTGGCTTGGCTATTTAGGAAGGCATTTATATGTGTTTTTCTGAAGAACTAGTTGTTTTTCTTCACTAAGTTGAAATGGTGATTCTTTGAAATGGGGTCCAACCAGGTTCTTTCATATGGTAATTCATACACTCGCTGGCTGATAAGCCTTAGACTTGGCATAAGGTTCAAAGCGGAAATTGAGTTCAGATGAGGAAGAGGGTTGCTTTTGGTCACTGCCATTGGGGCCAGTTTGGTCTCTGTGGTAGGTGCAGGGTTGGGGAAGAAAAACCTTGTAAAACCAGATTTTGTAAAAAGAACCCCAACATGGTACCCAAAGCAGAGAGGAAGTGTTGCTGTTTGGAAGCGATAGAAAAGGAAACACTTTCTGGAGAGAGATGATTTTTTTTTCATATTGCAGGCTTTGCTAAAGTGGCACCTCTTCCAGATCCATCCATCCAACAGTGGAGAAACTGGCTCAGGGACACAGGGGGGACAGGGCTTGGCTTAGGTCACAGGGTGAGTGGGGGAACCTGGTTGGTGTCTAGTGGGTGCCTGCTTCTACACCTGACTGCAGTACTGGTGGCTTCTTCAGAGAGGGGCCATGGTGTCTGTCTGTCCATCATGAGGGTGGTGGGTTCTAAGACTTGATGGCTCATCAGTCTCATTGTGGCATCAGGGACAGAGTGCCCTCTGGGGGGGAGGGAGAGGAAGACAGAGGCTACCCTCACAGACACAAGAGTGTCTCTGAGTTCTACGATACACCCATCCCCATTCTGTGAGTTCTATGATACACCCATCCCCATTTCCCAAGACACTGTAATGATTGACTCTTAGATGTTGGAGGCTTGGAGGAGTCAAGATGGCACCCACCCTTGAGTCCAATCATTTTTGGAGAAGCATCTTCAGTGGTAAACCAGCACCCAGCACCTATGGGTGCTTTGTTAACAGTAGCCTCTCCATGGAGACCCCATTAAGGAAAGAGACAGAGGAACTCCAGAAGCTGCAAACAAAAATCCTCCCAAAGGTGCTTTAAAAAGTATTATTTTCCGTATCTCACAGGGGAGCAGGCAGGCTACATCCCCTGTCCAAAGTCAACCCAGTTCTCCTGGTTCTGTGCCATTTCTTCAGGGCTAGGCCGGTGTCTTTAAGACTCGACTTCTGTTCCCCCCCCCACCCCCAGAGGACCTGCATGCATTTGAACAGAAGTGTGGGTCAGCGAGACAGTTGCCCAGGTGGCTCCAGTATTTGACAATGCTGAACATGGGAATCCCTGTCCTAAAGCAGCGTGATCCGGGAGCATTGTCAGACGGTACCCAGGCATGCACTTACTTTACACGGATACCACCCTGTTTTTGTAGGCCTGAGCTCCATTGGTGAGACAGAACCCTTTGTAAGTCATCCTTTGAGGTCAGGGCAGGGACTGGGGGTGTGGCTTGGTGGTAGAGTTCTTGTCTGTAATGCACAGCATCCTGGGTCCGGTCCCCAGCACCACACACAACAACTACTGGGTCAACATAGGCTCTCCTGCGAGGTTGCTTCTTGTCAGTCAGTGACACTGTCCCTTGTAGCCAGGGCCTCGTCCTTCCCTTGTCTCCTAGTTACTGTATGTCCCAGGGAGGGACAACTTCAAGTGAAGACCACTAAGATTTCTTTAGCAAAGCTGTCTGAGAGAAGGGGCAAGACTCACTTTACCAAATGAGCCCTAAAGCCCAGCAATATTTCCAGCCTGCTTAAGTGAATATATCAGACATGCAGAGATCTAACACTGAAGGACACAGGCAGGAATATTCCAGGCGAGGAGGGAGGAAACTCACATCATGGGCTTGATTCAGCAGGTTGCTTAACTTCTCTGGGTCCAAATGCCTGTTAAAGATCCTTCTTATACAAATACAGGTTATGAACGCTGACAGAATCTTTTCACTAGTCCAGTTCCTTTGTGATACCAAGCTTCATACATTTCAGCTATGCTTAGAATCTTTCTTAATTTCGTTTTGTTTTGTATGTTTTGTTTGCTTGTTTTTGTTTGTTTTAGGGTAGGGTCTCACTATGTGCCCTGCATGCCTTGGAACTCACTTTGTAGACCAAACAATAAAAGAACCCTAGGCCCTACCAAAAGTCAATCCTCAGGACCCACATGGCGGGAAGGCAAGAACTGACTCCCAAAGGTTGTCTTCTGACATCCACGCGAGTGCTGTGTGTATGAACTCTTTATGTGTGTGTAAACGGTAATTCAAGAGAAAAAACATTCAACAAGGCAGAATCACAGCCATGTACTAAGAAAGGCGGGGTTTGGGTTAGGTCAAGCAAGAAAGCGATGACTGCAGTAAGATCCTAACTGTCTAGAGAGGACCAAGGGAGTGAAGAGTACTTGTCAATTGTTGTTTCTGGGGGAAAAAAAAAATAAAAAGAACAAGAAGATTGAAGGCCCCCCAGCCCTACACCCTGCCCTCACATTCTCCATTTAAAAGAAAAGCCCAGGAAATTCCAAGCAGGAATGCCTTGCCAGATAAGACAGACACCGAAGATGACCAAACTTCTAAAAAGTAAGCATTTTGATCTCCATGCAAACATGGAGTTAATCCGGGGACGGCTAAGCACAATTGCGCAGATGGATTCGGGGTGCGGAATGGTCACTGAGCTCAGAGAATGCCAGTTCTGTCCAGAGTCCACGCTCTGTAGGGGTCAAAGCTGAACCTGCTGAGTGAGGCACGTGGAAGGCTCCGTGTGCAGTCAGCCTTGACCATGCTGTCTGCATCTGTTTCCCAGTTTGCTCACCTGGTAGTTTCAGGAAATGCAAATCAAGGATCCAGAGCGGTATTCGAAGATGTGTGTTACGCTGAGCACATAAATCAAACTCTCTGGGCCTCTGTTTGCAGCAGGGAGGGGGTAAAGCTGTTCTGGCTGTGTGGCCTCCCGCATCCTTTTCTCCTCTAGCCAGGGACACTTGGGTTATGCAGAGAAGCCACTGGTCCTCTCTGCATATTTCTGCTTCAATTGTGTCTTCAAGTTCATAGCTATCTGGCAGTGAGAGGTCTGCTCTGGGCTTTTCCAAGGGTAGGCGCTGTTCAGGGAGGAGGAGCCAGTAGACATTCCTAATGACGGGGCAGGGCAGGATCCAAATCAGCAGGGCCGACTCTGCAGGGTCTCACATCACCTGTACTCCAGTTGTTGGGGAATGTTGGCAGCATGTGGTCCTTGGGTTCTCATTGGCGCTCTGTAGGGAAAAGTGAGCTACTGAGTGGGGTAGAGTGTTTCCACTTAATCATTACACTGCTGACATCATGAAAAGTAAGGAATGCGTGACCCCGGCATAGGACCACAACGAGTGGAAAGAAGGCCAGATTCTGAGTAAGTGATGGGGCAGAGGCTGGGGAAGCAGCCTGGCGTGAATCCTGAATCTCAGCCTTCCCTGTCACCATCTTTCATGGTTAAAGGTTGCAAGTGGCCCTGGCTATTTCAAAACCCCAGCGGGAGAACAGAAGCATGAATTTTCACCATCCCAGAGGGTGAGGGTAGCCTTGAAAACAAAAACATCTTCTATCTAAATAGGAAGCCGGCTGTTTGCTTATGCTACGGATGCTATAAAAAGGCTGCATAAGCTGAGAAGTGACTCTTGAGCCTTGGACTGACCCCTGACACGTCCCGGAGGCTCCAGCTGGAGGAAGGATTCTAGGCTCTTGTGTTGAGTGCTGCCCCAAGAGAGTGTCAAGAGGAAGCAGTCCAGCCAAGGCTACAAAGATAGCTTTCTTACACAGATGATGATCACATATGAGCGCCTGTAAAACTACAAAATTACCAAGGCTGTGCCAGTTCTGAGTCTGAAGCTGCCCAGGTGAAGTAGAAGTCACTATAATCTAGCTTCAAAATTTATTTTGTCACATGTTAAAAATTGGACAAGGGGGCTGGAAAGATGGCTCAGTGGTTAAGAGCATTGGTTGTTCTTCCAGAGGACCCAGGTTCGATTCCCAGCCACCCACATGGTGGCTCACAATGGTCTATAACTCCAGTTCCGGGAGATTCAATGCCTTCTGCTAGACTCTGCAGGCACCAGCATGACTTAGTGCACAGATAGACATACAGGAAAAGCACCTATACACATAAAATAAAAAAATGAAAATGAACTGGGCACAGACATGGTAATATATGGCAGATGCTTCCTGGAGTTTAGAAGACACTAGGGATAGTATTTCCCAATATGGGTAGACCAGTTTGATCCACTGGGTTCTGACACTTCCCAGTAACTCAGCTCTTGATCTTTTAAGGTAACTTACCTTTTCCTTACCACTTAGGAATTCAGAAAAGCATTTGTGTAAGGGATAAACAGCAGGGGCTGGAGAGTTGGCTCACTAAAATAAATCACCACGTAGAGCCAGGCCAGCCAAGGCTTCATAGTGAGGCCCTGACTCAACAAACAAACAAACAAACAAACAAACAAACAAACAAACAAACGAGAGCTTTGGCTGCTCCCACATCGGGGTTCACAAACCACCTATAGCTCCAGACCCAGGGGACCTGATGCCTTTTGGCCTTCTTGGACTCCACACATAGTACATAGATACTCATGCAAAACACATAGACACATACAAAATTTAAAATGAAAGACAAAATTACCCATTCTCTCAGCTTTCAGAAATAACCTTCTAATACATTGGAAAAAATCTCTTTGTAAATTGTCAAATATATATATGTATATTTATGTGTGTGTGTACATTATTACATTACATTAATGCACACACACACACACACATATATAAAATCTTATTTTATTTCTTTAACATTATTGTCCAAGTATAGTCCCTCCCCGCTTTTGAGTTTATAAACAGGGTCTCACTCTGTAGCCCAGGCTAGCCTGGAACTCTCTATGCAAATCAGGCTGGCCTTGAACTCAGAGATCCTGCCTGCTCCTGCCTACAGAGTCCTAGGATTTAAGGTGTGCACCACCATACCTGGTAATTTAAAAGTTCCTTTTTCTGAACCACTCTAATATATTGAGAGTAGAGAAACGTCATTAAAAGTTTAGCCCCAGCTGTTGGACTGCCTTTGATTTCATCTTGTCAAACAGAATGAAGTGTGTGTTCACCCGAGTGTCTTGGTCTCCATTCCTGGAGAATGCTGGCCAAAGTATTCCTGGGTTGGAGGGATTTCTTTTCTTTCTTTTTCTTTTTCTTTTTCCTTTTTTTCTTTTTTTGCACTGGGATGCTGGCAGGCTTTTCTCGGGATGGAACCTGAGTTTCCTCAGATCTGAAGGTCATGGCAGGATACATTCTGTATGCAAATGGGGTTCGTGTTGGAAATGACTCAGACTCTGTGGTTTTGGCCAGTCCGTTGCCTTCACCATCTTCTGCTGACACAAAACAAAACAACACAAACAACGACACAAAACCGACCATCTCAGAAGTCCTAGCATGTCTCCTGTTACTGCGTGGAAAGGGTCTATGTCATCAGGCCCATTCTGGGAGATTTTTCTCTTCATGTAAAGAGGTCAGAAGAGACTTCTGGAAAAGCACCTGTCATAGCCCAAGATGATTCTGTGTCGGCATCCTGGCTTAGGGAAAAAGTTCAAAAAGAGCTCACATTACTAGGTGGTGCCCGGGGTACCACCAGTGGTCTACTTAGCCTATCAGTTCCCAAGCATCGGCCCTGCCCTGTTACTGAGCACTATTACACAGGACACTAATGAGAGAGAGAGAGAGAGAGAGAGAGAGAGAGAGAGAGAGAGAGAGAGAGAGAGAATGAGAGAGAGAGAGAGAGAGAGAGAGAGAGAGAGAGAGAGAGAGAGAGAGATTGTTGCTTGGAGAAGTTTGTGGGTAAACTGTGCCAAGCC
The DNA here is from genome assembly GCF_011064425.1 of Rattus rattus. Taxonomy (NCBI): domain Eukaryota; kingdom Metazoa; phylum Chordata; class Mammalia; order Rodentia; family Muridae; genus Rattus; species Rattus rattus. Next base: position 86,887,769 of record NC_046162.1, read on the forward strand.
TGATGACCTGAGTTCAATCCCTGGGACCACAGGGTAGGAAAGAACGCTTATACATTGTCCTCTGACCTGCGCAAGCATCCTTTAAAGCTCTCTCACCCCCAAGTAAAATTGATATTATTAAGCTCTATGCTTTAAGAATAGCCCTGCCTAACCTCCCGTAATTTACTCCCCATCCCAGCTCCATTCAAGCAGCTGAGTCGTCTGCTCCGTTTCCCAGCCCCACGGCCCCACTTCAACCTGCGCTGCCTTCAGTGCTAGCATAAGCCACACTTAGACGCTTCAAGGAGCCAGCATTGGGCGTTGACACGAAGGCGCATGCGTCCCCACAGTGATCTGAGAATGTTACTCAGAAGTTTCGTGATCTGTGAGTCACAAAACAGGAAGGATAACATTTGCCTCGCTGTTAAATGTTATTCTCAGATGACACAATGTTAGCGAAACTGCCTCACATATGGAAGATACTCATGAAAGGCTTCAAGAATCGATGAGCTTCCCTCCCAGACAACTGGGACTCCCTCTCCCTTTTCTCCAGCCCCCAACCACTCTCTTCCCTATTCTCTTCCCTTGCTATGCTTGTGAGGTGGGGCTGAAAGCTCAAGAGATCCTTCTGGTCCCTTCTCTTACACACCACCATCCTTGTCCAAGGCATTGAGTGTAACCAAGCCTTTGGGTGTGTGTGTGTGTGTGTGTGTGTGTGTGTGTGTGTGTGTGTGTGTGTGTGTGTGTGTCTCTCATTCCAGGGTGAAAGTTGTCTCACTGCTTGAGAGACATGTTATCCTACAGGTCTCGTGGTCACCCCAAATCCAGCCTTTTAGAACCAGAGCTCCCTGGGTCCATGCCCCCTACAACCTAGGGCTCAGAGCAGAGCAATTCTTCTCCACTTTGGGCTTCTAGGCCTCCAGGGCACATATTTTCAAAGCATGAGATACGTTGTGTTGTCACAGTTAGGGGCAGGGATTCTTCCTGGCATCCGGTAGGACGTTTGGGCTGTTGACAAACATCCCACAATGCACCACAAGGAGCCAACCTGCCCCCAGGAATCAGTGCCACGGCTGAAAACCTTGGCTTAGAGGGGACCTTCCATAAGAAGGGTCTGGTCACAGCAAAGCTCTGCTCACAGACCCCATCCACCACCCCCCATGGCTCCTATGCTCCTCCTCTTCACGGTGGAGGGACAAGGCCAGGGGTGTCCCATACCCCAGTTACCACGCTCACCCTCCTCCTGTTCCCAGCTGATGTTCTGCTCTGCTGCCTTCTGCCCCTCCAAGATGGCCCGCGTGCCCTACGTGCCACCTGCCTATAAGTCTCTTCTGTGTCCACCCTAAGTTCACCCCCTGCCTGCCTCTGCTCAAAGGTCATCTTCCCAGGGAGAACTCCCCTCATACCCCATGCCAAGCCACAATCTGCCCAGAGCTTTCTATGCTGCCATGATCTGTTTTTCCTTGCCTCTTACTCCAGAGACCTTAGGTCACTGTTAGTTTACTGTCCTGATCAAGTAAAGGATGCCTTCCCCTCCCCCCTTTGTTCCCTGATATTTTCTCCTGCCAGGTTCTTACAATATATTTGATAAATTCTCCAGGTATCTTCTCCAGTAAATGGATGAATGAATAAATGAATGAAAATCATACTGTTCCGGAGCTGTTCCACTTTAGGAAATCAAGTTTGTCTGACACTTGTGTCATGTGAGTGCAGTGGTCCTCACAGTCCAGAAGAGGGCGCTGGATCCCCTGGAGTGACAGGTGGCCGAGAGTCACTGGATATGGGTCTTGGGAACCCAACTCAGGTACTTTCCCTTAGCGTCCCTAACACCTGTTCCCCCTAGGCTCAGGCGAACACTTGAATGTTTCCAACTGTGGGGGGTTTGCCAGTTCTGGACATCTTATGTAAATGAAAACCTGCAGTATATGTAGCTGGCTTTGACTTGGCATAGCATTTAAAGGCTCACCCACGATGTGGAGTATATTGACGTTTCACCTTTTTTACAGCCCAATACTATTCCATCAGGTAGACACACACCATGTGGTTCTCCAGGTGCCCCCGGAGCAGCTGTTGCTAGTTTGGGTCTGTCCCGCTGCAGCAGCTGTGGACACTGCACTTTCCTCCTAGCTTTGTGGATTCACAATCCAGCATTTTCTTCCCTTAGTTATGGATCCACATCCAGCCAAAGGCTTCTTCAGTCGGTCCTGCCTTTGGCTCTACCTAACCTCTGCACCTCACTCCCATGCCTCCTGAGGGGGAGCCCTCTATAGCCAACACCGCAGTCACGAGGACCGGAGTCTCAGTATTCCAGGGCTCAGGCTACACGTGCCACAGGTAACAGCAACTTCCCTCAGGTGGGACTGGGTGCTGGTGCTTCCTCACACTTCAGAATTACTACAGCGAAGCCTCAGGTGAGAGCCCTCGCTTCCTCCCTTCTGTTCGTGCTCTACCTGCTGTCCGAGTGCTCCTTAAAGCAAATCTATCCCAGACAACTACAGGTCTAGGGAGCCTACCCGCCGTCGCCCATGGCCTCCTTACTGGCTCATCTCGCTGAGCACCACAAACTAACCCAGCAGAGGCCGTCTGCTCGGCCAGTAGGCCACTCCCTTCTCAACTGTGTTTCTTCCCTTTCCACCCTAGTCAGGAAGAACTGCCTGACTGCCTCTCCTCCTTGGTCCTGTGCTGGCCTCTGTCCAGCCCTCACCACCCTCATCTGGGAGTGCCTCTTGGCTTGAACTGGTTTGACATTCACCTTTGAATCTGCAAAACTTGGATCTGCCTGGTTTTTTAGTAGGTTACTCTTGCTGTGAGTTGGGGGTGGGGTGACAAATGAAGGGGTGAAGGAGGCTGAGTGTCCACTGCTTAGGTAGGAGAGGGGCCATCAGGGTGACCTTGCCAGCTGCCCCAAGTCTCTGTGATAATGGGAGGGTGGGGCAGGCACTCCCTTGACTGTGAATTGTACTTTATTTTCCTGCCACTTACCTGCATTTCCCTATGCTTGAGTGTGTGTCTGTCACTGCTCTAGCCATTAGCACAAGTACCAAGCACGTGTTACAAAGGCAGGGTAGGACAGTTCAGGGAGAAGCTCCAAGGTAAAGATTCAGGCCACGAGTCTCCATTCAGAGAGCCGGGGTGAGTGGAAGGCCTCCTGTCCCTTATCTTACCACCAATCTCTAGGCTTGGAAGGGTGATAGCTTCCTCTGGACACAGCAGAGATGACTCAGCAGTTAAGAGCACTGGCTGCTCTCACAGAAGGCCTGGGTTCGATTCCCAGTACACACATGGCAGCTTACAACCATCTGTAACTCAAGTTCTAGGAGATCCAATGCCCCTTTCTGGACTCTGCATGCATGTGGGCAAAACGCCCGTATACATAAAATAAAGTGTGTGTGTGTGTGTGTGTGTGTGTGTATGCGTGTGTGCGCGCGCGCGCGTGTGTGTGTGTGTGGGGGGGGGAGAGTCCCTCTCATTGGATGACCTCAAAGCTGAGGTCCACTGGCTTTGTCTCAGTATAACCCTTCTGACAGTTTTATCTCTGGTCCTGAGTGATAGGAAAAGCCATGTTTGGGGTTTCAAATGTGGTAAAAACAAAAATAAAGCCCCAAGCTTGGAAATAGTGTTCTTCATATGTTAAATCCCCACACATGCTCGGTAGCAGAGCCGTGTAGGAGACAGTATGAGATAAACCTCCAAGACCTGAATTCCATTCCCACTGTCCCTTGGTGAACCTGCTCATGGGGGCCCACCATTTCCCCCTCCGAGGCGTCAGTGCTCATTGATACAAGGGGGCGTCTCATACCTTTCCAATTCACTCAACGGAGTCTTGCCTGGACCTGTTCCGACGGGAAAGGCCAACAAGACAGGAAGTGACTTATATCCAGCAGGGAGGGTGACAGATAAACAGGCAGGTGAACAGACCAGAGTGGCAAAGCATGTTCTGAAAGATGGGAACCGGGGGCTGCTGCGAGGAGAGTAGGTTTCCTCCTCCGTTGGGAAACTCGAGTTTTCAAGCCAGAGCTGAACATGCAGTGCTGACTCCCTCGGCAGATGGTGCCGAGCAGAAAAGGTGCCAGGAAGATAAAGCTGTACCCTATGAACAAGGGACATTCTGGAGGCTGAAAGATGGACTGCATACCAGGGACAACCGGTGACGTCCTCAGGAATCCCCTTCCATCTCTACCTCAGGTCACTGAAATGCCTACTGTAGCCTTAGATAGCTGGGTATGGAGCCTGTGATCCCAGGACTGGGGAGGCCAAGGCAGGAGGGCTGTGGATGTAACTCCAGTCTGTGCCTATGGTGACAGCTCAGCTCAAAACAAAAACCTACCCCCCTAACAACAAACAAAAACCCCAAGGAAACAAAATAAGGGGCTGGAGAGCAGGCTCAGTAGTCGAGAGCATTTGCTGTCCTTACAGAGAACCTGGGTTTGGTTTCCAGTACCCTCCTCAGACAGCTCCCAATGCTGTCCCCCGTTTCAGGGGATCCAACACCTTCTTCTGGCCTTGGGTATTTGTACACATGTGCACATACAAGCAGGTAAGTACAGACACACATAAAACGAAAGGCAAAAAGAAAAAAAAAAAACCCATGTCAAACTCTACCAAAAACTCTCCCCATAAAACCCCACAAACCAGAGTTCTGTGTAAATCACCCTGAGGTTAGAAAACCCCATCCCACAGTAGGAAGCTGGTTAAATCACTGTATCAGAGCAGCAAACTACAAACTGTCGCTGAAGTCATGGTTTAGAAGAATGGCCAATGTCCACCACCTGGTAAGCAAACTGTCCCACTGCAAACAAAATATGGCAAAGCCCCGGTTCTAAAGCTCAGTCACCCACAGTGTATCCAGTATCCTGTGCGCGTGCACATGCACATGCACATTTGGACTGTAAGTCCACAAGCATAATGTAGACTCATGTCTGTACACATAGCTTCACAAAAGCCTGTAAGGAAATGCATTACAATGACATTAGTGATGCCCCTGGAGTGGGAAGGTCATTTTTACCCACATCCTTCTTAATTTCTCTTTTCCATGAAGACTTAGTTACTTTTGAAATGCGGAAGGCTATTCATGGATATTATTTTGAAATTAACTTATAATGGCTGTAATATAAAAATAAGGTACACGCTTTCACATAAGGAAGTGAGGGCGAGCCTTGGGGAGCAGAGCCCACACTGACTGGTAATACACTGGGCTGAGCTGTCTGACTTCCCCTTTACACCGCGTCATGGGGTGACGAACAAGAGTTTATAAACCCCTTGGCACCGAAAAGGAGCGCTTCTGGCTCAGGGGAGGAAAATGCCTGGTGCCCCAGGTAGTCCAGGTTGGCCAGGTAGTCCAGGTTGGCCAGGCTGCTTACACTGCTATTGCTATTTCCAGAGGAAAAATAAAGCTGGCAGTTAATTCTCTCTCTCTCTCTCTCTCTCTCTCTCTCTCTCTCTCTCTCTCTCTCTTTAAATTTCCCATATGATGTTGTCAGGGGCTGGGGAGACAGCCCAATGGTAGAAGGTTCCCCAGCATATGAAGATCTGGCTTCTACGTCCAGCACCACATATGGTTCCCATAGTTACTGTACTAGACTGGAATCTCATGAGAGCGAGATCAGTGCTAATTATATTGTTTTATTCTCTTTAATTTTTTTTGTTAAGGAAATTCTTATTTTTATTTATTTACACACAGGGTCTCACTATGTAGCGTTGGCTGACCTGGAACTTGTTCTGTAGAACTGACTGGCCTTGAATTCAGAGATCTGCCTGCCTCTGCCTTCTGAGTGCCGGAGTGAAAGGCAGAAGCCACACCCCCAGCCTGATTATACTGTTAACTTGGGTTTGATGTATTATCGTCAAAGAATATGCTGGCTTTCCAAAAAACATCAAGAGTTCATAAATTCTCCAGAAGATTCTGCAATGCACCAGCCACCCCTGTGGCATGTTCTGAAGTCTTAGGCTTTGCTGGAAGTGGAGACATTAATGCAACCAGTAAAAATCTCCCAAAGGCAACATACCTCAGACCACTCAACTCGGAACCTGTGAACTGTTATGTTATTAAAGTGGGGCTGGAGAGGTGGCTCAGCGGATAAGAGCACTGACTGCTCTTCCAGAGGTCCTGAGTTCAATTCCCAGCAACCACATGGTGGCTCACAACCATCTGTAATGGGATCTGATGCCCTCTTCTGGTGTGTCTGAAGACAGCTACAGTGTACTCATATATAAGTGAATGGATCTTTGAAGAAAAGAAAAAAAAATAAAGTTGTCCCAGGTGACGTCAACATTTACCCTGCCCTGCACCATTGTTTCTAATGAGAACTTGATAACTACCCTCACCCCACCCCACCCTACCCCAATACTCATGCCCAGTCTAAATGACTTTGTGTTCTCTGTCTCCACCTGCTGGCCATTATACCAAACTGCAGCAGCTTAACTGTGCTATTTGTATATCCAAGACCTTGCTACTTTTAAAAAAAGTTTGCTAAATGGATAAAAAAGAACCAATGTGATGAAAAGATTAAGTAATAAGAACATATAAAAATCATATCCTTTCCAATAATGAGATTGTCCAGGAGTGTTAAATACATTAGGAAAAAGCATGTAAAAGCCAGGGGAGTATTTGGGAAATAAGACGCAGCCAGTGCTATTTACTGCATTATAATTAAGCGTAAGCTGTAACTCCTCTGTTTTGTACCACTGAGTCATTGCCAATGAATTGTTTTAATGTAGTCAAAGTATATTTTGTCCTATTTTCCTGATGTATTGTTGACTATGGGTACTTAGTGGTGAGGGTTGGTGGGTAGGAAATACAGGTCTTGGAGCTGGAGAGATGGCTTAGTGGTTAGAAGCACTTGCTGCTCTTGCAGAGGTCCCAGGTTTAGTTCCCAGACCATACAGGGCGGCTCCCACACAGCCTCTTGTAACTTCTGTTCCAGGAGGAAAATCTGATGCCCTCTTCTGGCCTCCGAAGGTACTACAATCCTGGTCACAGTCATACAGGTAGGAGGTAAAATGGAAAAATAAATCTAATTTAGTGGTGGGGAGATAGCTCAGTGAGTAAAAACACTTTCTCTGCAATCTTGAGGACCTGACTTCAGTTCCCCAGCACCCACCTAAAAGAGCTGGGTACGATCACCTGCACGTAACCCCAGTACTATGCGGAGTGAACAAAGACTAGGTCACTGGGGATTGCTGGCAGCTAGCAGCTAGCCCAGCTCCAGGTTCAGCAACAGACTCAGCTTCAAAGGAATAATGCAGCAAGTGAGAGAAAACAGTAGATGCCCCTCTCTGAATGAACTCCACAAGCACATGCCCACACATGCCCAGCTACCACACACCTGCACACAAGCACACAGACACACGTGCACACACCCACAGATGCATAGCTACCACAGACATGCACACAGACAGACACATGTGTACACACACACATACACACACAGGCACACACCCACAGATGCACTACTACACGCATACACACATGTACACACACACACACAAACACACTGTCACCACCACCACACAAACATATGCACACACAAAATCTAATTTTGATTCTGATGAAAATATAAGTTTACAGACTTTTTATACTATTGAGTTCTTCAGCCTAGGAACATGAATTTATTTTCTCTTTTTGTGTCTTTTTTTATGAACTTCAGTAAAAGTTTTTATTTCTATCATAAAATACGTGCAGAGGCCTTCATTGTATTTATTCCTGAGTATTCTATTATTTATGTTGTCATTGTGGATGTTAATATAAAAAACAAATTGATTATTGTTGATAAATGGAAAGGCTACTGATTTGGGCATTTTTACTGTTTAGCCAGCTGCCGTATTGGCTCTTTATATAGTCTATTATTTTTCTGAGTTTGTTTCTTAGTTTTCTGCACATGTTGTATGTCAGACTGACTTTATGCAATGATCATTTAGAATGTTTTTAAGAAGTTATTTTTGTTTTTAATCACATTGGCCATTAATTCTTGTACGATGTTAGCTGACAGTAGGAAGGCCTGCTTGCTTTTGACATTTTAGATGCAAACATTTTATTATGTTGATAAACTACCTTTTTTTTTGTTTTTTCTTTTCTTTTCTTTTCTTTTTTTATTTTTTTGGAGCTGGGGACCGAACCCAGGGCCTTATGCCTCCCAGGCAAGCGCTCTACCACCGAGCCAAATCCCCAACCCCAATAAACTACCTTTTTTGTTTGTTTGTTTGTTTTTGAGATGGGGCCAGCCTGGCTTTGAACTCACAAAGATCTGCTTGCCTCTGCCTCCCAAGCGCTGGGATTAAAGGTGTGCTCCACTACACCTGCCTAATGGGCTACCTTCTAATTCTTCCTAGCTTTACATACTTTAAATATAGATTCCAATTATAAAAAAATTAAATTACATGTGCATGTCTGGGTTTGTGCATGTGAGTGAGTGTCCACAGGGCCAGAAGGTGGGACTGGATTCATGTCCTGGAGCTGGAGTTTCAGGAGGCTGGGAACCGAACTCACATTCTCTGTAAGAAAGGAAGCACTGCCTACCACTAAGGCATCTCCACCCTTCTTCCTACGGTTGAAGAGAAATCTTGAGTGGGAAAGGACACTGCATTTTGCTGTTTTATCCACGGTAAGGTGAGCGGTTGGCTCCTCCCACTGATAGAACTTGTCTGCATTCCCACAGCATTGCCCTCTTGCATTGTCTTAGACCAGACCAAGAGTTCTCACAGATCTGCCCAAGGGATGTGTCCCACCACTGCCCTCCTCTCCTCACCCCTCCCACAGGTCACTGATAGCCATGCTGTGGTCCTTGGCTGTGGACAGAGATGGCAAACACAGGAGTACTCACTGTGGGAGACTCAGCCGCGACTAGCCCTCGTGTAATGTCCTTGTCTGTCAGAGCTGAGGCTCCCTTTAGCTAGGCTGGAGGGCTGGAGGAGGGGGAGGACCAGGAGGAATGGGAGGATTGGGAGGGCTGGAGGAGGGGGAGGAGGAGGAGAGGGAAGAGGAGGACTGCCTGCTCCAAGTGGTAAAGCGACAGGATTACTCATCTCATGTGTGGTACTTGGATGAAACCCAGGGCCCCCGTGTAGGGTAGGCAAGCGCTGAGCTACACCAGAGTGGAGTTCAGCGCCATGAACAGGAGACTGAATCCAAGGCCTTTCTGCTGTTTTGGATGGATCTACTGGTGGAGACTGTGGCAGTGTGCCCTGCTGTCTGCTCCTGTACCAGGACACCTCAGTGAAAATCTGTTCCCTTTCGACAGAAGTGGGAACCAGGACACCTGCAATATCTAGAGGTGTTTCTGTATTTTCCCCTTTAGGTGAACCCCCACATCCATACCAGAGACCCAGAAACCAAAGGGTTGTGAAGAAATGTGAAGTTTTATTCAAGGTGAGCAAAGCCTAGGAGCACATCATCAAATGAACCATCAGGTCCCGTTTCACAAGTATTTTCACCAAGATACAAACCGGTGAAAAGCTCAAACCAGACACAGCCTGACAGATCCTCTGTCCTAGGAAGGTGTGTGAAAGAAGCCATAGTGGAAGATGCACTGAGGAGGGGACGGCCCACGGGTGTGGAAGCCATGCAGGGTCAGCGCGACCCCTGCAGCCCTCCATGTCAGAATCACCGATGAGGGAATGCAAGGTGACTCCCTTTGGAGAGGCTAGCCCTCTACCATCGGAACATGAAGATTTAGTCAGTGTATGTCCCCAGTCACTGTCTACAGCAGTTTCTGAACCACCACGATAGAAAAGGAAAAACAAAGAAGTAAACTAGGGGGAAAGGAGAAACACTGATGAAGTACACTCAAGTGTGTACTTTAAGCTAATTGTGTAGGTCTGAGGTGATTGCTAGGATTCACTCTTCCATTGGTCTCCACCTGAGGCGGGGCCTCTCAACTGAACCCAGAGCTGGCTTTATTTGCTCATATGGTGTCCACCTGGCTTTTTGGTGGCTTCAAATCCACCGAAGGGGATTGAATCCCCTTTCCTTTCTGGGGATTCAAACTAGAGTTCTCATGCATGCACAGTACTTTTACCACCGAGCCATCTCCCCAGCCCCCGCTGGGTGTGTGTTTGAGACATGTATGTATGTAGCTCAGGTTGGCCTGGAACTATGCAGCAGGGAGAGCCCTGGCCCTCCGGCCTTGACTCCTCAGTGCAGGGACGTCAGGTGTGGATCACCACACCTAGCATTACTTCCATTTTCTAAGACAGGTTTTGCTGTAGCCCAGGCTGGCCTCAAGCTTGCTCTTCTTCCAGCTCGGCCTCCACGGTGCTGGGATAACAGAAACGTGCAACCATGCCTAGTGGGCTTAACTCTCACAATTACATATCACCAGACCCAGTCTATGCGTCTTTGAGTTTATCCCACATCGAATGTAAGTGTGGAGTGCCTTCTTTCTTATATAATCCTACATTTTGGATGGAAATAATTTTACTAAATTGGTTGTGGTCAAAAGTACAAAACAATTGGCCAGAAATTACTTTAACAAATGTTTGACATTAATAAATAGATTTAAAAAAAATCTCTCGGGGTTGGGGATTTAGCTCAGTGATAGAGCACTTGCCTAGCAAGCGCAAGGCCCTGGGTTCGGTCCCCAGCTCCGAAAAAAAGAAAAAAAAAAATCTCTCATTGAAACCATCTAAATTATACAGATAACCTAAAATACACAAATTAAAAGGTGGCTGGTCAAACGGCATATTTAATGTATAGGACATTATCCTGAGGGTCGTTTGTGAATTTAGACAGAAGTTGGCGCTGCTGTGGCCCAGGCTCCTGGGCGGTGGGGAGGTGGAAGGGCCCTGGGGTGCACAAGTGCCGGGTGAGCGGCTGCACACTCGAGGGCTGCTCTGCAGAGTCTGCAGCTGCTGCAGCCATGGCGGCAGCCACCTCATGGACCCGCTCTGCTTGTTACTGTGCTCTTTAAAAAAATCAGTTTACTATTAAAAAACAGCCCTGAAAACACAATTCTGGTAAGATTCTAATCTCTAAATTTATTGTCTTTCTTTCTGAGACTCAAAGACCTCCAGTTGCCTGGGCCCAGGTCCCATAGATCCTGACTCCTTGTATCTTGGTTGTCTGGGTTAGAATGGCCAGTAATGGAACCACTCTCCGGAGTGGCGGAGCCCTTTGAGAAAGTCTGAGAAATGGCCAAACGCTGACAGATGCTCCTGCCCTAGAATGAACCTCCATGTGTCAGGTGCACAGGGTTGGTGTCTGGTTCCCACTCGTGACCTGTGAGGGGATGGTGGGAAGTCACTGATCTGAGGACCCACGGAGCACCGCTCGTTCTCCTGAGGAGTCACAGTGAACGGTCAGGATGTGCTCTAAGAAGCCCACGATGGCCCCTCTGGCTGTGTCTCCAGCCAGTGCCTGCACACTGTGTATGTGCCTCAGGGCCACTCTGACCATCTGGTTTCTTTCCTGTGGGCTGTGGACTGCTCCGGGGTCATCTCCCCCTGCTCCTGACTTTAAGAACTGTAGGATGTAGGACCGGATCATATCCCCGTTCACTGCAAGAGTCTCTTGAATGCAGGGCAGGTCTGAGGCACTGGCTAGGCCCAGGAGGTGAAGCAGTGCTTGGCAGATGTGAGTCCGAAGGCTGGCACAGTACTTGAACTCCAGGAAGTCTGTAGTGTCTTCACTCTTCTGCAGGGCAGTGACCAGGGCACTCCAGATCTGGGAGAACTGCTCTAGGGACCCGTACTGTGCTCTCCTGCCCGGGACGGAGAGGGCTGCCGCAGACCTGATGCGCACCTTGAAGTTCTTGCATGACATCACGACCGATGTCAGGGCTTTGTAGGCTTGGGAGGTCCATGGGGCTGTCCCTGGGAAGAATTCACAGTCACTGCAACTAGTCAAGGTTTAGAGACAAGCAGGGTGGGCAGGAGAGGGTCGAGGGAGTGTGCATTCTGTGGTTGTTCCACTCTGTGATGTGGTGGAGCTCTAACAAGAATGGCCCCATTGGCTTATGTGTTTAAAGGCTTCATCACAGGGAACTGGCACCATTTGAGAAGGACTAGGAGGTGTGGCCTTGCTGGAGTATGGGGTGGGCTCTGTGGTTCCAAAAGCCCACGTCAGGCCCAGCCTCTCTTTCTGCTTGCGGATCAGGATGTAGCTACTGATCGCAGCGCCACGTGTGCCACCATGGGGATGATGGACTAAACCTGTGTGAGCATGCCTGCAACTGGCTGCTTTCCTTTACATGTGTTGTTGCCTTGGCTATGCTGTCTCTTCACAGCTACAGAACAGTGCCTAAGACTCCTCATTAGACCAGGACAGCAGAAGCCAATTTGGGGGATCACAGGGAAGGGACTAAGTACTGACCCCTGGCTTCCCTATTTCCCTAGACAAACCTGAAGCATGACCTCTGCTATCTGTGCAAAGGGGCAAAGCCTGGAGAGAGGAGCAAGGATGGAGCTGCACCCCACCTGCTCCCGGCAGCGTGGCTGTGTCTGTAGGCAGCAGCCCCGTTCCTGTGCACCAGGCAAGTTGCCATAGCACATTCTGCATTTTGCTGTTAAGAAGTTAAACACACTTCTAGTTTCAAGAATGAGATGCTCACATCTGTCTTTCCCCATTCCTGTGGCCGCCCCCAGTATAGCACGTCTTTAGAAGGGTTGCTAGCCACTCTGGCTTGGGGGTCTCCGACTCAGATGTTTTCTCAGCCCGCCCTTTCTTTGTTGATCTCAGAAAAAGACTCTGTTCTGTGAATGCTAGTGACATTTACAAGGGCCTCAGATCTCACTGTCCACAATCTGTTCCTGCTTCAGTCGTCTTACATGTGTCCTCACAGCTCTGCAGCCCCCAGCAACGTCTCCACTGTCTCCCTGGGGCTGCTCTGCCTGGACACTGTGCCAGCTGCCCCTCACATGGTGCCTGCTCTGCTGGTCTACATGGTTGTCCCCTCTTTCTCAGGGACACACCCTTAGCTTTCCAGTTGTGACGAGGCCGAGATGTAGAGCCAGTACTGGCTGGCATTCCCAGTCTGTACTGGGTCTGTACACAGAAGCTACGGGCCCAAGACAAAGTGTCAAGCAAGGCTTGTGGTGTTCAGGTGATGGGGAGGGAGACCCTGAGCATCCATTTCTGAACCCAGAACTTACGGGATTTGAACCGTTCCCTCTGTTCTGGGGGCAGCTCTGTGGACTTGGCCAATTCCCTCTCTATCTTGTCTCCTAAGTATTTAATGATGTGATGTAGTAGAAGTGAGGCAAACTCCCACTTCAGTTTGCTTAACCTAGTATTTTCTCAGCTTACAAAGAGCAGCTTTGTAAACATGCTTTTTTTTTTTTTTTTTTTTTTCGGAGCTGGGGACCAAACCCAGGGCCTTGCACTTCCTAGGCAAGCGCTCTACCGCTGAGCTAAATCCCCAACCCCATAAACATGCTTTTTAAATGGCAGTAAAACACCTCCTCAAACTCTGACTTGTTCCACGGCCCCATCAAACTTGGTTTTCTACTCCTGTTACAAGAGTCACTGTGATGAATGTCTTTAGCAATGGCACAGACTGGCATATTCCTTCCCGGAGGCTCCTGACAGGCAAGGGAAGGAGACCATCTTACCTAGTGGAAGAGCAGGGTTTTTAAAAACATTTCCCATTGCGTAACAAGCATTCCATCGGACTTTCATGGCAGCCTCGTTGACAACAGTGGAGATCAGAGCCTGGATAGACTCCTCGATGATCTCGGCGAACCTGGGTCTTTCTATGTGAGAGGGTTGCAGAAAATGAAGCAAATTCCCAAGGGCCCGGACCGCATTGCTTTTGACCTGGAATGAAACATAAAAGGCCTCAGATATTACCAGAGAAGCTTCAGAAAGTATAAATCCCACTTTTAAAAAGACCCTCCCCATCCCTACCCAGGTCATAAAACAAGAGAATAAATGAGACATGAACCCCAAGAGAGCGCTGAGTCCAAGAACAGTGCATGCTCACCCGACCTAACTCGGGAGCCCACACCTTTTAAACGTGCCGTGTAACATGCACGTGCGGGCTCTTTATCGCCAATTCTACTTAAATGTGAATTTTTTCTTTCCTTCTTTTTAAATAGCAGATAAACATGAATATATCATGCAGTAATATCAACAAGAGAATGCTGGTACTTCCACAGGATACAAGGCAGCAGAATAAACTGAGGGTACAGTGGGCAGCGCCTGCCCGGAGCCCCTGCGAACATAGGAGCGGACAGTCAAACCGCCCCTGCTGGAGCAGCTGTGCTCACGTGTGCACCCTCGCCATCTTGCGTGTACCTTGTCTTTGTCCGTGGAGGCCTGTATTGCAGACTGCAACATTTTCAAGAGCAGGAGTCCAGAGAACTCATCCTGGAAACTTGGGTCTGGTGTGTCCCTGTCCCACCCAAGGCACAAGGCGGGATAAAAAGAAAACACTACTTAAATGTGCGCATACAAAGGTAGAGCCCCCTTTAGAGCTGTGAAAACTTGAGGAAAACAGGTTGACAGATCTCTTCAGATTGCACCAAGAACTCAGGCATCTTTCTTGTTTTGTTTGTATTGAGCCAGGGCCTCATTATAGAGCTTAGACTGGCCTGGGACTTGGTATGGAGCCTGTGTTGACCTCAAATTTGTGATCCTCCTGACTCGGCCTCCTGAGTGCTGGGGTTCCAGGCACATGCCACCACACCTAGGTGTCAAAATGGACATTTCATACCTGGAAGTGTTCACTGCCTGTAGACACCCGTAAGCCCAAGGCCTGAAACAAGCACTCAGGAGTGGGATGGAGAAGGATGCACCCTTTGGCGGCCTCTGTGTGGCAAATGTTTACTAAACACCCAGTGCAGAGAATGGCTCTGTGTGCTACACAGGCCTCTGATGCAGAACTAAGTGACAAAGTAAGTTGGGACCAGCTCTAGTGACAGGAATGGGGCGTTATGGGAAAGGAGGCAGATTCTATTTGCACACTCCTTAGTACTGTTCAAAATCTTTTGACTTGTGAATATATTACACACACACACACACACACACACACACACACAGAGTTATTTTTTTTCTTTCTCCAATGGAGTATCCTGGGAATATCAACTATGCTCCAGGGCAGGCTCCTGTTTTTTGAGAGAGGAGGGAAGAAGGGATAGAGGGTAAAAGAGAGGAGGAGAGAGAAGAGGAAGAAGAAGACGGAGAGGGAGGGGGAGGGGGAGAGAGGGGGGAGAGGGGGAGAGGGAGAAGAGAGAGAGAGGTGTCAAATATGAAGTTGGATGGGTAGAAAGGTGGGGGATCTGAGAGGAGTTGGTTGGGAGAAAATATGATTAAACATATTATATGTAAAAGAATTTAATAAAGGTTTTTGACTTCTACTGTGATATTGTCCACACTTACGACAGCACATGGCAGTTTTGAAGACAGAGAGACAGACAGACAGACAGACAGACACACACACACACACACACACACACACTGTAATAGAGTAATATGTACTCTTAATACATTAAAAAACCTACTAGGTTTATTGCTTAGAGGAATAGTAAAACAAGGTAGCAAGGCCGCCTGTATGATACAGGGAAATTCTTGCCAACCGTTTCATGGTAGGGATGAAAGACACCTTTAGGAGTTCTAAAACAGACGCCCTCAGGGAAGGCGGCTGAGTCACTTACATGTTGACAATCAGAGTATCTGTCAGGTTGCCCAGGGACCAGGCTGCTTTGGCGCGCACGTTTAGTGACTTATCTTGAAGGGACATCAATATGGCATTTGCGGTGTCTGCAACAAATATGACGTCCTGTACAACAAACCAGGCTACATTACTAAGGAGCTCACACTGCTGCCTCTGAACTTACACAGGTCATTTCACAGAAAGCCATAGGCATTTGCAGTAAATTTGATTTTGATTAAAAGTTTGCTATGGGATCAGTGGGAGCTGTGGCCGTCCTGACTTCCGCCTCCTTCAACAACGCTCTGACAGTGGGAGCATTTCCCAAACGCACTGTTTCTCAATCACTGCTTCCATGTGGTAACATCTTTTCTCATCTTCAGTCAGTCATTCACTAATTAAACATTTGCTGCACACCAGGCCCAGGCAGGGTGTCAAACGATTAGGAAATGAAGTGTAGGTGCTGTGCAGTGTGACAGCAGCTAAGGAAACCCCATCACGTAACAGGCTAGTTTCCTTCACTGTCAACTCGGAAGCCTCGTACCCACACTAGTAGTGGTATAGGTGCTGAGGAACTGGAGGAGGGCACGCCAGGCTTCCTCTCACCTGTCTGAGGCAGGGGAAAAGCACGTAGACTCCAAGGGCCCTGGAGGTCGCGGCTTTCACTAAATGGTTCTTGCTGTCATTCAGGCCGAGCAACATCGTGATGCACAAAATCTGCTTGTCATTCTGCAACCAGAAGGTTCGAGAAAGGGAAAGTGAGAAGGAAGAGCTGTGAACCAAAGTCTTCCGAGAGCAGCTGTGAGGAGACCGCCTGTGCCGTGTTCAGTCCCCACTGTGACCTTCAGCCAACTCCGGTAAAGGGCAGGCGCAGAATTCTGGGTAAGGCACACACAGAGCATCTTATCACACATCTTTCATCCGTGTGAAGGAGGTCATTTAATCCTTCTGCTCATTACCGCCCGCCGCCTCCTGTATGAAAGCTGATTTGCACAGCCAAGAACAGAAGCCACTGAGGAATGAAGGACAGGGGCAGCCAAAATCAGATACGAGATCCGCACCCAGAGTGATGGGATCCGGGGGTATGGGCTGAGCAAAGGCCTGGCCGGGGCCGAGGCCTCCTAACAAGGATTTCCACCAGTTACTGCCCACGTGCCTCCCTGATAGGCAGATGGTGCAAAGCTTTAAAGAAGTTCAGATGCCAAAGAGCCGGAGGAATGGCTGGGGTGTGGACCCAAGTCTCACCTCAGAACACGACCACGTGTGTTTCTGAAATCTGCCACCCACACCCACACCCACACCCTCAGGCCAAGAAGCAAGGCTTTCCTGGAGGAGTAACACTTCACTGCCTTCAGAAAAGAATCACACTGGAGCCCCACCACCCTGGGTGTGGTCCAGGGGTGAGGGCACATGGCAGGTTACCGGCAGACTGCTGAAGGCCTCTGGCAAGATGGAGGACAGGGCATCGCAGGCGCTCGCCTGGAGAGTCGGGTGCTCTGTGGACTGCAGGGCTCGGGGCAAAGGACCATTCAGCATCGCAGTCCAGAACATCACCACCTGGAACAGAGGCATGATGGCCAATGTGGGACCTGCTGATGCCATGCCCACTAGATACAGCCTTGCAGATGAGAAGGGTTTTGCTGAAGTGGCAGCTTTTTCTACGTGCTTTCACTGGTCATTTTCCACAGTAATGGAAACAACTTCTGAAATAACCAGCCACATCCAGTAGGACAGTGTCACTGAGTTGACAGAAATAGTGACGATGATGATGGTGGTAGAGGCGATGATGATGATGATGGTGGTGGTGGTGATGGAGAGCAGAGGGTAGGTAGCTACAGGGTTAATCAACAGTAGCAGCTTATAGTTCCACGGGGTAAGAAGTCCTGGGGCAGGTGAGATGGCTCAGTGCATAAAGGCTCTTGTCATGCAAGCTGGTGACCTGAGTCCAGTCTCTGGAACCCATGTAAAAGTGGCCACAGAGAAAGAACCAACTCCACACATGTTCTTCTACCCTCCACATGTGGACATTACACACACACGCCATATCCCAGTAATAATAAACAAACAGTTTAATGAAAACATTAAAATGTATAAAGCTCTGGTGTACTATTCTACAGCAGGGACACCATAAGTTTGTTCTGAGTTTTATTTGTGAGGCGAACGTGATAACCACTACACTACGGAAACTAGCTCCGAGATTTATTTGTTATTAGTGTGCACATGTATGGACAAATGTGGACACATGTGTCATGGTGCTCATGGGGACGTCATGGGAAAACTTTGTGGAGCTGGTTGCTTATGTGGGTTCCAGGGGTCACACTCAGACTGTCAGGTGTGGAGCCTTGGGCCGGCGAGCACCCTTTACCCACAGTGCCATTTTATTGGCACACCATGGTTTTCAACAATGACATCATCGGCTATACTTTATTACTGAGCACACTAGAACAATGACATCATCGGCCCCACTTCCTTACTGAGCACACTAGAACGCAGAGGACACTGGGGATGGAGCGAGCTTACCATGTGGACTGGCACTCTCTGTTCAGGGGCCGTGCTGGAATCTGGCTTGTACTGCTGTATCAAGCCTGTACCCAGTTCTTCCAGGAGCTGCCAAGATACAAGATACGAGCTGTCAGAGCGGACTCGGCTCTACAGAGGCCGTAAATACTGTGCTGTAGTTTCCAGACCATCTCAAATCAACAGGAAAAGTAGCTTCTCTTCCTTTCTTTTCCTTTGGGTTTGTTGTTTCCAGACAGGGTCTCGTTATGTAGCCCAGGCTGGCCTAGAACTTAAGAGGTGCAACAGCCTCTGCCTCCCTCTTGCTGGAATTAACGGCGTGCACACAACTTAGGAAAAGTAATTATTTCTAACTGGTTTTTCTCTTCTTGTCAACTGTGACAGAGCTATTTTCTTCATGGAGTAAAACTGACACCTTATGCTGTTAGCGAACCCTGAGCAAAAGCTCCAGGAGGGAATGCGCCCCTCCTCACCTGAAACCTGAGAAACCACAGAGGAAAACATGTCCCTTGTAATGAAATTACCTTCACGCCGTGGAGCTGAATGGATGGGTTTGCTTCGCACATGCACTTACAGATCACCTCGCCAAGCTCCATCAAGTACAACTGAGCCATTGAGAAATAGCCCCTTGCCAGGTGAGCCAGAACCTACAAGGGAACAGGCGATTAGCGTGGGCAAGGCTGCATGATCCACACGTGTTCCCACATTGGCAAGCACTCACAGCCAACAAGGACTTAAGTCTGACGCTGAAGAAGCGAGAAGCAGCCACCTGGCTACTGCTGGCATCATCTCTGTGACACTTTACTGGTCTACGATGTCTCACTCGAGACTAAGTGTTTGATGTAGGTTTTTGGAGTTTATAGCTGGAAGAACTGAGCTGGAAGGGTAAAGGGTGTGTTTGGTGTCCTCAGACGATTAACAGCCTGCAGAATGGAGCTGTGATGGCTACTCTTGGCATCAACCTGACTACATCTGGAATTAACTAAAACCCAAGTGGCTGGGTACATGTGTGGGGGCTTTTTATTTTTTTTTTAAATTAAAACATTTGAATCAGGGAGACCCACTTTTAATGTGGATCTTTTGAGGTGGGAGGGTCCACCTTTAATCTGGGCCACGGCTTCTGCTGGCCGCCTATATAAAGGCCATGGAAGAAGGACGCTCATTCTCTTTGCCTGCCTGCTCTCACTCTGGCCGGCGAGTCCACTCCTTTACAGGCATTAGAGTCTACTCGTTCAGTGTGTACTGAAGACCAGCAGACACCAGCCTCATGCGCTGAGCAACTGTTGGATTCTTGGACCTTCCGCTGGTAGACAGGCATTGTTGGGCTAGCTGGACCACGGCCTGTGAGCCATTCTATTAGGTCCCCTTTATTCTCACACACACACAGACAGACAGACACACGCCACGCATGCATGCACACACATAGAGACACACACACACACACACACACACACACATACAGACACACACACACATACAGACACACAGACACACACACACACACAGACACACACACACACACACACACACACACACACACACACACAAGACGCATGCACGCACTTTCCCCATTCTGTCAGTTCTGATCTTCTAAAGAACCCTGACTACACACAAGCCTATATCTCAAACTACACCCGAGTATAGGCATGTTTTCTGTCAAAAACCTTTCTTTCTGTCTATCTCTCTTTCTTCCTTTCTTTCTTTGTTGAGACGAGTTTTTACTATGCAGCCCTGGGTGGCCTGGAGCATGCTATGTTAAAAAAGCTGGTCTTAGATTCACAAGGATATGCCTGCCTCTGCCTCTAAGTGTTCCCTGCAAGGGGTATTTTCTTCCTTCGAAGGAGCAATCATTTTGTTTCAATAAATAGATATAAGATGACAATGAAGAATCTATACGGAATGAACTTTAAGTTGCAGAAGTCCAACTTAGTCATTATGTCCCTCTGTCATAAAATACTTGGCGTGACTACAATCGTCTGGAACAAAAGAGCAAAAAGGGAACACACTCAACACTTTACAAGGACCGCCCCAAACACAACAGAGCAAAGGCCACCAGATGGCAAGGCCATTCCATCACCTGCCCCTCAGTCGCCCTCCTGAGAAGGAATGGTCCCTTCCTCTCAGACGGGGTCATGGCGCTTCCTACCTGTAGCGCCTCCAGCCGCATGGGGGATGGTTCATAGGTGCTTCCCAGGGCGGAGCCAGCGTCGCTACCTGAGCAGGAATCCTCCTTGGGCAGCACCACAGTGGAAATGCAGAGTCTGATGAGCCAGCAGGGCTCTGCTGTCCCCTTTGGTGAGCTGAGTGATGCTTCTTCCAGAGAGGGTCCTGCAGGGAGTGCCTTCCAGCCATCAGGAGTGCTGAGGTGAGGGGTTGCTGAGCTGCTGCTGCTGCTGAGCCCAGAGGAACAGGGCTGTTGAAGAAGCAGCTGGACTTCTGGCAAAGGCGCGTGAGTGGACACTACAGCTCCTAGGAGTGTGAGACTTGACACTCTGACGTTAACATCTGTCCAAAGAGAGGCAGGGCCTGTCACCATGGAGCCATATAATTAGGCTTCTAACTTCAGTTCATAGAAAATATGGGACGGTCTCATGAAGAAACAATTTGAAAAATCACGGACATTAGACATTCTACAAGACAACTGACTAGGAGTATCCACATGCGAGGACTAGAAAATCACTGACGGCTGCTGGGGCTTCCTCTTTAAAAAGGCACAGAGCCCAGGCATGGAGCTGGACTTGTGGAACCCCAGCCCTTGCTCCTGCGGAGCACGAGGGTTTGGTTCCTGGGGACTCTGTCCTTTGCTGGCCTCATACACACCATATACACACCCACGGTCACAAAAGTAAGGCCAATGAATTGGTACAATCCTAGAGTGCTTCATTCGGTGACAAAATGTTATTAGTCCATCAACCTGAATGATTCTGGGAGTTAAAAGGAAAAGGTATAAAAACCAACCAACCAAACAAAACAAAATTAAAAAACACAACCAGGGCCAGAGGTATCTCTCAGCAACTGAAGCAACTGCCCGTAAGCACAAGGCCAGGAGCTTTGATTCCTGGAACCCACGAAACTGCTGAGTGGGTACGGCCGTCCACTCCTGATTCCAGTGTTCAGAAGACAAGAGACAAAGCCTGAGAGGAAAACGTCTAGCCAGAGCTCTGGGTACAACCGAGAGACACTGCCTCGATGAATAAAGTGGAGACTCCAGAAAATGCCCGAGGCCAAGCTTGGGCCTTCATATGCCCACACTCCTGCAAAGGCCCCCAGGAACACACACTCACACCATACACATACATACACACACTCATACACACTCACTCATTCACACCACAGAGACATAATAAACGAGAGAAAGGAAAAGCTGAAAGGCCTCCCGCTTGCGTCCAGTGTTTTGCATGTGGCTGCCTAGCTGCCCCAGCCCCATTTGTTGAAGAGCTGTCTCGGCTTCTGCTGGGACCAGCTGCTGAGGAGGAACGTGGGTGTACTTCCGGCTCCCTACTCTCGTCCACTCATCTACGTTCTATACTGTCTCTAGTAGGCTTTATAGTAGGTTTTGAGATCGTTATTTTTTCCTCCCTGCAAACACTGAGGATTGAACCCAGGACTTGGCACATTCTGGGCAAGTGCTCCATCACTGCGCTCAACTCTCAGCCTAACTTCTCTGTCAGTACTGCATTCCCTACCCTAGGTCTGCCACATAACTCGAGATCCTTTTGCTGGCACTTTGACTGGGATTCCACTAACCCTCAATCAAGTTAGAGGAACTGAGACTGAGTCCTGTCCATCAAAAAGGGCTCTTCCATTTCATCCATTACTTTGTAAGTGTCCAGATGAACCTTCTACAGATTTCCTTAGATTACCTCTAAGTGTGACTTTGAACATTTTAATCATGAAAACATTCAAGTATAAAGTAAAACATCTGAAAGGCCTGTTGAGATGTGGGGGCTGGAGGTGCAAATAAAGAGAAACACACACAGTTAAAACTAGCCGCTGCCTCATCAGGAGACTTGAGGGGTGTTTGCTTTTTGCTTTTGTTGTTGTTTTGTTTTGAGACAAAGTTTCTCTGTGTAGCCCCGGCTGTCCTGGAACTTGCTCTGTAGATGAGACTGGCCTCAAACTCTGAGATCTGCCTGCCTCTGCCTCCAGAGTGCGGGATTAAAGCTGTGTGCCCAACTGAGAGCTGGGTTCTTAACTGTGCTTTTGCCATCACTGATGAGAGGCCTCGATTCAGGACCAATCTTTTTGTTTCCTCACTGACAGACTGGTGTAAGGAGTAGGTTGAACTTAGCCTATCATTTGAGCCTTAAGAGAACTCTACAGACCAGGCACAAACAAGTCTTCCTGTTAGGAGCCTGAGACTGGGTTCTGGACGGGCCTTGGCTGTGGGGATGAGGAAGTGGGCACTGGTGTGGATCCTGAGACTCACTACAGGGCCAGTGTCCCTTCCACAGCATTCCAGAGAACACCCGCATTGCCTCCTTACCCTGCAACTGACTGAAAACTCAGACTAAGAGCGAGTCTCACCTGAAATCTTGCAAACATAGGAAAAGGAACATTCTAAAGGCAGGCACTCACAGCTCATATCCTTATGTGTGGGAAAATCCAAGACACAGCACTAAGTCTACAGATGTGACTACAGTCTAGAGATGTGAACGAACTTCAGAGGACTTTACGTGAACTTCACAGAAGTCAGGTTCTTGTACTACTGTTTTTCTCCCCGGTACATGACTCCCTGACTCCCTCCCTCCCTCCCTCCCTCCATCCATCCATCCATCCATCCTTCTCTCCCTCACTCCTTCCCTCCCTCCCTCCCTCCACCTTTGCCGACAGATGTTGATTCCTATGCGCCTGACACAGCCGCTCGTACTTGGCTCACTTCTAATCTGAGATGCGGTTTCTACTCAACTCACGGTCAGTTCTGCTCATTCCCTCCCAGCCGGCCTTCTAGCAGTGGTTGAAAGCCTTGAAAGGCTGAGACTTTCAGAGACTTCAGAGGTAGAGAGAGGCACTGAACACTTCTCTTTCTTTTAAACACTGCTACTCTACATTTGATGACTATAAAGAAGAAGTCCGCACTACCGACCTTTGTGACGGATGTAAGGCTTTATGTGATTCCAGACTTTGGTTAGCAAGCTGAGTTTCAGACGGTTGTAGGGGGCGTTTGATACTAGATTCGCAAGGCACTACAACAGAATAGAAATACACATTTGCAATATTTAATTTAAAAGGTTTTTTAAATAAAAAAATTTTTTTTTACATTTATTGTTGTGTGTATGAGTATGTGGAAGTCAGAGGGCAGTTGTGGGAATCTGTCCTCTCCTACCACATAGACTCTGGAGATCAAAGCTGGCAAGCACCTTTACCCACTGACCCATCCCACCAGCCCTCCCTCCCATCATTTTTAAAGGTCTTTATACTAAATGAAAACCAGTCTTTTTAATGTCTATTGTTAGATTAGATAAAGAGGTATAGACTTCCAAACAGATATCTTTGAAATAACTGTTACTTATACTCTTAGGTCAAGTTACTTTTAGATGATGTGTAACACTATACAGTATATTAGCTGAATTCCACAGGTAACTAGGGACTTACCTTAATTATCTGAGTAAGGGTCTGGGACGAGGACTCTGCTACCAAAGCTAACAAAAGACATCTGTGCAACTCTCTAATGCTGGACGCAATCGTGACCGAGAAGGGTGTGAAAGCTCGTTTGTGGTCACTGGTGTCTTCAGCAACAGAAAGGAACTGCTTTGAGCCTTCCAAGATGGCAGACAGAACTTGAAGAGCACAGGCTCTCGTCTGGAATCAAGATGATTCACACGGATCAGTCAGACATCAGAAGTCAGCCTCCCTTCCTCCTACTCAATCTTGCACGTATTCAGAGTCAGCTTATTAGGAGAACCGAGGGCAGCTACACAGTACCACACTGCCATAGGCCAACAGTGAGGCGGAACTCCACGGTCTACCACAGCACACAGATCTGCAGTCCTAAGCATGGGAATGATGAGAGATTAAAGACCCACATAACTAAGCCTGGGGCCGATGGAAAGAGAGCCCACCAGCTCCTGGGCTAGAACGACACAACTCTAGAGTGCGACTCAAAGTTCCCGAGAGAACCTGCTCACATTCCACTCTGAAGCATCTGAGTGTGTGTGTGCATATTAACAATGGTAAGTCGACCTTAGACACACTTGGGTGTAGGAACTAACACCTTTGACTGACAGGGGGCATATGTGATGAAGAATAAAGTTGTATGTGTATATGTTCATGTGTGTTTTCATGTGTACACATGTATGTGGAGGCCAGAGGTCAATGCCAGGTGTTTGCCTCAGTTGCTCTCCACTTCAGTTTTGGAGAGAAGGCCTCTCACTGAAGCTGGAGCTCACTTGGCTAGGCTGGTTGGCTAGAGAGCCCTAGGGATCTATCTGTTGTGAGTCCCCAGATTCTCTAGGGCTGCGCTATGGACCTGGGCTCATTTCCTCATGCGCACACAGCAAGCCCATAAACACTGAGCCTCTCACAGATAATATAGTAAGAGAGTTAACGGACAACAGTCCAGATCACCTTATATAGATAGATGGTTTTCAAAAACATCAGAAATCCACAAAAAACGACATTTACAGTCGTTTATCTTTGGTTGAGACATATCTGCTCCTAACAGTTCCCCTTTGGTGGATTCAACAAAGAATTTGAACATCTCTCCTCCAGATGAGGTAATACTTCATGGCAAGACAGCCATTAGGCAAGAATTGCCTCTATTCATCTACAGACTCAATACTGTCCAGAAAAGGACATTACAGAATAAGTTGACTGATAGTTTCTGCCAAGCCAGGGTGATTGGCCCTTAGAAATTCTGTGTTTCAAAAGTCTGTCAGAGGATCTTAGGCCAGAAGGCCAAAGACTTGCTCTCACATGTTGCTAACAGGGAACTGTGCTAGTGGAAATTTGTGTCTACAACCTGACTCAGTTCTGGAAGCCGTGTTAGGCTTCCTACGTTTATAGATATTTGGTCATTCTCAGATTTCTGATGGGGTTGAAGACTGATTATAGTCTCATGGCCTACTCAGGTTAACTTTGAAAATACATATTTAATTAGATATCAGATAGTATACAAGCCAACCAGGATATAGTATAGATTTTTTAAGCTTTTCTTAAGCTGGAATGGATAACTAAATGTTCTGTTTAACTGATAAAACGTTGGACTGGGTGTTAGGTGTATTTTATGCTTTTAATTACAAAATGATAATAGTTGTGCTCAGTTTACATCTGAGAGAAAAATTTAATTAGACAGGAAAGGTATAGTGGAGGTTGATGTCATTATGCAGGTGAGGGCTGGCACAAGTTAGATCGAGGCCATGATTGGACAGTAAAAGAATAGGGCAGAGACAAAGTTTTTGTAAGGCGGGAGAGGAGGAGGAGGGAGAATCAAGATGGAGACGGAGGATGACTCAGATCCAGGAGGTTCTGAATTGCCAAAGTAGCTGGGATGGATTTCTGTAGGCAAATTTATCTTATCTAGGTGGGCGGTTTATATCCTTATCTCTTGGTTGTAAGTTTATTGTGTGGATGTATTATAGATTGAGAATTTAACATATAAATCTGATTGTTAAACTACAAGTTTTTTTTTTCTTTTCTTTTTTTCAGAGCTGGGGACTGAACCCAGGGCCTTGCGCTTGCTAGGCAAGCGCTCTACCACTGAGCCAAATCCCCAACCCTAAACTACAAGTTTTTAGAGCTTTGATTTACCGGGTTACAGGGGATGTGAACAAAGTTCCCGGTGGGCAGAGACACAACCTGTCTCAGTTCTCGAAGCCGTGCTAGGCTATAGAATGCCTGGGGCTAGCGTGGTGTGGTGCCACACTAGAATGGCCTTCGAAATGGGGTGTGTGTGTCAGATATGGGAACCACCAGCCAAGGGGACAGTGTGAAAGCAGCTGACAGAGAAACAGCTGGAGCTTGCAGCTCCCTCAGTCTGCAACTAGTGAGAACTCTCGGGGACTGGTTCTGCGGTTGAGAACTAGTTTAAAGAGGAATGAACATACCCAAACAGAGGGAGACACTCCGTCTGCCATGGGGTGGTTGCTGATGATTATCAAGACTGGCAAACTATTGTTTTTCTTTCTTGAAATTGCCTTTCCTCATTAAAACATGTAAATCATTCGTGATTTTCTAAGATATGGGAAAATGTGTCAGTACCTTATTTTATATCCAGCAGTACCTTGTGTTTTCACAAAACATTGCTTAGATAGCCTTTACAACCATCACACCCTACAGTCCACCGAGGCAAGTCACTTCCTAGTTGTGCCTGTTATAAACACCACAGCTGCAGTGGGGCTCACGGGAGACACCGAAGTCACAGCTCAGTTGGCTTTGACTTCAAGCAGCCCTGGGCTTAAGATGTAATCCTACCATGTGGTCCACAGAAGCCTGAGCCCTTCTCATTTCCTACCTGCTAAGGTTCTCAAGTCAAGGACTGGGATGGTATTTGTGAGAGCAGAATTCAGAGAAGGCCAGACAGGGCAGAGGGGGGAAAAGGACACAAAATGTGACTTCTCATACACTTCGGTTCAGCATCCTTACCTTTGGAGATGGATCCTTTAATGTGAGTGTCATTAAGGACACAGACTGTGGGCTCCCAAGCTCTGGCGTGTCAGGAACAAAGGCAGACCAGTAGCCGTATAGAACTTTTTTTTCTATCGATTTGATAGTAGAGAGAAAACAAGCTAGTGCCCCTTGGCGAACCTTGGCTTGGTATGACCTTTCAGAACGAGGAAAGAGTTTTAGAAGTTTTTACAATGGGAATGGAAAAGGTATTTACTTAAGCAGTTCAAATGTTTTGAGAAACTGATCATCCTCAGGACGCTATTACCCCTTTCAAAGTACGATCAAAGCAAGTTAGGTATTTTTGTTCCAAGCTATTAAGTGTGGTTAAAATGCAATCGGACAGAAAATGAGAGAGCAAAATTTTGATTAGGAAACCAGAGCTAGACAAGGACAGGGCCAAGTATCTATGCATATGCCTAGAGGACACCCCAAGTGACCTTACATGGGTCACGGTGCTTGACTGAGGTGGCCACATGCAAAGTCCCTGCCCTTTTTAGTGGCAGTGACAGATGATTCAAGAAAGAACTGTTGGGCTGGAGAGATGGCTCATATGCACTGACTGCTCTTCCAGAGATCCTGAGTTCAATTCCCAGCAGCCACGAGGTGGCTCTCAACCACCTGGTGCCCTCTTTGGCTTGCAGGCACACAGGCAGGCAGAATGCTGTATACATAATAACATCTTAAAAAAAAAAAAAAAAGAACTGTCACACACTTTCCATGGCACTAATTACAGGGTCGTGTAACTGAGAGCCTAAGACAGAACAGAGGGAAAAGCTTTCCAGAAAAAAGGACTGGTGAGCTCACTCTGGAGAGTGGTTAACAAGATGGACCAGCCAGAAAGCAGCATTCACAAGGCAGATCCAGCAAGTGGCCATGAACCCCAGTGGGGCAGGCACGTTCTAAAAGTCACATGCAGCTAAGTATCAGGTAGAACATCGTAACAAAGTACTACTACCTCATTTTACCCTGCATGCCTCCTTCTGCGTCTGAATAGTCTGACTCACTGCTGCTGACCCTTTTCCAGCTAGAGACGGTGAAGGGTGAGGAAACCTGCTCTCTTCCGGTAGCTCTGCCTCCATCCACAGGCAAACCCTGGGAGCCCCAGGGGGAGGAGCACCAAGCGCTCTCGCCACATGTGTTCGCCTGGTCCATGCTGAGCCCTGGGGCTGCGTCCACTTCACCATAGGGCTCCTCCTCCTCCGCTTTCTCTCCTTGTTGGGTTTTCTTTGGTTTTACTTTGTATTTTTTCTTTTTATTCTGATTTTTAGGAACAAAAAAGACACAATACATACACACACACACACACACACACACATATATGTATAAATATATGTTACACATATACATTATGATAGTCATCCCCAAACTACTTTTAACTGAAGTCATTGGTACTTTTCCATTTGAAAGTGACTGGGGATGTTCACACATGCAGTACAAGGAAAGGTGAAGAAGACAAAATCGAGAGCAGTGAGATGTGCCCAGCATGGTGCATGATGCGCACAGCTACTGCTGGACAGACCCCTGCATTCTTTAGTGTCCAAGGGAACTAAGGGAGGAGACAGCTGTCTAGAAAGGCAGGGAAACATGACGGTAGGTAGCATGGTGGAGACAGTGACCTGACAAGCAGGTGGACTTCAGTGGCTCTAGAGAACTGCCACATTATGGCCTGAAGGCTAAATGCAGCTGCTTCCGTAACTAAGCTTCACAGGAATGCAGCCACACCCATCTGCTTCTGCGTGAATGCCTGCCTGCTTTCGGGCTGGTGTATCTGTGACAACCATCCCTTTACAAAAGGGAGCGAATTGATTCTTCTTAGTTTGGAAAGGTGGAGGAATGAGCCTCAGTGATGGATGTAAAGCAAATGCTTGTCACAGTTACACTACCCAGACTGCTGAAGCACAAGGTGCTCCAACTGGTACTCTCAAAATCTGATTGATTTAAAATTTCAATATTAACCACACGAACTAGCGAACAAGCTCTTAGTGGCCTCCTGAGGCAGTCGGGAAGCTGACCATAGAAAGCACACACAGCAAGCACTTGGATGCTCCATGGCTGAAATCTCAGAGGACAGACACGCACCGCAGATGGTCGAGCAGCACTGGACTCCGGCTGCTGGGGTTTAACAGGTGATCGCCCATCGTACTGCGGAAGTGGAGTTGGGTAGAGCACCGCGGGCATCTCTATGTTTAATCCAGGGAGTCCATGGAACATGGCTTTCTAACAGTGAGAAGTGAAGAAAAACAAACACCACGTGAATCACAAAACAATCAGCAGAACACAAGCAGACCAATGTTTCAGAACTATTGCAGAATAAACATGAGACGGCGAATACTGGAAGATGATGCTCTAAGGAGTACTTAATCTCATCCTCCCTTCCCCCATGTTCCTGACTTCATCTGATTCGGAAGCTGAGCAGGGTTAGGAGTGACAAGTACTGGGATGGGGGCAGAACTTAACCTTATCGAGATGCAGCAGGACCTGCACTGCCTCATACCTCATTAGACGTTCTAGAGCGTCTATACTTTTTCTTATCCAGTCACTTTTATCCAGTTATGTTTTAAATTGTTTAAACCAATTTGCTATTTTTCTAAATCCCAGTCCTTTGTTACTTTTTAGATTTATGTGCCTGAGTGTTCTGCCTGCATGTATTTAGACCATGTGGGTACCCAGAGTCTGTAGAAATCACAAGAAGCGGTTGGATCCCCTGGAACTGGAGTTGTGAATGGTGTGAGTCACCAGGTATGTATTGGGACCTTTGTGAATGGAACAAGTACACCTAACCCCTAATTTATCATTTTTATGTATTTTTATATATTTTGCATGTATTTTTATATATTTCCATATCTGTCTTAGTTAGGGTTCTATTGCTGTGAAGAGATGCCATGACCAAGACAACTCTTATAAAAGCAAACATTTAAGTGGGGCCGGCTTAGTTTCAGAGGTTCAATTCATTATCACTATGGTGGGAAGCATGGCATCGGGCAGGCAGAGTTGGTACTGGAGGAGCCATGAGTTCTAGATCTTCATCTGAGGGTAGCCAGAAGAAGACTGTCTACCAGGAGGCATCTACCCCCACAGTGATACACTCCCTACAACAAAGTCACACCTCCTAATAGTGCCACTTGATCAAGCACACAAGTGTATGGGAGCCATACCTGGCTATAGCATAATGCAAAATACATTTAGTCCAACTTCAAAAGTCCCCACAGTCTATCATAGTCTCAACAATGTTCAAAGTGCAAAGGCTCCTCTGAGATTTATACAATCTCTTAACTGTAATCCCCTATAAAACCAAAATTAAAAGGCAGATCACATACTTCAACATCACAGGATATACATTACCATTCCAAATGTCATAGTGAGGAAATACTGGCCCAGAGCAAGACATGAAACCAGATGGGCAAAATCCAAACTTTGTATCTCCATATCTGATATCAGTGAGCTCTTCAGATCTACAACTCCCTTCACCTTTGTTGACTGAAACGGCTTCTTTCTCCTGACTGGTTCCACTCCCTGTTAGCAGTTTTCCTCTGCAGGTATGCCATGGCTCTGGCATCTTTAACTTCTTGAGGTCTCTAGGGTAACTTGAACTTCAGTTTCTTGTTTCAATGTCTGGGATCCACACACGATCTTCTGGGCTCCTTCAAAGGGGTTGGGTCTCTTCTCCAGCTCTGCCTTCTGTAGTGCTCCAGGGTATAGTTGATGCCACTCTATTGCTGCTGCTGTTCTTGGTGATCATCCCATGGTACTGGCATCTCCAATACACTGGGGTCTTCTGCTGAAACTAGGCTTCACCAATAGCCTCTCATAGGCTCTCTTTGTATGACCGCTTCAGTCCTGGGCTGTCAACTGCACTGAGGCTGCACCTTCTCCAATGGCCTTCCATGGCATCTCACCAAGCCTCAGCTGCTCTCTATGATCCCTCATGCCTTCAAAACAGTACCACCTGGGTGACTCTTACATTACCAAGTCCAGCTGCAACATGAGGTACAACCTTGGCTATCTCTGTAACACAGCTTCTTGTGCTCTCAGAAAACACTTCCCAGATTTCACCTCAGTGATGCTGGTCTCTTCTTAATCACTTAATTTCTTAGCTCCAGCTAACCAGCATCAATTGTCCCAGTAGTCCTTTCTATTCTTGACTCTAAAGCCAGAGCCACATGGTCAAAGCTACTGAGTTCTGTAGCTTGCAGGGGCTGGCCCCTTGTTTTATTACGTCATCATCATGTTTGTATACTCCTTCACTGCCTAAGCTTGGCTGTCCTGGAACTTGCTCTGTAGACAGAACTTGAACTCAGAGATTTGCATGCCTCTGTCTCCTAAGAGCTGAGATTAGAGGCACGGTCCTCCATGCTTGGACTTTTCATGGCCACTATGCCTCAAGACCAGGATCAAAAGCCCTAAGATCTGTATCATAGGTGTAACCACCATTTCTGGATTGAAGTCATTTCATATTAAAAGTCCAAATGAAAATAATAGTCAGGTAATAATAATGCCTAACATGATATAATTATCCCTGTTCAACTGCAAATGCATAAACAATGAGCTTGGTTGGGTGGGATCTTGTCCAGAGGTCACCACTCCCTAAATTCCATTTAATATCCTTGAACACAGGATTTAGCTCCATTGCACTTCCTGGTGCCCATTTAATACTTGAACCATAAATTTTGTATTTTTCCTTTCTAAGCTTGCTACGCTTGATCAAAAGGCTCTTTATAAACATGAACCACAGGACAGAGTCTAAACTTGATTGATTTGAGATGTCCTTTGTCAATGTAATTAATCTGAATCTTTTCACCTTAGCCTCAGGCACATTTTTCAGACAAGGGCAAAAAGCAGACATTCTTTACCAAAATATCACGACTCTCTAGGCAACATACTAAAATTCTCCTCTGAAACATCTAGAGCCAGGCCCCACAATTTAATCACCCTCAGGCCCAGTGTCTTCCACTTCCTGCTAGGATGGCCCACTGAGCCCCACTTTAAGCATTCCACTGCTTTCCAAATCCAAGGTCCCCAAATCCACATTCCTCTACACAAAAGCATGGTCAGGCATATCACAGCAATGCCCAGTCCCTGGTACCAACTTCTATCTTAATTATGGTTTCCATTGCTGTGAACAGACACCATGTCCAAAGCAACTCTTCTAAATAAAAACATTTAGTTGGGGCTGGCTTATAGTTTCAGAGGTTCAGTCAATTATCGTCACAGTGGGAAGCATGGCATCCTGTAGGCAGACTCAATGCTGGGGGAACCATGAGTTCTACATCTTGACCCAAAGGCAGCCAGAAGAAGACTGTATCCCAGGCAACTAGGAGGAGGGTCTCAAAGCCCACCCCCACAGTGATACACTTCCTACAAGGCCACACCTCCTAATTGTGCCACTCTCTGGGCCAAGCATATTCAAACCACCACAATATCTGTCTGTCTTTATTCAGGGATTAAGAGAAAATAATTAATAATAATAAAATAATTGGTCACAAAGCTAGACTCTAACAAATGTCTTTGACCTGAGGTGAACACCAAGGCTCTGACTCTTCCTGGCTGACTTGAAGGGTGCTGGGCCTCTCAGGGTAGCCTGACTTTTCCACTGTGTGTAGGCTCAGAAGCTCGTAATGACAGCCTACTGCTCCTTCAGAGCACACAGATGAAGGTGGTTCCAAGATAATCTATAATTAAATTATCTACAGATCATATCACAGATTTCTAAGATTCAAAAGTAATTCTTAAAACTTGGGTATATTTGCTTGATGGCAGTTGTCTCTGCTCTTAATTTTATCTGAGAACACTGAACATGAATGTTTTATTCTGCTCTTAAAATCCGTGTGAGAAATTCTTATACCCCACAGTTAGCGGAAGAAAGGAGAGAGGATATAGGACGGCCCCCGTACTCAGGTGTGAAGACCTGCCTCACCTTTAGCACAGCGAGAAGCGCTCCCAGGTGCTCGGTCTGTGTCAGCCTCATCTTCCCACCATTGAGGAGTGACTGGATGCCTTTCAGTGCATTCTGTAACAGCTGAGGGTGGGGAGGCAGGGATGCAAGTTAGAAGGCAGAATAAAACCTGGCTCCTCGGGGACCAACACAATAGCAGTTAGAACGGAAGAGAAAAAGGTCCCCTAGATGGTAAAAACCTTTCTGGGTCACTCAGCGGAGATGAGGACCCAGAGAACAGACCTGATGCACTCTGGGCCGCTTTTTAGAAGCAGGGACAGCCACCCACTGCAGAGCCTACGACCCAGCTCCAGTTTCCAGGACCCACGCGACAGAAGGAAGGAAGGAAGGAAGGAAAGAAGGAAGGAAGGAAGGAAGGAAGGAAGGAAGGAGGAAGGAAGGAACCAAACAACTTCAAGATCCTCTGATCTCAAAGCAAGTGCTATGGCATGCCTACATGCGCTCTCTCGCTCGCTCGCTCACACACACACACACACACACACACACACACACACATTAAAGTGCTATGGCATGCCTACATGTGCGCTCACGCTCTCTCTCTCTCTCTCTCTCTCTCTCTCTCTCTCTCTCTCTTTCTCTCGCTCGCTCGCTCACACACACACACACACACACACATTAAAGTGCCATTTAAAAACTCACAGGACAGAGAGATGAAGTGACAATCTCTGTAAGAAATCACCCTGAGCAGCCCATGAAGGCAAGGCCTGGGTAGGGTGGGAGGGCAGCTCTGATCACCACAGATTTCTCAGCTCAGTAACCTCATCTCCAGGGCCCTGCCCTTCGGAAATACTCCACACCGGGGAGGGTGTGAACTGGATGGAGACTTGTTGAAATAGCGGGGAAAGTTTCATGATCATGGCTACAATTTAAAATATGCCCACATAGCACCACATTTGTCATTAAAAAAGATGTTATTGAGCAGATTTTCTCCTTTTTACCCTAAAATCAATCATAATCATTGCATTGTTTTTAGACATGGGAATAGAAAGAATATGGGCTTTTAAGTTGTCGAAACAAAACTGAGAGCAAATCAAAGCAAGCTAAACTCATCCTTATCATTTGAGTCCAAAGGTGTGGCTTCAGTGCCGCTGACATATAGACACCAGTCATACAGACACGCATGCATGCATGCGTGCGCCCCAAAGCCTCTGTCCTATGCCTGCCACACTCGGATGTTGAGTAGCAGCCCCACCTACCATGCAAAATGTTATATCATCCATATCAGACGATTTTGGAGACTGTAAAATGGTCAAGAAAGCTTGGAAGCAGACAAGCTGGTAGGACTCCTCCAAGTATGGCTGTCCTGGCACACTGAAACACATGTAGAGGGGACAGTTCAGTCGCGTTTAAATGGTGCTTCCAGAAGAGCAAGCACTAGCAGCGGCGATGCAGACCACTGAGTCTGGAACACGCCCTGAATGCCTACTCTGGCTGACTATGGCTGACTAGTTACTGCTGTACTGGTACAGGCTTGGACATGCCTGAAGGAGGAAGGGAGATTTCTAAACATCACAGAAGCGTAGTTTAGGAAATGTGGAGAAGAAACGATCTGTTTTGGTTCTGCCCTTCAGTCACAGGCGAGAAATAACGCAGAGAACATGACTGAGTCTGCTTTCCTAGGCACCAGATGGCACAGTGCTACCCAGAGACAAGGCCAAGTTTGTGTTGCCTGTTTGCTATTGCATGCTACAGACCTGCTCCATCTTCTTAAAGAAGAAACTGAACAGAAACTCTCACGTGAGAGCCTCAATTCACATGAATACTCTTCCTAAAAGAATATGGTTAAGATTTACGCCAGCGGAAAACAAACCGACATACTGCACACCTGTCACTTCCAGCACGCATTCCTCCCTTCGCTTCTTGACAGTCTTAATTGAAAACAAACGATAGGACAACCCTGTGGAATGGCAGGGGAATGTAAACTAGGGTCTTTTTCTTTGTGTCAAAATAAAAGCCTGTGGCTCAAGCTGGTCTGGAACTTGCTACGCGGAACAGCCTTAAGATAAGGACCCTCCTGCCTCGGCCTCTTGGGTGCTAGGTTTACTGGAAGGCGCCACCAGGAATAGCTTAAGCTAGGCCCGTTCTCTAGGTTGGCTTCAGGCGACAGAACAACCTATAGAGGACCCAGGAGAGGCCCTACCTTCTACTATTGGGAAACCCGGATCCACGTACCTGAGACATAAGTTTGCCATGCAGTGCACTGCAGCTCTCCTGACTTCAGGGTCAGAGTGAGTCACGTCACTCAACTTCATCAAGAGGCCGCTCTTACCTAGCAAGTCTGGGAGATGCTGGAACGAAACATCAACAGCGTGGGCCTAGGAACCGCTTCTAGGAAGACTGTACTTGTTAGACAATATTTTCTTAACTAAAAGGCAGTTAAATATCAAAAAATTAACTGTTAGGTAAATCCTTCAATGGCTACCCAAGCATAGGCTAGAAGTCAGTAGTAGGAATCATTGCTAGGTCATTGCTGGGGGTCTCCAGTCTTGGCTACACGGACAAAAGGTGCGGATAATAATGGCTGAGAGTTAATAGAGTGACGGGTACTGTCTCACTTCATCCTCGGAGCAACTGTCTTACACACGAATAAACAAGGCTCCAAGACACTCAGTACACCTGGGCTGTACATGCAATTAGTGACAGGATGGATACTGAAAAATTGACATCTTGGCTCTCAAGTCTGTGCTACTGGCCTTTCAAAGGAAAGGCACAATAGTTTAAACTACCTGTCATAGGTAGCTTCAGCAGTTAACCTGACACAAACCTATAGTCATTTGGGAAGAGAAAACCTCAACTGAGGAATTTTCTCCATCAGATTGGCCTGCAGGAATATCCGTGAGGCATGTTCTTATTGGCATGGTGGGTGGTGCCATTCCTAGGTCTAGGCAGTTGGGCCTGCGTTGTAAGAAAGAGCAGCTGAGCAAGCTTGGGAAAGCAAGCTGGTAGGCAGCATTTCTCCATGCTTTCTGCTATAGCTCCTGCCCTGGCTTCTCTTAACGATGGGCTATAAGCTGTAGAATGAAATAGCCTGTTCTCCCCCAAGTTGCTTCTGTTCATTGTGTATAGCACGGAACAGAACCTAAGACAATACCTTTTGACATTTTGAGCCATTGCAGTAAACCAGAGCTGCCAGGGCTTGAAGAACTTCCATGTGTGTCCAAGGGCTACACTGCTGAATAGCTGAGATCGTATAGGTCAACAGGAAATCTAAGTTCTGCTCATCCACAATCACCTGCCAAGAAAGGAGAAAACAGAGATGCTCTAACTTAAGAGAATGCATGTGCAAGTTTGATCAGGATAGGGGAGTCCTTCTCCTTGCCCCAGGGTCTCTGTCACTTCTGTGATCTCTCCAAAGTAGAATCTGGTAGTCCTTGTAACTTTCCCTGGAACTAATCAGAAATTGACAGATATAAATATGGATACAAGATTCAATGCACTGAAATGTCTTAGTTCAATTAAACTGACTTAATATGTAGTAGTTACTTAACTAATACACAGCAAATAAACATGTCTGCTAAATACCTGCTCTGTATCTGTCATGATGTGAGGAATACACCAAGAAGCTATGACACACTCCTCTCCCCACAGTTTATAATTCTCTTGAGAGAGAGAGGAGAGGGGTGGGGCGCTAACCAAAATTCAAGTTATGGAATTTAAGTCCATATGTAGTATCATCAAATGCTAGACGTTGACTATGAACTGTAAGTGCCACAGGTGATGGGAAGTTTTCCAACTGCCAGTGACACAGAGATGAAGCACACTGGACAACAGTAAAACCTCAGAGGTCAGCCCCCAGCTGTCTGCGACATTCTGGAAAGAGCCTCAGCTCATGCGACACACACAGCTGGTTACAGCTCAGCATGCATCTTACTCCCTGATGGCAGGGTTCTGGTTTTGCTGGATGCCCTCCTCTCTTACAGTCTGGAGGAGTCTGGCTGACACAATGCTAACTAGTATCCATACATTCATCTGTTCAGGGGTTCAGATGGAGAGCTGCAGAACAGACCTTCACAGAAATACCTCTGGACTTTTTACCCTGGACCTCTCTTTTCCCAAGCTGCGTTGGGGGTTTTATGTAGACTGCAAAGATAATAGTTTCAGGGAAATAAATATTGGTAGGAAAGAAATAGGGAATCATGTAATTTCGTCCTGGGATATATCTTGGTCAATTCTATTTTTCATGAAAAAACAAAACAAACAAGCAAACAAAATCCCAAAAAAACCTAGATGGCATGAATGATCTGCCATCAATTGTTGGCTTATTGAACAAAACATAAAAGACTATTTCTCATAAGCAAAAGCCTAGAATTTCTCAGAATATATATTTGGTCAGTTAAATTTGGATTTACTGATGCACTTTTCTTAAGCACTGGTTTTGTTACGTTGTAGTTTTTGGTGGTACTGATGCTGACCTTGAACCCATGGCCTCCTGTGTGCCAGGAGCTAAGGCTCTACCATTCACTGAGTTACATTTCCAGCCCAAGACATTTTGCTTTTCAAAAGATTAGACAACTGGCCTGGGTGTAGCAGCAAACATCTGCAATCCCAACACTTTAAAGAAGAACAAAAAGGTCAGAAGGTTAAGGTCTTTCTCAGGCCAACCCGAGCTAAGATCCCGTCTCAAACAAAACAAAAAAAGTGAGCCTATCGGAGCTATGCTGTGGTCTTTCATGATCTGAGCCTTCAAGTTACATACATGATTACCTGTAATCTGTTAAGTAAACGATGGATCAGCTGAGACACTTTGCTCACAAGGTGGTTCTGATTAAGAGGCACCAGCTGACAAGCTCGCACAAGAAGAGCACTGACATCCTATTAATAAAAAAAAAAACCAAAACAAAGCAAAGATAAATGCACCTGTTAGCCAAGTGGACCTCCCAACCCCAAACCCCAGTCAAATGGAAAAGCTCAGTGACTGACTGCTCCACACCCAGGAAGGAAAAATATCTGAGTCAAAGTTGAGGTAGAAAGTGGGGACTGGAGGAATGAAGTTACAAAAATTAGTAAGTACTAAAAGGAAGGAGAAGAACTTTTACTATACAGTATTAGTAAATAAAAGAAAGGCTTCCAGCACATAAAGGCACATGCTATAGCTAAAAATACCAAGAGAGCCAGACATGCAATGCTATTGGGCAAATCAGAAACGACACTTATACATTAAATTAGAAAATCACACACACACACACACACACACACACACACACACACACACAGAGAAGAGAGAGAGAGAGAGAGAGAGAGAGAGAGAGAGAGAGAGAGAGAGAGAACACTATCCACAAATTACACCATCTACAGATGCTTAATGAATAAAAAGGGACCAAGCATCTAGTACGTGTCAGGCAGTAGGCTAAGCCTTTTGACCCCAAGGTGAAACAAACATTTCCCTGAACCACGGAGGTTTTACAATCTCAAGAGGGAGGCAGGAAAATAACAAAGAAAATTTGAAGAACGAATAGAACTTTGCCAGACAGACAAGTAATCAAAAAACAAGGGGACGGGATGGATTGTGGGAAGCCTTGGAGATGTGAAAAGTCCTCAGGTGCTTGAACCTGACCGAGGCAGCAAGTTCCAAGTGACTGAACCCAAGAGGAGAAACAAGAGAGAAAACTGAAAAGGCACACAAGGAGTTGCGCCAACTATCAAAGTATATAAATGAAAAGTTCTCTTAATTTCACTTAGTTCCACTCTGCTACCTTATATGTGGTGAGCTGTTCTGGATCCCCCCGCCCCCCCTTATAGCCTTGAGGCCCGTATTTGTCTCTTACTGTACGGATCATCCATTTGCCTCTGCTATTTGCCAATATCTATTGAAAATCTGATTCATTTACACTTGTATGGATTGTTTTGGTTTTTTAACCAAACAGTAGACTCTTGGCAAAGACTAGTCTGCAAAGGGGCTCGAGTGGAGGAAGATTGGTGAGAGACCAGGGGAATAGTCCAGCAAAAAACTGTTCTGCCTAACCCGAAAACACAGCCAAAGAGAATAGAGAAGAGTGAACTGAGAGACATGTTTGAGACAGACTCTGAAGAATTTTAATTCAACAGGCTCCGGGATAAAGAAAAGAAGCAGTGTGCACGTCTTGTGTGTATCTGGGGTGGGGTAGGGTAGAATGAACTGGGGATTAGGAGTGTGGGAGACAATGTATTTATCTTTGCAAGCTATCAAGTTTGAGATCCTCCTGGGTAGGACTGGCTTGAGGACTCTGGGAATTAGTGATCTGATGTGTATGAATGAGATCACTCTGACAGCAGAGGTGGAGGCAAATGGGAACTAGTGCAGAAACAAAGCAGAAAATACAGGTCTTATGGCAAATTTAGGCTCCAATCTAGCTCTGCCATTTGCCAAAATCGTGACGCTGGATCTTTGTGAGCTTCAGTGTGTTCATCAGCGAAACCGACTAAGACTATCCTCGTTCCGACACTCCTGGAATCGCTCACTAGGGATGGCAGCTGAGGGCTTTAGAGCAGAAGCCTTTGAAAGATGCTGGCTTACGAGCTTTCAGATGGAGGGCAGAGAAAATGGCACGGACCGAGGGAGAGAGCCAGCCTGGAACTAAGTCATCCCGGACGCGGGTGAGACCCGGAGGAGCCGGTGGGAGGAACCAGCCGTTGTCCCGGCAGGGTGAAGCGCGCTGCCTACCTCCGGGGCCACGCCGCCGCCCTCACAGTAGTTCTCGGAGATGAGCTGGTCGAAGAGCAGGTGGATCTCCATGCGGGACACAGTGCTGTCATCCGGCTGCAGCGCGCGAAGCCTGGCAGACAAGCGGCGGAACCCATTGTTCTGCTCCAGGGACAGCTCCCGCGGGGCCTCTCGCGGCTGCCCACAAGGAAGAGAGGCGGCGACCTGCACCGCCGCCATTTTTCCTACGTGAATAGCTTGGGAAATACTTCCGGGGCACCGCTTGGGGCAGGGCCTCGCGTGCTCTAGTTCCGGAAAGCCTTTATTTGCACTACAGGTTGCAGGCGGTGCTGTGATTCGGATAGGGAAAAAGTGGCAGAAATAGGCCTGGAAATTTGCCACCCAACTGTCTTTACCCTCTCAGAAAGTTTGCTCCCAGGCAGGGCTGACATTGCGAGAGTTTCAGATTCTGGCTGGAGTTGGCGAGCACACTTGTAGATGGCAGTGGCAGAAAAGTTAGCTATGTGACTTCCTTCTACTCTTGATGTTCTGATAGGACATCTTATCGGAGTCCTTGATTTCCCCCTATCCCCAGGCACAATATATCCCCATCCAGAGATGTAATTGGGTTGCTACAGCAATGGTTTTCCTTGCTTAAAACCCAGAGTATTTGAAGCAATGCTTAAGATATGTTCAAATATTGCACTGAGCTAAGAAGGATATAGAGCTTGGTTCTTACCACCATAAAGAGACGGTGTGAACTGTCTGGGCTTAATGACATATACGACCCATATAAAGTATTCAAGACTGACTGGCCTTTGTATTGTGCGTACTGATGTATTATGTATACTGATGCTAAGCTGTGAGTTTCCAGTCTCGGGGTAGGAGGTGGGTGTGTAGGGGCACCTACCATGTTACTCTGGTCAATTCAGGAAGTCTTCAAAGGTCTCCCTGGGAACTCTGTATATTTTTTCTCCTTCAGTTAGTGATGACCACAGAATAGGTATGTTCATTTTCTTGGTGGACACATATTGCCACCCACGAGGATATATGCTATCAGAACTTAACATATTGGCATTGGTAGCTTTTCCACGATTAGGATTAGATAACTGAGAGAAACCGTTTAAAGGAAGGAGGATTTATTATTATTATTATTATTATTATTATTATTATTATTATTATTATTGTTATTACTATTATTAAATTTTCTGGTGCACAATTTTAGGGGGTTTAAGGCTATGCTTGGCTGGATCTCCTGATTTGCTCTGGAGTAAAGCAGAATTATCACGACAACAGGAGTGTTTGGTTGAGGTTTCTCACCTAAAGCAACCAGGAAGCAGCAAGAAACAAGTCAGGCCCAGGATAAAATACCCCAGCAAGGTATACCTACCTCCTCCAGCAAGTCCCCTCCTTCCTAAACAGTGCCATCAGCTATGGTCCAGAGACATGTCATATTCAAACCATAAGAATCTCTAACCAAATAACTCAAGTAGTGTGCAGACTTTTACATTAATGCTTTATTAAAAGAAACACCCCCTTGTCCCTCCCCATGTGCTCCTTGGAATCTCCATGCATGGCCTCCATTTTCAACTGTTTCCTTGGTCACAGAGTTCCAACAGCCATTTTTCCCCCCAGGTAGAAGCTAAAGGAAGAAATGAACAGTAATTTAGAGAAGATGGCCTTCGAGAAAATTCTTTGTTGGAGTAATAGATATAAAAATTATACATGAGACCTGCTGTTTTGTGTACCTGACTACCCAGAATGCAATGAGAAACACCAGTTCTTGATTCTGGAAATCCATAGCACCATCAAGAAGCCAGAAAGCACTACAGGGGGCTGGATAAATAACTGTTCTGAACATGAACACTTTGGTCCTGGGGTCCAGCCATGGTGGGTTCTTCTTTCTTGTCAATTCTCCTTGAGGCAGTAGAGGGGGAAGAGCATTGGCGGAGAGTAAGACTTTTGTCTTAGGAGATATGGGTGTAAGACTTTTGTTTTATGAGATATTTAGGGTTGTTGTATAATAATTAAAAATTCACTTATCTAAGTCTAAGATACTTTGCTACTGTAGCTGACCTGCCTTCTGTGAAACTGTAGTCTCTGGCATTTAGCACCTCATCCTAAAACAGCAGGAGATTAAGTAAAGGATTAATTGCTAG
Organism: Rattus rattus; assembly: GCF_011064425.1. Lineage (NCBI taxonomy): Eukaryota > Metazoa > Chordata > Mammalia > Rodentia > Muridae > Rattus > Rattus rattus. The sequence continues at coordinate 86,929,184 of NC_046162.1, forward strand.
AGCTTTTTCCCTTTTGTCCAGATACCTCTTGCTTGTCAGGCTAGGGGGAAGTTTAGAGCAATAAACTTCTATTGAACTAGGAGAAGAAAATCATTCTTGCAGAAGGAAAAACTTTTACATAAGAAAATATGCATAAACTCACATAAATTCATATACAGATTCATGCATGCTAATTTATACATTTCCATTCAAACCAGTTGGGTTCAACTCACATGTGTTCTCATAATTACACACTTACACACACACACACACACACACACACACCTATACTTACATATGCATTTGGAGTAAAAGACCAAGCACCAGAAAACAGAAAGAACTCACTCATTCTGGATGAAAAATGAGCTCCAACCTTTACTGCATAGAGAAAGAAAAGCTTCTATCCTTTTAATGCTAAATGAATTAAACCCACATTTGTAAGAAGAACGCTTTGTTCCTTTAATAAGACCAAGCCTGCCTTGTTATTAAGAAATGACCTGTTCTGTCCCATGGTAAGGAGAATCCTGCCTGCTTCCTCTGCTCTCTGCAGCTTCTTTTTTTTTTTTTTTCTTTTTTTCGGAGCTGGGGACCAAACCCAGGGCCTTGCACTTGCTAGGCAAGCGCTCTACCACTGAGCTAAATCCCCACCCCTCTCTGCAGCTTCTTATTTTTCTTCCTTCCCTCTGCATTCTGCACATTGCTCTTGGTATTTTATGTTACCTATAGTCTAAGTTATTCCACTCTGCATTCTCCTTCTAACCTTGCTCTTTCCTCCTGCTCTGATGTCACAATAATGCTGTTACTCTCAATGCCTTTTCTCCCAATGCTATGCCTATACTTCTAAGTTCTTCTTGAGTTCAGTTCTGTCTAAAAAGTTCTGTACATATCTGTCTAAAAAATATTCTGTCTAAAATGTTCTCCTCAGCTCAGTTCTGTGTCTTCTTTTTTGTCCTCAGCACTTAGACATCTTTCAGAATACATGATCACATGGTAAAAGTTCATGACAAGTTTACACAGATTCAAGTAATAAATTGAAATAGAAATTTACAAGGGAGAATGTTTACATGCATATCCATTAGGACTAATTTTCCCACCAAACTTTCATATTCTGTCACAACTCCACAGTTTCATCGAGAGTTAATAACATAACTAAGTTATTAGTGATGTTTTGTATAAATAAATCCAATCAATATTTTATCTTCTCTCCTAGCACCTAGAATAAATTGTTAGTTCCCTTTTTATGACCTTTAGTTAATGGTTTTACAACCTCTTGGAATGTGTTCTGGGTAGTAGAAAGTCTGGTTACTATCTAGAAGCAATTAATTGGTGACACATGGGAGACTGATAGAGTTCTCATTGCAGTTTTGGCTATCAGAAAAGGATCTAATAGCAGTCCCACTGTAAAAGAGCTTAATAAACACTGATAAAGTTTTAGGAATTCTTAATAGGGTCATCGTTAAGAATTAAGAAGTCATCTATTTGTCTATACAGCACCACTACAAGACAGTACATCGTCATAGATCTGCAGAGATCTGCTCAAAAGGGTAGGCTAATACCTAGTGATTATCATATCTATTTAATAATAACAGAAAAGCATATTAATAGCAGGAATCTTTCCTAAAATGATTTTCTTCTGGGCCATGCCTATAGGAGCAAATCTATCATGGATTATTATAATCCGAGGCAGACCATCCCAGGAAGATCACCTGCTAGTTATTAGCTTGCCCTCTGATGGCTCCTGACACTTTGGGTTTTGTTTTAATTAAAACGTGGTATTATTTGTGTGTATGTTTATATATGTGTGTGTATGTGCTGTCATGTGCACACCATGGCACACATTGTAGAGGACAGAGGACAACTTTTGGGAGCCAGTTCTCTCTTTCCACCATGTGGATCAAACTCAGATCACCAGTCTTGGCAGCAGGAAATGTTACCCACTGATCAATCCCGTTGGCCCAAACAGTTTGGTGTTTAGAGTACATTCTAAGTCTGCTAATACAATTTAATCATATTAATACAACTCAATCATGGTGGTTTTTTATTCTTTTTAAAAAATTAATGGGTACTGAAAATTAAATAGGGAAACATTCAATAATATGAATGGCATCAAATATTTTTACAGCAAAAGGCTCTGCTTAGGTCAATATGTCAATGTACATCAAAGGCAGGAGGGTCTTTGGTCATTGGTTACACATGTCAGGTTATATCCCAAAGGAATAAGTAAGGGCATGTGAATTTTAATATTCAAAATATAGCCATGTTAATATTAGATGGTAGGCTGGAGCTGAGGATAAGTGTGGAGATTAAAATTGTCGACCAACTATTTTAAAATGAAATAGCTAAGAAATCAATTAGGTCCAAGATTCTCATTTTAAAATATATTATATATTTATGCACAGTTAAATATGCACTACAGTCATAAACAGACATCATTTGGGGTGATTTTTATCTTCTTGCTCAAATATGGCTTTATTTTTCTCCTGGGTAGACTAGGTTGGGAAATTATTCTAAAGGTTTGGAAAGCACCATCCTGTGGTAGGTGCTTCTTCATGAAGAAAAAAAAAGGAGATATAGGGAGACACATAGATTCCGTTCTACCAACTTCTAGAAGGTTCCAGAGAAGTCAAATGTACAACCTTTCTGGTCTGGGCAAGATTCAGAGGAACAGAGAGGCAGATTTATTTATTTATTTATTTTTACCTGTTCTTAGCTTGTAGCACAGACGTTACTGCATCCAGTACTGACACATTGTTCCCCTGGCCCACAGTCCCAGTCGCCACTGCAGAGCTCAGCACAGGTGCCTAAGTCAGAAAAGATCAACTGGAAGCAGGCATGGTGGAGTAAACCTATCATCCCCAGGACTGGTAGGCTGAGGCAGGCAGAGATCATCAGCCAAAGGCCAGCCTGGATTATTCAGTGAGTAACCCTTTTGTAGACAGACAAATAGGCTAGTGAAAACCACTATGCTTTTAATTCAAGTACTAGGGATGACAATCCTCAATTAAGGAGTAAATCTCACCAGTTCCTTTTAACTCAATTCGTAGTAGCATTTGTGAAGTGTTACTATTTCTGTTAAAACAAGGCACACACATAATCTCATTAAAGTAAGTTTACTTTAGAGACATGGATAGAGGGATTGCATCTGTGGAAAGGAAGGGAGAAGGTTGCATCACTTTCCCATGGAGCAGAGAAGGGGATATTCAGACTTGCTGGTTACCTTACAGTCACTCTGTGAACTTAGTCTCCCTAGCTCTGCTTATAGCACGATCCCTAAGTGTTTCTGGTGCTGCTGATGGTTGGAGGTGAGAAAGTTCAAGACCCATTGTCCCTATTCACAGTAGTTTGATCAATCATTAAATATTTATGATCGTTTGCTATACATTAAGGAAGGACAATGACATAAAAAGGGCCTCTTAGAGCCTTCAAATGCAAGTAAGACTTATGTCTAAGGTACTGGAAACAAAGCAGTGTTTCACAAGTGTCCTGCAAGGTGCATCCAGAGAACTCAAGGGGCTCAGAGGAGATAAGACATTATTTTTTGTTCATCAGAAAAGTAAGCCTTGGAGTGCATGGATATTCTCAAGGAAGAATAGTGGGGGAAAGGAATACTGCTGTGAGGAAAGATGCCAAGAGTCACAAGGGGGGAAATGTATTAGGGTAGGGCTTTGGGGAGGTCAGTGTGGTACCTGGGACACAGGACCTACGGAGTCACTCTCAGGACCTGAGACTGACTCTTCAAGCTGCCTTAGACACACTATCTGCCACTCTCAGTTCCCTGGAATAAGAGGAGCCAGGAGGATTGGCAAGCAGAGGTCTGGGCAAGTTTGGGAGCAGGAGAAGTAAACATTGCAGAGGTCAAGCAGGTCACCAGGACCTGTGGATTTGGGACTTCACTTAATAAACCGAGAGAAGGTCCCTTGGGAGGATTATCTGCTGCAAAAGCATAGACAGAACCAGCATTCAACTAGTGAGCACATTGAAGAAGGAAGAGAAGGGCAGACAGAGCTTCTGGGAAGCTATTGCAATGGCAGGGCCGTCGAGTAATCAGGAATGGACACAGTGAGTCAGGGCTGTGAGGTAATCAGGGATGGACACAGTGAGGCAACAGGAGGGCAAAGGACAGAAAAGATGCGAATTGTTTCAAAAACAGGCAGTTGATGGAGTGAAAATGAGAGGCCTAAACTCTATCTAAAGACATTTAGGAGCAAGCAATTCCGCCCAAGATAATCCAGGAAAGAAGCGAACTGCAGTGTGTGAGTTGTGGGGTAGGGGTGGGTGGACAGCATCAGGGCTGCAAAGGTGAGACTTTTCTACATAGAAGAGTCAGGAGTCTCATCCAGAGAACCTGAGAAGAATGTGTCAGGAGTTTAATGAGGCTGTGGTCACCAAGGGGCTAAGGAAGAATGGGCAGAAGATTAAGACTTGTCCTTTGAGGCCAAATGAGGTGAAGTGGATTGTGCTTGTAACCCCAGCATAGGAGGAAAATTGCCATGAGTTTGAGGTCAGCCTGGGCTACAAGGAAGTTCCTAGCCAGCTTGGGCTGCAGTATGAGACTGTCTCAAACAAACAAACAAACAAACAAACAAACAACCCTTTCTGAGAATATTGTTGGTGAAGGAGATTGAGATTGACCTGTGTTTAGCATAATTACAAGAATGTTTTCTGTAGATAGTCAAGGTAGATGCTGGTAGAGAAGGAGACACCTGGGAGATGGGGACCGGCTGAGGGCAAACAGGAGGGGAGAGTCCAGTTTGGTGACCCAGCAAATGGAGAGAGAGAGAAAGCAGGAGAGGAATTCTGTTCTGCAGAACTAAAGAGAACTGTCTGGTTTTCTTTCCTCTATTTTCTCCCCACTTCCTGCCCACACTGGTTCTGGCTGTCTTACTTCTGACACTCGAGGGAAAAGAATGCAACCATTTGCCCGGACATACCTAAAAGCTGCAGAGGTCTCACTGCTGCCTGCAGCTCCTGCACCTTTAGGCTGAGGGTGACGAGGGACACGAAGAGAAGGAAGACTCCTAGCTTCATTCTGCTGCTGAAGGATTTTAGCCAACATGCAGCAGGGCTAGAATTTAAACCTTTCCACCCACTGACCTAGACAGCAAGGCTAGGGGCAGGCCTACACACCACTGAAGCCAAAGCCCCGCCTGGAAACCAGCTTTGCTAGCAACACACACTATGCATGTCCTGTGTAGTGCCACGTTACTCAAGCTGGGCTCCGAGCCAAAGAACACCCTCCTCTGTCCCACGGATAAGCCTCCTAAAGCTGGAAAGCTGGGGCAGGTAAGGGGCTCTCATTCATTTTCAATGAAGTATTAGAGATCTACTCTGGGCCAGGAATGAGCTACGATAAGGAATGCATCCTCAGGGAATGACAAGCCAGGAGCTGGGTGTCAGCAAGGACTCCATCGCTATTTTACTTCTCCCTCCCTGCTCTAGGACAATTGTTCTTGTAACAGAGGACAGGGAGAGGCAGTGGGAGAGCTAGTGGGGTGCGACCACCTGTTGAGGAGACAGTAAATCAGTGTCATTGTTTTCCTCTGCCTTGATGCCCTTATCTCTGCTGTTTGGAGGCTTCATTTTGGGGAACCCCAGCTGTCAATATGCACGTTAAACCCTCCCAGGATGCCTCTCAAGCTGCAAGCTGCTGTGGGACTTGGGGAATGGGGTGAGAGTGACAACCAGCCTAGGTGGAACTTTCATTCCCTTCTTCTTGTAGAGACGCCTACTACTACAGATGAGTGATTTGTAACTCAGACTACCCTTGGTTTGGATGCCAGGGGATATCCCCACTTCTTTCTCTTGTGGTGGGGGAAGGGCACACATAATGTGTCAACTTGACACAAGCTAGAGTCATCAGAGAGAAAGGAGTCTCAGTTAAGGAGAGGCCTCTATGAGATCCAGCTGTAAGGCATTTTCTCAACTAGTGACCAAAGCGGGAGGGCCTAGCCCATCATGTGTGATGCCATCCCTGGGTTGACGGTCCTGGCTTCTTTAAGAAAGCAGACTGAGCAAGTCAGTAATCAGTTTCCTTCCATGGCTCCTGCCTCCAGGTCCCAGGCCTGCTTGAGTATCTGTCCTGACTTCCTCCAGTGATCTGGCAGTGCAAGCCAAATGACTGCTTTCCTCCCCAAATGGCTTTTTGGTTATGGTGTTTCATTGCAGTAATAGAAACCGTAAGTAAGACAAACACTATCTCATAAATACCTTAACATGAAATGAGCTGAAAGCAGGGAGTAAGAGGGGGAGTGAGAAGTCACAGTATCTGTTGACCCTTTGTAGGTGTCTCGGGAAATGGTTGATTTCACTTTAGAGAGTGAGTATTTGGGCTGGGGTTATAGCTTAATGGTAGAGGGCTTGAGGTCCTAAGTTCAATTCTTAGGAACATACACACACACACACACACACACACACACACACACACACACAGAGACAGACAGACAGACAGACAGACACATACAGAGAGACACAGACACAGACACAGACACAGACAGACAGACAGACAGACACACTCACAGTAAGGGGAGGGAGGAGGAGGGAGAAGAAAAAACTTCATGTTTCACGAGGACCATGGTCCCTAATTCTGGAGCTATAGGAAGAGTCTTCCTTTCATCTGTCACAGCTCTCATGTCCACAAGTTGGAGGTCCTTCTGACGAACAACTGATGCCATCAACTGCTCGCTCTCCCTAGAGGGTTAAAAGACAGAGTTATGGGCCATGCAGAAAGTATTTTTGCATGCTGCTTTAACTCCACTCTGCCTAGCCCAAAGGGAGATCCACTGGTGAACGATTTCTGCAGTAGTCTAAAGTCTGGCAGATCACTGACTTCTCGTCACTGATAAAATACCTGGCTCATGCAACTGGAGGGAGGAAGGATTTATTCTGCCTCACGGCTCACTGAGGGTGGGGGAGGCATAGCAAAGTATGCAGCTACGACTTCTCACAGCTTTGCAGACAAGAACAGGGAAAAAGAGACAGAGACAGAGAGACACACAGAGAGATAGAGAGACAGAGAGAGATGAAGAGACACAGAGAGAAACAGAGACAGAGAGGTACACACAGACATCAGGTCCTAAGCACTCCATCCCATCCCCAGTACCCTGCTTCTCTCAAGCAAGCTCTAGCTCCTCAGGTTTCTGAAGCCTCCCCAGACAGCACAGCGCCCCTTACTAGAGACCAAGTGTTCAAACATCCAAGCCCATGCTGGGGACAATTCACACTGGTGCAGAATGCCTACTGAAGATTTTAGAGTTCTTAAGCACCGAAGGGGTTACACAGTGCGTTTTCATGTAATTTTGTATTTTCAGCACACCTGAGACCTGAAATAAAAACATTTTCTGAAATTGCACAAAAGTTGAAGGCATGTGGTTATCATTCTCATTTCTTTTCAGGCAGCCTTAATTCTGATTTTACTTCTGGTGCCCTAAGCATGCACTTATTGGGTCCCAAGAGATACTCAGAGCTGAGTGGGGACCTGCGAGTTTGAGGGCTATATTCCATCCTGCCCCCTCATGTCTTCTCTTGTGCCCCACTTGTCTCCAGCATCCAGGCACTCCCGGCTGCTCTGTTTCATTCACCGTGCTGGGTACAGTGACCTTTAACCTGCCCAACTCAGGCTCTGCCTGGAACACAGAATTCCTTTCCCCTTCTTCCGGGAATGTGGGCATTCTTGTCTGTCAGAAGTCAAGTCCTTATCTATCTAGTCATCCTAGTTCAAACTTTATCTCTGGAACTTCCCCAAGTCCAAACCCTGGGAGAGTAACTTGGTCTTCGGACCGTCATAGTTCTTATTGATTTCTGTTAGCACATAACACTTAATTACTGCTGCCTTACATTTCTCTCCTGGGAGGATTTGATAGGGAGGAGAGGTTGGTTTGCAGTGCTCCATGATGGGTGTTTATTGTCCTTAGTGACTCTCGGGAGTGATGGTGTAGATTTTATTTTATTTTTCTAGCCAAATGATGATGGGGTGGAGAAAAGATTGAGAGTGGGAGAAGTCGAGGTGGACCTAAATAGAACCCACTCGGGGATCTTGAAGCTGCCAGACCAGGTACTCAATAAAGGTGCACGCCTCAAGATGACAGCACTGGGGCTCAATAAACCTCCACTGCAATCCCACCACGTTGCCACTGAAAGTGTGGCTGTAGGTAGATAAGAATTCACTCTAGCCAATAAAGAACTATGTTCATTTTGAACCAGTTTATGCATCTGCTAGCGTGCGCCATAGCTGGCGTGCCGTGGAGGGGTTATGGAGGAAGCAGGTGTGGGACTTATCCCTAAAGAGCTTCCACTCTAAAGGAGGAAAACGAACAAAGAGTCTACAGAAACCCTGCTGGCTGAGAGCAAAGTCTAAACTTGACCCAGGCTTGAGTCATTTTGGAAGAGGGGACCTTAAGTGAGAAATGGCAGTTGAGAAAACGTCCCCACCAGATTGGCCTGTGGACAAGCCAGTAGGACATTTTTAAATTAGTGATTCATGTAGGAAGGCCCCCCCAATCTATTGTGCGTGGTACCACACCTGGGCTGGCGGTCCTACGAGCCATAGGAAAGCAGGCCAAGCAAGCCATCTGGAACAAGCCAGTAAGCAGCGCCTCTCCATGGCTTCAGCATCAGCCCTTGCCTCCAGGCCCCTTCACTGACTTCCTTCAGCAATGGAGTGTGACCTGAGAGTTGTAAGTTGAAATAAAACCTTTCTTCCCCAAGTTATTTATGGTCACGGTGTTTTAATCACAGCAACAGAAACCCTGGCTAAGACAGAGAGTGCTTTGTTTACAGAAATAAAAAGTAGAAACCGAAAGTCACCTTGCTTGCCCAGGACTACCAAGGGTGACTCCATTTGCATTTTGCATGGGTGCTCTCCACTCTCAGCGCTCAGTGTACAGATGCCCTTGCTAGATTTATCCTAACTTGTGTCAGACTATTTTATGCTGCCAATTAAGTAGAGTGTATACCTCAAGAAACTTCATTTTCCCTTGTTTAGAATGAGAGGCCGACAAGACTGGTGCTGGAGAAGAAGCACATTGCAGACATGAACCAAGGGAGTGAGTGTTCACCTGCCTTCACTGAGCACTGGCTGTATTCCGGGCTAAGGTCTCCACCAGTGTTTTTGCAGACATACCTGTGTGTAATGCTCCAACAGACAGGCAGGTGGTTTACAGTTACAGTGTTGATTGCCCCATAAGAGGATCTGTGTGAGGATGTGGCAGAGCCATCTTTGCCTCACTGTCGCTTCAGCTCTGCCTTTCACTCCTCTCTGACCCCCTTTCTCTGTCTTGAATCATGCGAGGGAGAGAGTGATCACCAGGACACCGAAGGTGGGAATTTGACCAGTGGTGCGTCAGCCAGCCATCTTCCCAAGTAATAGTACAGGTGAAGCCTGTGAGCTACACACACACACACACACACACACACACACACAGAGAGAGAGAGAGAGAGAGAGAGAGAGCGGTCTGCACTTATGTCTGTGTCCTGTGCTATCCTCTCCCTGTCCTAATACTAAAACTCACTAACCTTGCTCTCTTCTGACTCACCCTGAAGTTCTTTTCTGTGGTAAAGAGCTGGTTTTACCTGAGTGGATGCCCCTAGATGTTGCCACTGGCAGTTCTGGGCTGCTGTGCTGACAGGGGTCTTCCTGTACTGGGTATATGAGATGAAAAAATAATACAGGAGATATGTGTTCATACTCTTGGTGCGGACCCTTTAAACCATCAGCTATCAGTCCTGTGAGGGCTTACCAAAGGCATTACTAGTAGTTCATGGTTCCCATACATGAACAAGAGGCAATTTCTGATTAAAAAGTCATTCGTTTGGGCAAGCTCAAAGAAAAAGTTACAGGCAATACAGAGTACAACACTGTCTAGGGGAGACTGCACCACCCAGAGGGCTCCTGTTCTTGATAAGAATGCTTGCAAGGTGGAGTGGTTGTGACAACATTGATTATTGAGAACTGGTGTTCCAAATACCAGCAGCCCTGCCCCTTAGTCCTGAAACTAGAGCGTGAGACCTGGCGGGGGCTGAAGGGTAAGGTCCACGCCCCAGGAGGGTGAGACGCGTGTGTCCACCCACCTATAGCTCTTCTTCATCTGAACCAGATCTAGATAGTGTAACTGCTAAGATTCTGCTGAGCACCAGAGCCGGACCGTCTGCACTCGACCCCAGCCTAGCAGACACCTGTGCAATTGAGGACACATTCTTAAACTCCAGCATCGTGTTGCTGAGGAAGTCTCCTTGGTTTCAGCATAGATGGGCCAAGACGGAGAGGATACCACATGCCCTCTCACTGAGCCAGGCTGGCATAAGCAACCTGGGTCAAGACAGGCGTTTGGAAGCCTGACCCTGAAAAGTATCTGATGTTTCTGAATGAGAGACCTTTCTCTTAGCATTGAGTAATGTTGTGCTTTCATACCTGTATGCCAAGTGGAGGAAAGTAGCCTTTCCCCCTCATAGTTGAGACTACTAAAGAATGGAGGCCACTTTGAGTGACAGACAGAAATGGGGTGGGGAGAAAGGGAATGGGCATGGACCAGACAGTTGGATGTGTTATATTAGATACATACACACACATGCAAAAACACTTCCTCCTCTTCCTCCTCCTCTTCCTCCTCCTCCTCCTCCTCCTCTTCCTCCTCTCCCTCCTCCTCCTCTTCCTCCCCATGTTTCTGGCTATGTATGTATTGGTGTATACATGCATGTGTATATGCAGATGCACACACCTATGTCTTCATATAACCAGGCCAAAGAGAATACCAGGTGTCCCACTCCCTGGCTCTCTACCCTTGAGGCAGGGTCTCTCACTGAAGTGGAGCATGCTGGCAGCCAGCCAGCCCCCATGATCCTCCTGAGGATCACCACATTCTTACTACATCTCAATAGCACCTACCCATTCTGTGATTCTGTCGTAACGTCGTGTCACCTGTTAGATAATTTCCCGTGACTGGGATGGCACATCTCTAAGGTAAACAACTTACAGAGAGGCAAGGTTTGTTCTGGCTCAGGATTTCACAAGTTCCCATCAATAGTTAGTCAACTGCATTCCTTCTCGGCCCCAAAGCAAAACCGTGCCTCATGATCAGACCATGGGGCAGAGAAAAGTTTGTCTACCTCAGGGCAGGCAGCAGGTAGAAAAAGAGGGAGGAGCAGCGAGTGGTCCCTGTATCTACTTTAAGTTCATGCCTCCAGTGACCAATCTTCTTCAAACTATACCAAACCTCCAAGATATTTCGCCACCTCTGAATGGTGCCAGAGGCTAAAGATGGTGCCTTTACCACACAGGCCTTCCTGTGGACAGTTGTCGAACACCCTCACACTTTTAGCCTACTGAGGTGGCGGGTGTTTGGGGTGGTGTGTAAGTTGGGGGTGGTGGTTTGGGGTATGTCAATATTTTGTCACACAAGCAAGGGAATATTTGTGACCCTCCAGGATTTCTGCACAAGAACGAGACAGTGACGTTCAGAGGGAAGGGTAAGGCCGACAAGTGCTTTGCACTTACCCAGAAATAAATGCAGACTCACAGGCCATCCACATCTGCCCATGGCACAGATCCTTTGGAAGAAATGAAGATTCTTGGATTCCACTCCAGACCTACTGAAACAGAAGCCCTGGGGTTGGGGTGCAGGGATCTGGAGTTTAATGAGACACTTCCCCCCAGAGGGATGCTCTTGCTGCACTTGTGATCCATTAAAAACCCTCTTACTCTATCAAGTTAGCAGTGTGGAGGATGCGTACTGGATTCTGCACTCACATGTTAAGTGAATCCATTGGGTGGGCCTAGTTGGCACTGAGATGCCACCATCAGCTGGCTTCTCCAGATACTCTTCCCATTGCCCACGTATCTAAGCTTGGCCCAAGCCTGAGAGAATGAATGCGTTTTCAAGCTGTTCTTGCATTATGCATTCCGTCTCGGCTCCTCTGGCCTCAGGTCACTTTGACACATTTCCTAGATTTACAGCAGCAACAATCAATTCTAGGCTTTCTGTAAAGAAGCCAGGGGTATAGAGGTGCAGTGACACTCACATCCACCAGGTGGCAGCACGAACACTGGGACGTTGGCAGCTTGACTGAAAAGCCTGTATGTTTCACGTATGGGTTGGGGAGCAAGGTTTGGGCTAACTCCCTTACAACGCTGTAATTTCCAGCTCTTGCCGAGAATAAGAATAAGTTTATATCTTAATGTTATCTAAACTTGTTTTTACTAAGAGTATTTCCAGCTTTTTCCACTTTATAATGACTTCTAAGCAAAATATTATCTACCTGTGTCCTCATGGTCTTCTGCCCATAGAAGAGTGATGTATTTCCTGATTCTCAGATACCAAGGCTTCTTCCTTTCTCTTTGCATCCAGTGTAAGGACAGGGCTTACTGCTATGGTGTCGATTTTGACATCATTGCATGATGGGCTATGTGTAGCTACGGACACACAGTATAGTGTGTGTGTGTGTGTGTGTGTGTGTGTGTGTGTGTGTGTGTGTGTGGTATTTATGTATGCATTTGTCTTTGTGTGTATGTGTGTATATGTCTTTGTGTGTATGTCTATGTATGTGTGTGCATGTGTATGTGTGTGTCCATGTGTATAGAAGTTGTCACTTAGGATGTCAATGTGGTTTTCTCTGTGAGAAGACAGGATAATATCCTTTCTGAATTTTCCCACCTTAAATACATATGACTTGTATAATAAGGTAAAAACAGAGGCTTTTGTGCTCAAAAAGTCTGGGAAAGCGTCTGTGATCTACTCTTCACCCCAGGCAGACAGACTTAAGAGCCAAGAGCCTGAGCACTAACCGTGGAAGTAAGGAAGGTCAGGGCAGAGCTGGGCATGCGCTCACTGGGCTGTGTGGGGTGTGGACCTGGCCAGGGCTTGGTGCTTCTACCTGATTCCAATGCTGGAGAGCAGACATGACCATGTCCCTTCTTGATATATGATTCCACAGACCCAGGTCCCTTGGCAGCCGCCCACACAGATCTCTGAAGACAGAAATGACACCATGAACACAGACAAACCTCCGAGATATGTCCCTGGAAGTGTGATGCCAGCCATTGGCAATGAGGAAACGGGTCTCCTCCTAGACAGTATTATTATTATTTTTTTATTAACTTGAGTATTTTTTTTTCTTTTCTTTTTTTAGGAGCTGGGGACCGAACCCAGGGCCTTGCGCTTGCTAGGCAAGCGCTCTACCACTGAGCTAAATCCCCAACCCCTACTTGAGTATTTCTTATTTACATTTCGAGTGTTATTCCCTTTCCTGGTTTCTGGGCAAACATCCCCCTCCCCCTTCCCCTTCTTTATGGGTGTTCTCCTCCCCATCCTCCCCCCTTGTCGCCCTCTCCCCAACAATCTAGTTCACTGGGGGGTTCAGTCTTAGCAGGACCCAGGGCTTCCCCTTCCACTGGTGCTCTTACTAGGCTATTTATTGCTACCTATGAGAGTCCAGAGTCCAGGGTCAGTCCATGTATAGTCTTTAGGTAGTGGCTTAGTCCCTGGAAGCTCTGGTTGCTTGGCATTGTTGTACATATGGGGTCTCGAGCCCCTTCAAGCTCTCCCAGTTCTTTCTCTGATTCCTTCAACGGGGTCCCATTCTCAGTTCAGTGGTTTGCTGCTGGCATTCGCCTCTGTATTTGCTGTATTCTGGCTGTGTCTCTCAGGAGCGATCTACATCTGGCTCCTGTCGGCCTGCACTTCTTTGCTTCATCCATCTTGTCTAATTGGATGGCTGTATATGTATGGGCCACATGTGGGACAGGCTCTGAATGGGTGTTCCTTCTGTGTCTGTTTTAATCTTTTGCCTCTCTATTCCCTGCCAAGGGTATTCTTGTTCCCTTTTAAAGAAGGAGTGAAGTATTCACATTTTGATCATCCGTCTTGAGTTTCATTTGTTCTAGGCATCTAGGGTAATTCAAGCATTTGGGCTAATAGCCACTTATCAATGAGTGCATACCATGTGTGTTTTTCTGTGATTGCTTACCTCACTCAGGATGATATTTTCCAGTTCCAACCATTTGCCTACATTTAATTTCATAAAGTCATGGTTTTTGATAGCTGAGTAATATTCCATTGTGTAGATGTACCACATTTTCTGTATCCATTCCTCTGTTGAAGGGCATCTGGGTTCTTTCCAGCTTCTGGCTATTATAAATAAGGCTGCGATGAACATAGTGGAGCACGTGTCTTTTTTATATGTTGGGCATCTTTTGGGTATATGCCCAAGAGAGGTATAGCTGGATCCTCAGGCAGTTCAATGTCCAATTTTCTGAGGAACCTCCAGACTGATTCCCAGAATGGTTGTACCAGCCTAGACAGTATTATTATAGACTGTATTGGAATGTGAAATATAATGTGATATAAAATAACACAGTTACTGGCATACCATAGAAAACATGGGAATAGTGCCTGCCAACCTTTTAATGGTAATTATTTCAAAAACAGAAACTTACAGACAGAGCTGATCTTTTCGCTTATAGTACCGAAACACTTTAACTTTTGCATAACATTTCAAGTTATATATTAGCATGTATCAGGTGTACATATTTATGTGCACTGTGTGATAGTTTAGTTCATATACACATGTAGTGATCAAGTCAGGATAATCACCATGTGTGTCGCCTCAAACACTAATCACTCTGTTTTGGGAGCCTTCAATCTTTACTAGTTATTTATAGTTATAGATAAGAAATTATCTATGTAGACCACAGAGTGAGCTAGTGTGCTATGGGACCAAGGACTCAGTCTGCCACTGTGCTTTGGTGCTAATTATCCAAACCCTTTCTCCTCTATAGTTTTCCTAGATAGCCTCTGACAACCTCTGTTTGCGCTCTACTTCCGTGTTACCAACGTTTTGTTCCTATAATGGTGGGAACACACAGCATTTGCCTTCCTAAGCCTGGCCTACTTCACCTAACACAGTGTCTTTTGGCTTTATCCATGTTGTTGCAAATAATAGTACTTCATTCTTTTCATGACAACACACAGTCCTACCACCCATATATGTACTTGTCTGCTCATCCACCAGTGGACACCTTGGTTGATTTCCTACCCCGGCCATTGTGAATAATGCTGTAGCAGGGAACGCAGATATGCCTTTGATACAATGACTTCATCTCATTTGAATGCCCAGCGGTGGGATTGCTAAGTCAGACGGCAGTCCTGTTTCAAAGTTTTGAGGAACTCTTGAGCTGCTTTCTGTACTAATTTACATTCCTACCGAGACTTCCCCAGTGGGAGTTTCCCTTTCTCTACAGCCTCACTGGTTTTGCTACTTTGGGGCTTTCTAGTTCTAACTGGGGTGAGCTGGTGTCTCCGGTGGTTTTGATTTGCATTTCCATGATTGCATCACTTTGCCTTGTATCGATTCCTTACAAAGAGCTGACTAAAGAGAGGCTGTGTTGTGTCACTACAGTCATAAACCCCAGTCAGGCAGACATCTGAGACGCTGGGTCAAGGTTTCTGTGCCTAAGCTGTTGCAATAGTAGAAATGCCCGAGTCTCTTCTTGGCAGCGGGTGCTGGGGGCTGTACTTGAGAAACAGGGATAAGGGGCAGGGGGCGAGGAGCAGTCCTTGGGCCACACGTGTGCCCTCTTGAAGAAATGGCTTCCCTCGATTTCATATTTGCCTGCTTCTGTTACTTATATTTAGAGAGTCAGCTATCAGGGTAAAGCCTTTCATTACCCAATCAGATAGTCTGTGGAGGCCCCACCAAAAAGAAAGAAAAAAAAAAAAAGAGAAGGAAAGAAAAAAAAGATAAAGACCTTGCATCAATCTGACGGCATGAATGATATGAAGAAACTGTGAGAGGCAGGACAGAAAACCTGAAACATTATTGCCTGTGGACAGCAGAGAGTGACAATTTGGAGTTGTAGCTCACAACGGCTGTAGTTGCAATGCAGCTCTCCAGAGAAGGGAGGGGAAAGGGTATTGAAGTAATTTTACAGGGGTACGGTTTCTGCCGCTCTTTTCCCATTGAGCTCCCAAGCAAACAACACAAAGATATCAGAATTTTTTTTTAACAACTTACACTGGGCAGGTTTTAGACTATTATAACCCAGCTAGGAGATTAATAACCAGATCAGTGCTGGATTACTTGCCAACTTAGTCTTGCTCTGCTCCATGTATGCTCAATGCGAGTTTCTTTTGGCCACACACTCATGGTCCATCCTGTCTCACGGCCACCTCCTTCTTTGCTTACCTTTTTCCTTCTCTCGTGGTCCCTTCCTGTGACCCCCTACTCAATCTCAAGTCCCGCCTTCCTCTCTCTCCTGCTCAATCACAGGCCTTTTATTATCGAATCAGAGATTATAAGGGAGCTAGCTTTATAGCACATCGGTGAATAGAATGTCCACGTCCAGACTGCAACCTGATTGTGGGGCACAGAACTCAGCACTGGAATACACAGTGCACAAGACCAACCCCAATGTAAAGTCGCTAGGGAGAATGGGAGCATGAGGGAGAGCTGAATTAAAGAGGAGGTGCCAGCCAGTCTTTCTGGGGCGCAGAGTAGGACAATGTCGTCATGCTCCAGCATCAGAGGGCAAGCACAAGAAGTGTTATACTGGTAGCCTGCAGAGAAGTGAGCACTGTGCCTATCAGTAGAAACACTGGCATCCTCACGGTGTGGGGAACCAGTACAGAGTGCACACAGGTGTCCCTGCCACACCCACCCACCATGGTCTAGCTATGAGGCTCCTATGTCTAGAGGATGAGGCCCAGGTTTTTGAAATTAATGCTTATGGCTAAATGATGGCTTCACCCTGCGCACACCTTTTCTTTAGACTGACAAGATGCTCGAGGAGAGGGCTTGTCATCCACAGTTCTGGAGCTTTCCTGACCACGGAGAAGGAGAAAGCATGAGGCAGAAGAGAAGAGTTCTTTGCCATGGCTCTGCAGTGCAGGAGTGTCTGTGATTTCCCAGTTTCCTTGTTTGAATCGTGAATTCCTTTTTCACAGTTAAAGAGATGTGGGAGTGGGGTTGGGGATTTAGCTCAGCGGTAGAGCGCTTGCCTAGGAAGCACAAGGCCCAGGGTTCGGTCCCCAGCTCCGAAAAAAAAAAAAAAAAAAAAAAAAAAAAAAGAGATGGGAGGGGGGTGTAAGCCAGTTCCATATCAAACACACAGTGTGCCAGGGCTAAACGTCTAGTGTGATCTTCAATTTCTGGTTCATGGCTTCTGTCCAGGAGACAGCAATACGACTACAGAGAAGAGAGGGAACGGGTGGCAGCTTTCCTTGTGCCCGAGCTCCCGTGGGGGCAGTTGCTATTTGAGAGGGGCAGAGCATACCTGATGGGGGTCATGATGGATGGAGCTTGGGTGGTAAAAAGCCTGATTATGTCCCAAGCGCCAGAGCATCTCCCCCAACCCCTCAACCGCTTTTAAACTCATCCCCATCCTTAGCCATCCTCCCATTTCTCTTTTGTAAGCCCCTTTATTTCAATGGCAAAGTAAGCCCAGTTTGGTAACACGCTCACAGCACACATGACACAGTGAGGAGAATATCCCAGGGTTTAAGTACCATGGGCTTATTGTTCTTATCTTTCCAGACTTCTAGTTCTGTGGCTTCCCTATCCAGTGGCAGTTGCTCAGGGAGTCGTGTGCCATAGCCTGGAAGAAAGGGGCCAGGGCTCAGCAGGGACTTTCAAATTAGACATCAGCAGGACGTACTGAGAAAGAAAGGTTGTTTTTTTTTTGTTTTTTTTTTATATATATATATCTGGGAAGCATAAGATTTAGCTGAGTAAAGGCACGGAAAGGACACAGGATGTGAGCCACTTTCATCCTAGAAAAGAGGAAAAGCTTTCAGGTCATAAGGAAGAGGGGGAGTTCCTGGAACAACACCATCAGAGTGCATCATTTATAAATCCTCTGACTTCTCCCTGCCTATGGTTTAGGCAACTTAACATCTTAACCCTCTGACACTTCATGGAAACATGCACTGATTCCAGGTACAAATAATAAGAAAATATTAGAAAAACTTAAACATTTTATTGTGGAAAGTAAAACACACTAATCCTCCCTCCCTCTCTCTTTTCCCTCTCTCCCTCCCACTCCCCCTGCCCCGTGTGTGTGTGTGTGTGTGTGTGTGTGTGTGTGTGTGTGTGTGTGTGTTTCATGCCACATTTCCAAATACATTGTTTGGAAATTATGTTAACTTATGTTTCAGGTCTGAGAAAGTTATTCCATATATACTAGTAAAAAACAATACAAGAAAATCACAAATCTTAATCACATGCGATTAGTCTGTACAACAGGAAAGAACATAAGAAGCACATGGCCCAACAAGATGAGGATGTGTCTCCTTTGATGGTGGCATTAAAGCATTCTTTAAGATCTTCTTTTCGTGTAGATTCTGATTTTTCTGTAGTGAGTATGGATAAATGTGCATTCACTGAGAGATTCGGTTAACCACCTCCAAAGGGTCTCATACTTGAAAATGTTGGTTCTGAGACAGGTCTTTTCCTCTGAGAAGGGTAGGGGAAGTCACAGGATGCAGCTAGCTTTCTGCTGCATTTTTGGTAACCACACGATTGGGGAAACATTAGTCTTGGTCAATCGCCAGGTGGTAGTTCTGTAATGTTTAAATAGGATGTAGTTCATTTCACTATGTCTAATGTACGTAGCTTCATTAAAATGTGGGTTTTTTTTAAACGAAATCTCAATTGTTCAATTTAACTGATGAAGACTTGGAAGTCAGGTCCTCGGGTGAAAGCCTGCTGTTTCAAAGGGACAGAGGAGACCTCAGCTGAGCTTCCCCCACAGCTGATGTCCCAAAGGAAAGGCCTCCTCCACACGACCTCAAAACCCCTCAGATTGAATGTCCCTCCATTCTACTTCCGTCCTACTTCCTGTCTGTCTCTCTATTCTTCCTCTTTTTTTTTTTTTTTTTCATTTTTTTCGGAGCTGGGGACCGAACCCAGGGCCTTGCGCTTGCTAGGCAAGCACTCTACCACTGAGCTAAATCCCCAACCCCTCTATCCTTCCTCCTGATTCCTCTTACTCTCTATGTTTTTTTTTCAACGTTCATTCTCTGTTAACTGGTTGCTTGCTCTGCCTCTTGACCTATCTGTGGTTGACCTAACTTAATCCTGTTTACAATATTTAAGCAGGAAGCTCTTGCATTGAAGGCGTTTGCTAGGGTTGTGCCACACCACAAATAACAACAGGTTTTTTTTTTCTTCCAGTAAATAATACAATCTCTAGGTTCATAATGTGACCAAATAGTCTGCAACATTTCCACATTTTGTCAAAATAAAAAGAAAAGATTTTAACAACAACACAGTCAAACTAGTTACACAAATGAAGGTATTTCTACCGAGCTTTCCACAGTGTCCAGGTGCACATTTGGCAGCCTTAGAATTAAGTATTTTGAGTTCGAAGTTCTGTAAAATGTTCATGTCAGTCTCATGTGAACCCAGCATTTAACAAACTGATTGAGGAATTAGAAATACGGCTGATATTGGGTCTCATGTTTATGATGCTACTCTGATAGGAGAAGTCATTTCTAAAAGTTTTAAGAAAAGTCAAAACGTCATCCGTCTTGACTGTGGCAAGCCAGGTTATTTGAAAAGGGAGTGTAGACAAGGTGTTCCTAGAAACAATGTCTTTTTCCTAGAGATAATACAAAACGGAGCCTTCTGGAGTATACAGAAAGTGTGGCAAAGGCTGGCACGGGACTAATGAGTGCAGATCAACAAGGGGCAGACAAGGTAACCCTTTGCCATTAGGAGATACCTAAGAGTCCTCCCAAAGACTCTGAGATCGAATTCAATTTAATTGTTTCCTGTCAGCATCAGGAAAACTCATCCACAGAGCAACTAAAAGGTTCGGTGCTGGGGTTGGGGATTTAGCTCAGTGGTAGAGCGCTTGCCTAGCAAGCGCAAGGCCCTGTGTTCGGTCCCCAGCTCAAAAAAAAAAAAAAAAAAAAAAAAAAAGAAAAGAAAAGAAAAAAAAAAGATTTGATGCTTTAGGGGAACACCCATATAGAAGGGGAGGGGGAGGGGTTAGGGGGATGTTGGCCCAGAAACCCGGAAGGGGAATAACAATCGAAATGTAAGTAAGAAATACTCAAGTTAATAAAGATGGAAAAAAAAAAAGATTTGATGCTTGTTGTTAAAAAAAAAAAATACTGCTCTGAATGTAATAAGGACAGAACGGCGTCAGGAGATAAAACAGCCTCAGGAGAGAGCAGAAAACAAGTATTTTAGCAAATTTATATAAATGACCAGAGACCAAAGCTAAAAATATAAACAAATGGCCTTAAAATGGAGGGTTTTGCAGACACAGGAGCAGATGGAACAATAATTTCACCCAAATCTTGGCATCTAGATTGGCCTGTTCTGGAGCTAAATATTCAGCTTCTAGGGATTGAAACTTTATCTCAGGTAAAACAAAGTGCAAGATGGGCCAAGTATTAGGACCAGACATAAAAATAACTTTTATTTGCCAGACGTCATTGTCATCTCAGAGGCTCACTGCTGAATAAGCTTCGCCTTTCTAGTTCTCTCTGAACTCTGGCTGGCTGGTTCAACTCAAACTCCTCTCCAAGCTGACTGAGTCAGTGGGGCTTCTCTCAGCTTCTCACTGAATTGCTTTGCCTGGCCTCAAACTAACTCTGACAATTTGTTCTAATCTCCTGTCTCCTTCTGGTTCTCTAACTCATTCTGTCTTCACCTGCAACCTGTCAACCTATCTCTGTAAAACTGTCCCAGTGAAAGTGCCTCCACCTTCTCCCACCCCCGATGCTCTCTTAGGCAGCCCCTCTTTCCTGTGCTCTTCTCCTGACTGATTCTGTCAAACCTCCCTATGATTTGTCATTTTGTCTGCTTGTCAATTAGATGTCGCTTTCAAACATGGGTGCTTCCTTGTAGAAACTAACTTTACCTTCATTGTTTGGGATTAAAGGCATGCATTTTTCACAGCGTACTTTAATAAGGGTTCAACCTCTCTCCTCATCCATCATCTACCAGATATAGGTGAATAGGTAGGAAAGTAATGGTTTATTAGGATTCGGTCGAAGTGGACCTGTTTAGAAATAGTTCACTGGGGCAACTGCCATCTTCGTGGTTTCCAGTCCAGCCTAGCAGCAAACACGGAACATGAATCGGCAGTTATAGTCCAGTCCACTCAGCAGACACCACACACAAATCAGCAAGGTCAGTTCAACCCAGAAGAAACTGTGAGGCTTGCCAATTGGCCCTTGTCTGCAGAAGCAACAAGAAGCCGCAGGACTCTCACAAGAAGTTCTTGGTGAGTTCCTATGAAGTCACCACAAGTGAAGCTCGGCAGTTCAACCTAAGGAGAACCAACACACGGGTGTTGTCTGCTGAGGCAGAACAGAGCGAGCCAGTGCTCCAGCTCCCACTGTCTATGGATTCATATTTATATTTCAAAACATCGTGCATCCTTTTGTGCTTTTGCTATAATGAAAAACATTGTTTCAACCTGTGTCAGCTTCAGCAAAACATTCTTTCACATGTCTGACCCAGCAAAACATCATTATACCCTAACTAAATCTCCAAAGGGACCACACATTTCCGTTTTAGGTGTGTAATAAGGGCATGTTTGTATTCCAGCCAGTGGGATTAAAGGTTTGTCATCATAGCTGGATCACAGAGACCTAGAAGGCCTTTGGATGTGATCCCTCACCATAATGGCCATTAATTAGATTAAAATTCCCCAAAGGAAATGTATTCTACATTACAATGTCTTTCATCTAGATAAAACTTACACATAATGTTATAATATAACTATGCATTATCTTATATAGTTTCTGTATTATCATTGAATTATTCTTGTGGGGGGAAAAAAAGAGTATAAGAAGGAGTCGGGTGTCTGTTGGGTAATCACATTCCTTCCTTAAGGCCCAAATTTAGATACATTGTTTTAATTAGATGACATAGGCTGGCGGCATATAAATGGATACTTGGGAGGTGAAAAAAAAAAGGATCAAGAGTTCAAAGTCTTCCCTATCTACATAGTAAAGTAATACATTTGAGGCCAGCCTGGCACGCTTGAAACTGCCTCACCTTCCCCACACCCCAAAAGAAAAAGAAGATGCCCTTAGTAAATTATTTTGTGGGCATCATGGAAAAAGTGTGTGGTGTGTAACCACAACCTTTAACTACTGAAGTAGTTCTCTGTTGAAAAGCTTAATTTAACATGCTCCTCCCCCAAAGAAATGTCTATCTATGAGGGTTACAGTAATTCTGGAACATGCCTCAAAGGAGCACCACTGCTCCCCACAGGCACCTGCCCCAGTCTCACAGGAGACATATTCTCATCCCAAAGGACGATGGGAAAGCTCTGCTCTTGTGTATCAGAGTATTATCAACATCAATAGAAACACATGTTTTCCCTACATTAAAGACATTAAAGGACAAAGAAGTAAATCTTACAAAACATTTAGTTTAGTGCCTGGAAAATAAGTGTTTCCTTTGTAAAAGTACACTCAATAAAGTTTTTACTTTTAAATACAATGACTGGAAACCATCTGGGACCCAACATTTGCTTCTTGGTTTGATAATATTTATAATTATTTATAATTACAATTTCATTTCTAGGAATTCACAGGAATCATCTCCCCAGAATACAAAGTATTAATGTTGCATTGTTGGGGTTCAGTAATCATCACCCAAGCCACATGGACATTGACCTCAGGTAAGAAAGAATAGCTTATTGAACACACACTCCAAGACTGATGAGTAGGACCACAAAAAGGACTCGAAGCCTAAATGTGGCACCAGTCTGTGTGGTAGGTTTGGTTTAATGTTTGTATTATGTTAATTGGGTCCCCCAAAATTGCACAAGATTCTGTACGTAAGACGCTGAGGGTCCCTGACCCCAGTTGGCTTTGATTGGTAGATAAAGTTAATGGCGGCAAGTGGCTGGGCAAGGAGACAGAGGCAGGACTTTAGGATTCGAGGGCAAGGGGACTGAGAGAAAAAGAGAGAGTGGCTATGATGGCAAAGGAATAAGATCCAGGCTTGAGAGCTGAACAAATCATGTAAGAGCTGGGGAAGAATGACCCAGGGGGGCCTCAATTGGGTCTGGGGTAGCAAAGATGGAGTATATGTTTTAGTAAGTAATAATTCAGGAGCACCAGAGGGGAGATGTCAGCAATGTGGAAGTTTGGGCGTGGCCCGGCCATTCAGCATATTAAATATAAGACTGCATGTGTGCGTTTCACTCAGGAATCCAGAACACTGGGGTGGGGCGGGTATCGAGGAACTCCAGCTGTCACCGCTGAGGAGATTAGAGCAGATTAATCAACTAATGCAACAAGTCTGTCCTCAGGGCAGGTTTTTAACAGGAAAAACCAGGGTCAGAAGTTCAAAGGCAAGCAGTGAAGTCATACAACATTTTTGGCTAACTAGACAATCAGCTAACTTTCGAGCTGATTGGTCCTAGATGAAGTAAGAGGGGAGGTGCAGGCAGTGAACAGGGAGTTCTGGTACACTGAAATAACAGAGTATAAGTGATTCAACCATAACTTTTTGGCTTATTAGTAGCGTTCTTTAGTGTCAACTATAGATAATTACTTCTGGAAAGTGGAGTCTGAGAACCTGAACTTAATTTCACCTTAGGAGCAAAATGGAGACTGAGTACAAAATGGCTACAGTTATGTTAAAAGGAGCCGGCCTCAACATCATGCTCACTACAGCAATCAGTACAACAGCAAAATGTCAAGCAAATATAACGGTCGTAGGAGGTTATTGGTTAAGTGAATCACAGTAAATTCATTCACTGAACTCATAAAATCCTCAAAGAATAAGGTTTATGTATAGTCTGGGCAAGGTGGTGTACACCTTTAATCCCAGTAATCAGGAGGCAGAGACAGGTGGATCTCTGTGAGTTCGAGGCCAGCCTGGTCTACAGAGTTCCAGGATAGACAGAGCTACACAGGGAGACCCTGTCTCAAAAAACAAAAACATCAAAAGGGGGGATTTATTTAGTGTTGACACAAAATGTGCTTCTCAGTAATGTTAAGTAGCAACAATATAAAATGCTACACATACTAGAATCTACCCGATTATAGACTACATATTGACTTAAGAATGGAGACAACAGTGGAAAGCCGGTGTTAATTTCATTACACTTCCTGGGCAAACCTTGTCTTTCCTCTTCATTGACCATTGCCTCAGCTCCTTCATCTGTAAAATAATGACATTGGCAGTGTTGCAGGGAAGTGCTGAGATTTAAAAGCAATAATCAGAAGACGCCTAGCAGAAGTCTAGTCTTAGAACTTGATGGTGCCCGGAAGTGAGGTGACTCATGCCAGAAATGCCAGCTTGTGGGAGGTGGAGGAAGGAGGGTTGTTGTGACTTTGAGTCTAGCCTGGGCCAACCTGAGCTACAAAAGTCTCAACAAATAACAGTCTTGCTAAGTCTTCTTCTTACGATGACCACGAATCTTTTAGGGAAAGTAGTGTATAGCATGAGGTTGTGTAATCGCTTAAAAACACCAACTAGTACAGAGCAACTTCACACTACTGTTTCTCAAACCTGTTGGAGCCAGTAACATCTTTTTCCCTTTACAGGATCACCAAGTCATTGGCATAGTGTATTGTGTGGGTCTTCTAACATTATAAAAGGTCCTATGAGGCAGGTTTAAAAGGTATTAAAACTCGTAAATGTGAGCAGAGTCACTGTCCTGTAGCTTTGCATGGAGGGCTGTCAATGAACCTTGTATTAGTCTGTTTTCTGTTGCTATAGCAAGATACCTGAAGTTGGGCAATTCTCTTTTTAAAAAGGTTTATTTGGCTTATGATTTTATAAGCAGAAGGTTAGGTATGACTTAGCTTCTGGTGAGCGCTTTCTCGTTGTGTCAAAACACAGCAGGTGGCATCCTGGTTCTGAGCACACGTAGAGGGGAGGGATCACACAGTGTTTCTGGAAGAGAGAGGACAGGAAAATCCAGGCACATGCATTTATAACAACCCATTCTAGACAGTGAGTCTAATCCACTCCTGCAAGAGTCAATCCACCCATGAGACAGACATTATGGGATAAATAGTTCACATTAAGGCTCATCCATTTGTCATGAGATCACTATAAAATGGGTATCATTAAAAAATTGTATTCTTTTCAAAAATTAAAACTGTGCATGTGTGTGCATGTGAGTGTAGGTACCCATAGCTTCCACTAGGGGGCGTCAGATCCCCTGGAGCTGGAATTACAGGCGATTATCAATTGTCCTACGTGGTAGCTGGGGACTGAACTCAGGTTCCCTGAAAGTTCAATTCCTGCTCCAAAAAGAGGGCTCCTCTCTCCTGCACCAAAATAGGTATTTTTGACCCAAATGTATGAAGACCTAAGCTCTGGGAGCATAGGCAACTTACATGAAAGCAAAGAGCTAAGAAAGAGTGGGCAGAGCTTGTGAGAGAAGAGTTTTAAAGGAAGATTTAAAAAGAAACCTCTTGATGATGATGATGGTGTTGTTGTTGTTGTTGTTGGTGGTGGTGGTGATGATGATGGCCGGAGAGATAGCTCAGTGTTTAAGAACACTAACTGCTCTTCCTGAGGTCCTGAGTTCAATTCCCAGCAACCACATGGTGGCTCACAACCATCTGTAATGGGATCCGATGCCCTCTTCTGGTGTGTCTGAAGACAACAACAGTGTAATCATATACATAAAAATAAATAAATAAAAAGAAACCTCTTTATACCTACCAAGCTCATGGAGCTAACGGCCATGCTTGCCCACAAGTTAGAAGAATGACAGTAGCCTGGGACTATCTCTCCTACTTGGGCACTTCAGGAGTAGCTTTAGGTACCTAATTAGGGAAAGAGGGGGTTTGCAGAGAAAGCTCAACCATCCAGAAGGATGACACATAGGAAAGAGTTTCTCTTCCTGGCTAGATTTTGCACAGAACAGAAGAAACAACCCTGAGCTGGCTGCTGTGCTGTGAGTCATCGGGGCAGCCACTGACACTCGCATTTGTGGTCACTTCTCAGGAATTCTGGCTGCTTTTCCTTTTCCATCATACAGCTTACAGGGAAGTACAGAATGAGACAGACATGGAGGTGGCATGGTTTGCAGGAAAGAGTTTTGACTTTGGAAGCAAAGACCAGCTAGGCCGTTCCTAAACCTTTTGATTTAGGACACACGTGCCATATTTCTGAGACACAATTTCTATGCACTTGAATTAAGGGTAGTATTTATTTGTGCGTCGTGCCGATTAAGGGAAGAAAGGAGAACTCTGCAGGCGGCATTCTCTCATTCTGTACTACATAGCATTAACCAGCAGATGGCGCAGTGGGCTCCACAACCACCGTCCCTATTTTTTGCTCTTGAGGCAAAAACCAGACTGCTTCCTCCAGACCAAGGGGCAGGACACTGATCTTTAGTGCAGTTTGGCAGACTCAGGCACCGCTAAGTGCAATTTGGAGGAAGACATTAACTTGGTCCAGTCAAGGGTGTGTGGAAACATTTGAGAGAATCATTTGGTGGCTAAATGTCAGAGAAGTTTAAGTATCTGTGGGTCTAGAGTTTGTAGGTAGAATGGGTATTGCATTGACAATGATGTTTCCTTTGGGGAAGGGATGGAACTCTGGAAATATATCTACGGCTAGGGAAGGCTGACCAGGGCAAATGGGCTGGCTACAGTCTGTCGTGATGGGTCCTCTTCCTTCCCTATACCCCCTGTGCTCTCTCACACTATTTCATCAAATGCCTAGAGAGAGGAGAGTGGTTCAATTAAAAGTGTCTGGGCCTTATAAGTCATAAATTTTTTTAAAAAATGCTTATTATGACGCTAAAACACATTAGTTAGCCAGAATAAGTCCAGTAAATTATCTGCTGAAAATTACATATTACAAAAAAATTGAGAGATTTAACAAATGGAGGCACATACCTTGTTCAGGGTTTGAAGAACTTCTATTCGTGATGAGAAAATAATTTCCCCTAAATTGAACTATACTTTTAATACATTCTCAGTCAAAATATTGCAAAGGCTCCTTTAAAAAAATTATTTTATATATGAGTACACTGTAGCTGTCTTCAGACACACCAGAAGAGGACATCAGATCTCATTACAGATGGTTGTGAGCCACCATGTGGTTGCTGGGAATTGAACTCAGGACCTCTGGAAGAGCAGTCCGTGCTCTTAACCACTGAGCCATCTCTCCAGCCTGCAAAGGCTTTTAAAATGAAAAACATCATTTTAAACTTTACATGAGAATTCCAAAAGGCAATAATAATCAAGATAATTCTAGCTGGAGTCACAGGATTTAAGGTTCTCTCTATACATACTTAAATGGATACACAATAGCAATGGATCAAAGTTAGGAAAGCAACTGTGTATAGTCTACACAAAGGGAGCCCCTGCTCAAACAAATGTTAAAGGAAGAACATTGTAGAAGTTGGTCTGGTTCTCCCGCCCAGCACTATGCTCACAGAAATAGACTCAGCTCAAGATAGATTTTCAGTGCCTTGGCCATATAGCGAGGCTCTTCTCTGACTAGATCATAACCCAATTACTCAGTCTACATTCGGGCGCATGGCTGGCTCCTGAGCTCAGGCACCATGCGGGTGTCTCCTCACATCTTCCTGGGTAGATAGATCTCCCATGCCTCATTCTATCCCAGAATCGTTTCATGTTCTACCTCCTGTTTCCTGCCTAAGCCATTGGCCATCAGATTTATTAAGGACAGGTGACACATCCAGACAGATGTAAGATACTTTCTCTACAAATGACCTCTTGAATAAAGGAGTTTTATTACTTGAATTACTCATATAAATGAAAAGAAAACATGACTCTTACTTCATGCCACCTCCAAAACCTGTTCTGAATAAAAGCTTGGGAGACGCCATGGGAAACACTTTATAAAATACATGGCTGTTTTTAATAGTATGTCAATCAGATGGCATTAAATTAAGGGTTTTTCTTCGTTCAGTGACACAGAGGGTGGAAAGAAAAAAAGGTATAGCAGGTGAAATGTTTACAGTCTCCAACAAACTACTCATGTGCAGAATCCCTTACAAATCAATAGGAAAATACAGGAAAATGGGCAAAAGTATTGAATTGTCAGACACCTCACAAGGATGAAAAATTCAACTGGCAAGGTGTTTTTAGCTATATAGCGTTGACATAATTTTTGACTCTTCACAAAACTTCATCGAAAAATATTGGATAATTTAAACAACAAACTTTAAAACACATAGACAATAACTCAGGAAGCAAGGTGTCTTCCTCAAGTCCAACATATGAATGGGAAGGTTAGGACAGACCCATCGCCACCCCCAGACAACAGAGCACCACAAATCAGCTTAGAAGCCAGGAAAGCGAGCGGCGAGGCGGTCACGCAGCCAGGGTTAGGTTCCCCTAAGAACTTACTGTGGGATCTGCTGCTGCAGGCAGAGCCTCATCCAACCAAGTAACGAGAGGGAGAGAGAGAGAGAGAGAGAGAGAGAGAGAGAGAGAGAGAGAGAGAGAGAGAAAGGAGGAGGAGGAGGAAGGGAGGGAGAGAAGAAGGAGGAGGAGGAAGAGGAGGAGGAAGAAGAGGAGGAGGAGAAGGAAGGGAGAGGAGGGGAGGGAGGAGGAGGAGAGAGAGGGAGAGAAGGGGAGAGGGAGAGAGAGGGAGAGAGAGGGAGGGTAGAGGGAGACAGACAGACAGACAGACACTAAGGACAGTAAAAGTACAATGGCTGAAGAAATAAATCCACGTGACCATTTAAGCAAGCAGCATATAACAGTGGCCACGTGGTCTGACACGATAGGATTGTCAGATGTTGTGGGGACTATGTTGTTTGATTGCCAAACTGATCAGCAAAGTAAGCGTGAGAAAACAGACTATATGAGGATTTTAAAATACAGGTCAGGCGTTGGGGATTTAGCTCAGTGGTAGAGCGCTTGCCTAGCAAGCGCAAGGCCCTGGGTTCGGTCCTCAGCTCCGGAAAAAAAAAATACAGGTCAATGTGCATAAGCAGTTTCATGTAATGCAGATTTTTCTTAATAATGATGATGCCAGTTTGATGTTCAGTCTTCAAACTGATCCACGAGATCACAAGCTACGACAGTATTGAGAATCGAGTAGGAATGGAATGAGCGCTGGAGGAAGACTAAGGATATGTGTACACTCTGCAGAAGCTAGACAGAGACTCCGGGACTCAAAGGTCTTCCAAACGCAGCATCAGGTCAGAACTGAAGTCTTTGGAATACATTTTCTGTACCATCTTGGACTTAGTTAGGCTTTGAACTGCTGAGTTCATCTAGTTGTTCTGTATCAGTCAGTTATGAAACCCAGAACTTTAGCTGTCATCATGGCGATGTTGTAAACTGACCTACATGGAGTCCAGACACAGCGTCTGTTCCAATGAAATGGAAAGAGCTTCTGAAAAGGCAGTGCGCGGGACGGCTCCCAGCAGGAGTAGAGACAAAGGCTTACTTCAAATCAGCTCTTCACGAACAGAGATGGAAACAGGGAAGGAAGAAAGTAGCCTTAGTTCATGTTATTAATACTACTCACATTAAATACAAAGCCTGATATAGATCTGTAGTTGGGCACTTTCTAGAAAGGCCTTGTGTTCGTTCCCTACCACTGGGGGAAAAATAGGTCTGGGAAGATGGCTCATCGGTTCAATTCCCAGCACCTACATGGCAGCTCTCACCTGTCTGTACATCCAGTTCCAGGGGCTCCAACACCCTCACACAGACACACATGCAGGCAAAACACCAATGAACATAAAATAAAAATAAATAAAAAAATAACAACAGAGAGCAAAAATCACACAAAGGACCAGGCAGAGAGGCATACACACCTACATCCCAGCATTCCAGAGGCTGAGGCCAGAGAATGTCGAGTTCAAGGACAACCTGGGCTACATACAGAACAAACACAGAAGTGTGGGAAAATGCGCTCTGGGAGAGGAGCAGTGAAGTTTCTCTGAGTGACGAGGTTGGTGAGATGGCAGGAGCTAGTCTTTCATTCAGTGTTAGTCATTTTCGGTTGTGGACTTGCTTTTCAACCCTAAGTATGTATTTTGGGAAGGTGAAAACAGAAGTTCCCATGGTGAGAAAAGTCAAGAATGATCAAATACAGTAGAGTTAGGGATGTGGGAAGAGAAAAGATTTTAATGATAACACCTTATGTCATTGAAGTTTTATGACTTGAAGTGCTGTTTATACCAGAGGTGGTGTGAGCCTGTGCTCTCAGTACTTGGGAGGCCTAGGCAAGAGGATCAACACAAGTTCAAGGCCAGCCTGAACTTCTACAAAGTGAGACCCTGACCAAAAAAAAAAAAAAAAAAAGAGTAGAAAGAATTTATCACTGAGCTGGGTGTGGTGGCTTAGCACCTTTAGGAGACTGAAACAGGTAGAGCTAGCCTGGTCTACATAAATTAAGGGAAAAAAATTCCTTACTGAAACCCAAAAGCAACTCCAGCCACACCCCCTTCCTTTCTAGTACTCCCTCCCCACAAGTACCCCCTGTTGAGCAGAACTTTCCCCTGGAGTTGAACCTGCAGCTTTGGGGGGTCCATTGTTTTACAATGTGAAACAGAGTGTTTTAAGTCCACAGAACTGAAAATTTAGAAATGTCTGCCTATTGACCTGCCTCCAGTATTATGTATCTGTGGGTTTTGGCTTCAAGAGCCCTACCCTGCCTTGAAAGTTCTTTCTGGCTGAAGCCTGCTCTGGATGTCTGACAATAAAAGCCCTTTGTTGAGTGGCCTGTGTCTCTCACTGTCACATCAATCATTATTGAGTATATGCTTGGAATGCTTGAGTAAGACCAAGCACATATTTTTATTGGGAGGAGAAAAATCATTCAAAAGCTTCAGTTTAAACTCTCAACTGCTTTAAATACAGTTTATGTAAATGATCTGGCAGAATGACACAGTCCACATTTCAATCAGCCACTTTATTATTTAAAGTTATATATTATTTGCATTTGTAGCAAGGATGTCATGATCAATCAAAGGGGGGTGTGTGTTTCAATGGTTCTGAAAAATTCCCTGGTCTTCTACACATGGAAGAGTAAATTTGTATCCCTACTCTCATCCTAAGGAAAATTCACTCAGTGGGCCAGGGTGTGGGTCCATAAGGTGTAGGCTGTGCGACTCTGACAAACTGAGTTCAACCCAGAACCCAAGGTTCTCCTGAAGGTTCCTCTGACCTCCATGTGTGTGTGGCCTGTGTGTATGTGCACAGATACACTATATAACCAATAAAAAATAAAAGTAACAAAACAAATACCTCTCTCAAAATAAAGACTCAGAAAGACATAGAGATATGGATCTTTGACCTTGGATTAAATACTCATCTTTAAAACGTGGAGTAAAAAGCAGATAGAATAAATAAATAAAGATAAATAGTAAGTAAACTAGATTTCATCAAAATTAAAGACTTTCATGTATCAAAGAACCAAGAAAGAGGCTTTTCATAGAATGGGAGGAAATCTTTGCGAATTAATTTAAAGATGGACTGGGCTGGGTGTAGTACGCAGAGAGAAGGGCAGGTAGGACTTTGTAAGTTTGGGGATAACCTCATCTACATAGTGAGTTTCAAGACAGCCAAGGCTATGTAGAGAGACCCAGTCTCTAAAAAACAAAAAAGACTAGAAATCAGAATAGGTTAAAATTTTTTGTGGCTCAACAAGAAGACACAGTTTTAAAAGGGCAAATGGGGTGTTAAAGATGCTTATCCGAAGAAGATATTTATTTAAGTGGTTAATAATCACACAATCACATGGAATTTTGACGTTGCTGGGTATGTGCTGCATGCCTATGATTCTAGCACTCTGGGCGGCTGAGGCAGAAGGAGCGCAAGTTCAAGGCCAGCCTGGGAAAATTTAGTGAGACTTTATCTCAAAATAAAAAATAATATGGAGTCTGAAGTGGCCACCTTCTGTAGCCTGGTGGGACTTCTAGAGGAGGGAGGGGACACCAACCCACTTACAAAACTTTTCACCCAAAATTTGTCCTGTCTAGAAGAAGTGCAGGATGAAATTGGAGTAGAGGCTGAGGGAAGGGCCAACCAATGACTGACCCAACTTGAGACCCACCCCAAGGGAGAGAGCCAACCTCTGACATTCTTAATGATACTCTGCTATGCTTGCAGACAGGAGCCGAGCATAACTGTGTCCTCTGAGGCTACTTCCAACAGCTGATGGAAACAGATGCAGAGACCCACAGCCAACCAATAGACAGAGCTCAGAGAGTCTTGTGGGAAGTGGGGTTGGGGATTGAGAGAGTTGGAGGTGTCAAGGACACCTGAAGAAGACCTACGGAGAAAACTAACCTGGGCCCATGGGGCTTACAGAGACTGAACCACCAACCAAAAAGCTTGCATGGGCTGGACCTAGGCCCTTACACCTTTGGAGCAGATGTGCAGCTTGGTCTTTGTGTGGGTTCCCTAACAATTGGAGAGGTGGCTGACTCTGACTCTGTTGCCTGCCTTTGGATCTCCTATCTGGGCCTCAGTGGGAGAGGATGCACTTAATCCTGTTGTGACTTGATATGCCAGGGTAGGCTGGTACCCATGGGGGGTCCTCCCCTTTTCTGAGGAGTAGGGGAGGGGTATGTGAGGATGGGACTAGGGGGAGAGAGGGGAGCTGCAATCAGGACGAAAAGTAATTAAATCAATGAAAAAAAAGTAAAACAACAATAACAAAAACTCCTAAAACCAAAAAACAAAAAACCGAGAGGCCGGGGCTACAGCTCAGTGGTAGAGTGCTTGTCTAGCTTGCTTTAGGCTCTAGGGTCAAGTACCAGGCTGGTCAGATGCTTTGATAGGTAAAGATGCTTGTCACCAACCCTGACCACCTGAGTTCAATCCTCAGCCCTGACATGGTAGAGAGGAAGAACCAACTCCTGAACGTTTTCGTCTGACCTCCACTTACACGCCACAATCCGTCAATTAAAAACCAAAGCTAGTTCGGTCCCCAGCTCCGAAAAAAAGAAAAAAGAAAAAAAAAAACCAAAAAAACAAAAAAAACAAACCAAAGCTAGGTAAGATACAACTTTGATTAAAATCGTGGAGAAACTAGGAGCCTCACCCGCCGCTGATGGGAAGGTTTTGGAAGCTCTTCAGACAGCAGACAGAGTTGGGACATAACGGAGCAGTTGAATCCAAAACACGTTCAAACAGAATTTGCTGAACAAACACTGGTGAGAGTATTTTGTAAAAATCTACAAGGTGGAAACAGCCCAAGTGCCCCAACCAATGACTGAGCAGACTCTGCATGGCACAAACATACAATGGGCGTCATTTGTCCTCTACAAAGAGTGGAGTTTTGGTAGGTGTGGTGGACGCAGATGAACTATGAAAACATTGGGAAACGCCAGACTTAAAAGACAAGATATTATCTGGTTCTGTTATGTGAAATGTCCAGAGTAGGAAAATGCTTCAACATGGCAATGAGGTTGTTTCCCAGGGGCAAAGGAAGGAAAAGAATATTTATGTCTTCCTAAACATTGTTGGAGGGTTTTTGTTTGTTTGTTTGTTTGTTTTTGAGTTATGGAATTGTTCCGTATCAGGTAGTGCTGGCAGCTGCTGCAAACTGTCAACACACACTAATATTTGCAATGATGTGAATTGTGCTTCATTAAGCACATCACATAGCTGGAGACGCCCAAAGAGTCGGATTTTATGACTGTGACTCAAGAGAACTGGCACCGGAGTTCTTTAAAATCTTCCGGGTGATTCTAAGGGATAGGCAGACCTCCCTTCTTGCTGAGAATGGAGTCTCGTGGGTGAACCTCCTTGGCTGGCAATACTTCATGAGCGTCACCACACCCTGCCACTGGGAAAAGCAAAAACTGCCCTTGTGACCCGACAGGGCAAGGACAACTGGGCTCTCTGTGTCTTGAGCCTTCTGGCCCTTTGCCTAGGCACTTCTCTTTGCCAGTGTTTAGGGATCACTGATTGTAGCTGAGAAGCCATAGGCGTTGGAGACAGGGCTTTACTGAGTTCTGTGAGTTCTTCTAGGAAATGTGAGCATGATTGTGGGGGATCTCCCAGGTTTCCCAAACAGGATGCTGGGAGAACACTCATCAGCATGGGATGGAACAGGAGCCTGCCCAGAGTATGCTCTCATCCACAGTTTGGGAGCTGGCACAGCACAAATATTCCGAACTTAGAAACACAAACTCTGAAGGTTCATTTGCAAAAAAAAAAAGGCTGATAGCAGATATACAACAAATCATTCTTTATCACCAAGGGTCTCGGTCTCTCTCTTCCTCTCTCTCTCTCTCTCTCTCTCTCTCTCTCTCTCTCTCTCTCCGTGTGTGTGTGTGTGTGTGTGTGTGTGTGTGTGTGTGTGTGTGTGTGTGTGTGTGTGTGTGTGTGCTGGTTTTATCTTGAATTTGGAGATGCTGCATTTGATTGAGTCAACCAAATTATTTTAAAGGATTGATTTTTGTTTATGTGTGTATGTATGTGTGTGTGCACATGTGTGTGTTGATGCTTTTCAAGACCAGAACAGGGTGTTAGCCACACTTGAGCTGTAGTTACAGACAGTTGTGTGCCATCTGTTTATGGATGTGGGGATCTCACTGTGTGTAGGTGGAGGTCAAGGACAACTGGCAAAGTTAGTTTTCACATTCCACTGTGTGTGCTTCAGGGATTGAACTCGGGTCATCACAATTGGCAGCAAGCCTCTCACTCGACACAGAATTTCAATTAATGTACAAGCACATTTCAATTATCAAATATCAAACATAGTGTCTGCATTTAAAAAATATCTTCTGCAGTGTTAGATATTGTTACTTTGGTTGTTTTAATTATGTAATTTCATTTGTTCTTATTAGATAATTTATTTGGCCTTTATGCTTTTGTAGAAACTTACTAGGGCTTATAACACCTCAGCCCTGTGAACTTGACCAGATTTACAGTACCAGACACGAGTTTCCTCCAGAAACTGAGGCGTGGGCCTCAGATCCAATCAGAAAGCTTGTTGGTTGTCACCATGACAGTTATGCTCCTGTTGTACGAGGGGGCATATTTGCCAAGCAGGTCACTACTGTAGCTCATGGGGTCCAAGACAGATAGGACTATTGGTGACTTTTCTTTCCCAACAGATTGTATAGCACCTTCCAGTTCTTTGAAAGGTAGTGAAAGGAAACTTCTACCTGAAATTCAGCCACTTTCTCAGTGCCTTAAGACCTAGGTGTGTGGCATCTTCAACATTAGGATCGTATGCTGCGATAGACCGGATAACATTTAACATTCTTAGGATTTCCACTTAACCGGCTCCTAAGGGAGAAACAGTGACTCCTCGCCTTCCCAGGGCTTGAACCCAGGGCCTTGTGCATTGTAGGTAAGTGCACTACCACCGAGCCACAAGCCTATTTAGTAAGAAGCTTGAACTTTAGGTAATACATTCAACTTGATGGGGCCACCCAAGATCAAAGTACAAGAGGCTAGACTCAACTCTTACATGTGTAACTACATACCCCAAGTGACAGCTCATGGGATCTGGCTTTTTTACCGCTGAGGAGTACCCCAGGAAATACCTGCCCCTCATAGCTATGCTTGTGGAAAGTTTTTACTTATAATAATTTTTAGATTTATAGGAAAGTTCCTTGAAGACAATATGAAGAAGTCTCTGATACTCTTCCTCCCCTAACTCCATCCACAGGTTTTTGACAGAGTCAAGTTTCTACAAACTGACCCAGCTAATTTTGATTGTGTCTATAATTTATAACACATCAAAATTCCCTGTTGGGCATTCATAGTTTCCAATTACATGGCTTGATGCTTGGGCTGGGAATAGTATTGGTCCGGAGCTTACAGGGTTCTGGGCAGAGAATTAAGTGGCAGCTTGAGTTCCAGAACTTTCCATCTTTTACAGTGTCGAGGGAAAACTTACTTCCAGGGTTTGTTGTTGTTGTTGTTGTTGTTGCTGTTTTATTCCATAGCCTTACAGACTTAATCCATGGTGCAGACTCCTCCTGATCTGTCTCCTCCCTCTTTGCAGCAAGGTAATATTGCTGGGCTCTGCTCGTCTTTAAGGCTTTTCCTTTTCTTTCAGGGGGAGTGTGTTTGCTTTTGCTCTGAACTCACTCAAGTCCACAGGGTACTTGGCAGAGCCACCTGACTGCTATATTTGCATGAACTGGGCAAGGCTGTGGGAAAAGTACATCGTGTCCAGGTTAGAGACAGACAAAAGAGAGCTTCAGGAAGCAGTTCACTGTTCTCTAGCCCCAGGGTTTTCGAACTTTCTTGAAGACAGTAATATTGTCTCTCTTAAGCCCTTTCTTCCTAGTGACAAGCAGAGAGAGGCTTGATGAGAATGAGTGCCATTGTGGTCCTTAGAGAGTCTTGCATGTATGAGAGCATCTGGAAAGAAAATCATAGGCTCAAGCCACAGATTGCTAGTCAGTGAGCAGATGCCACTGTGAGGCCATATTGGAATGACCTGAGCTGGCCATGTTCTTGGACCATCTTTAGAGATGCTCAAGATATTCATGTTAGGATAAGGACAGGGGCAAACTCACCAGTGTGAGATGATAACTCCTAACAGCAGGATGAGAATATGAGCAAATTGAATGCTACCCATTCTCTCCTGAGTCCACTGGGGCAAAGGGACATTGGGTTACACAGACCTGCATGCATGTTGTTATGAGAAAATTAAAGTCCTAACAACTATTACTGAGAACTAACAATGGAAAAGGAAATAGCAATAAATAAATAAATAAATAAATAAATAAATAAATAAATAAAAGAGAATACAGTAAAACAGCTAGCACTATTTGTTTAGCTTACTTACAAACGAATTATTTACTATCTTTATGTATTTGTTTATATATGTATTTATGTATATTTATTTATTTATTATGTTTTTTTGGGTTTTTTTTGTTTGTTTTTTAAGACAGGGCTTCTCTGTGTGGTCTTGTCTGACCTAGAACTCACTCTGTAGATCAGCCTGACTTTGAACTCAAAGAGATCTGTCTTCCATTGCTTCCCATGGTGTTGTGGGTTGTCCTGATGCTGTCTGAATTCTGATGTTAATTCCCTCTAGAATGTTTGTTCTATGTCTCTGATTCCTATAACAAGGCTTCTTGAGGAAATGAGCCTAGTCATTAGGTAAGTCATGTGAGGCATAGGACAAGTGTTTTGATAGAGTCAGACAGAGGACACCAAACTTCAGTAAAGTCGAGGGATCTAGGGAAGATGGCAGACACTAAATGTTTCCTGGTGAGATTTTTCTCTCCTGGAAAAAATAGGGTTGCTCTTTTAAAAAATCACTGATATGGGGTTGGGGTTTAGCTCAGTGGTTAGAGCGCTTGCCTAGGAAGCGCAAGGCCCTGGGTTCGGTCCCCAGCTCCGAAAAAAAGAACCAAAAAAAAAAAAATCACTGATATTTTGCAAAAATTCCTCCATAAACCCTAAACAATGAAACCTTCTCATGGCTTGCATGACATCCAGTAAGGTCAGGGGGAAGGCCTAAGCACCCCAGACATCAGTGCTGAGCTTGAAGCATAGGAACTGTCCCCAAATTCCTAAAGATATCTTAGTTAAGTTCTAGCTCCCATGTATAGGAACTGCTGTTTCTAATTCATGCTTCTTTAAAAGTTTAAACATTATTTTAAATTCTGTGTATTGTGTTGGGGAGGGAATAGGTTTGCACGAGGGCAGGTGACTCAGGAGGTTACAGGTATCAGATCCTCCTGGAGCTGGAGTTAAGGGAAGTTCTGAGCCATCTTTATGGATGCCAAGAACTGAACTCAGGTTGTCTGGAAGAGGAACTTGAAGTATTAACCACAGACCCAGTTCCTCAGACTCTTACCTCATGCTAAGAAGGACCCAAAGGTCATGGTCACTTTCCTGAATTAGTTATTCAACCCTTCAGAATGTTGTCTTGCCTTAGAATATAGAGTTACTGAGCCCTTCCTGCTCCTTCTGTGTCATAAACCAGTAAAGAAATGCAGCTCCAGCAGGCCTGCTCTCTGAGACATGCTCAGTTCATTCTGATTGCTTGATGAGACTTACGTTCAAGAATGCCTCCAGAGGGGCTGGTGAGATGGAGCAGCAGTTAGGAGTGCTGCCTGCTCTTCTAGAAGTCATGAGTTCGATCCCAGCAACCACAGGGTGGCTCACAACCATGTATAGGGGTACCTGATGCATATATATATATATATATATATATATATATATATATACACACACACACACACACACACACACACACACACACACACACATATATATATATCAGAAAATATTCTCATGTCCTCTGTCTTGTCGGTAGGTACAGACATGACAGGGGAAGAGAGATTACTTAGGAGGACCTTGTCTTCAATGTGCTGAGATCCTAAGGGCTCTGTCTGTGTTCATGGACTCTCTGGAGGCTACAGGGATGGTTCTTATAAATAAAACAGTCAATATGATGCACAAATAAGAACTCTTCAGCAAAAAGAAAGCTAAGGATTGTTTATTTTGGACACAGACACATTAGGAAGTTGTCACCACACTGTCGATCTTCCTCTTCCAAGGATGCAATTCTAGGGGGAAGCCAAGCCTGGGTTCTGTGGATTCAGAAGAAATCTTCTGGGGCTGGGCTCCAGTCAGGCTTATAAAGCTCCATCTTCCGCAGGGCCATAAACATCTACAATACAGATTTGGTCAGGACTTTCCCTCTGTTTACAAACCTCTGGTGGTTCAGCCCTCACTCTCTGCTGGTTAGCTCACTGCCGATTAGATGTGGGCTTGTTGTAGAGTGCCCAACCCAGACACTGGAGCTTTCTGTTTTAATCATGTCTTGAGTTCTCAAGAAGGACCACATTTCTCCCACTCTTTGATCCTGCCTCCCTTGTCTGGTGAGTGTTGGGTATCCTAACTTAAGCTTCTTCTAGTTGATCTCCACTCTGACATCTTCCCTGGTAAAGGTAGTCACTACTGTGAGAACTTACTAGACTGGTGCAGAGCTCATGCTGACACACAGACTGTTTCTGCAGTCTAGTTCCATTGACCCTTGAATCTCCACTCTACCACATGCCTGCCTGACATACAAGGCCTCCAGTAAATGAATGTTCCCATTAACTTCGTCGTCTTCCCCCTCCCAGGAGCCCTTGTGAGAGTCAAACCTCTTTTGCTGGGGTGGGAAAGAATGAGATATCCAGTTTATGACTATGTGGGGTTATCATGGTGGCTTGTGTCATGTTAGTCACAGTGGCACTGTCTTTGCAGTGGAGAGGACACACCTGGTGCCCTTCTTCTATCTTCTTTCAGCTCTTTCTCTTGGACACATCCAGACTCTTGTGCGCAGTCAGTGGACAGGGCAACATGGGACTGTCCAAGCAAAGTCCCCTGGAAAGGGACTCAGTTCCGTAGACCTTGACAGGATGTTGTAGTATAGATGATAATGACCCTTGTAGCCTTACGTATTTGAATGATCACTTCACAGGTTTTGGAACTTTAGGGAAAGATATTGGGAGGTATGCATTTGTTGGAGGAGTTGGAGGCCCATATCCTTCCCCGCTAGCTCACTCTCTTCCTCAGGATTGCTTCTCAAGATGTAAGCCTGCAGGCAAGGCTTCAGTGCCATGCCTACCTGCCTGCTACCATGCTCCCCGCCATGAGGGTTCACTCTCTGAACCTGTAAGCACCCGGTAAACTTTCTTTTATAAGTTGCTTTGGTCATGATGTCCTAGAACAACACTAGAAAAGCAAGAAATTGGACTATACTCACTTAAAAGACAGGAGGTCTGCAGGAATGACCACAGCCATTGCTACAGCACTTCATTTTGCCAGGGCACACCTCATCTCCTGAGCATTGCTCATCACAAGCTGCGATACTCTGTGTGGGCACCTTAGGACAAGCTCTCTCTCTCTCTCTCTCTCTCTCTCTCTCCAAGAAATGCAGAGTGATCACTATTATAGACCAAAGGGAGCAAGTTTGATTCAAGCAGTGTGTACATGGCCTTCCCCTGTTCTAGCTCTACTGGGTTTGAGCTCTCTCTGCCTTCAGCTTGGATCCCCTTAACACACTTACTTCTAATGCTGAAACATACAAGTGTGTTTATGCAGCCTGAAGCAGTCAGAAAGACAAGGTTGAGTATTGATGCTAGAGGACTAAATGCTCATCACCCGCAGGTGACCAGCTCTTTTCATATCGTCCAGTCCACCCCAGGGCTCTTCCCTCAGCTCCACCAGTCTTGCTCCTAAGCTCTTCTGTTGATTCTGGCCCTTGGGAGAGTGTTCTTCCCCCTCCACAGTCTATGCAGTCTCAGTAGAAGCACCCTCTGCCATCAACAGCTCCTTCTTTACACCTTAGAAGATTCCATAAAATCTCTAATGAGAGCCACACCTCTCTCATCACACCAGACCCATGGCTCATCATTGAGCAAGTGCCTTCACGAATCCCAAATGCAAGGCACATCTCCAAACCAGGGGAGCTGCCCTGCTCTCTATCCCAGCATCTGTCAAATACATTTTCTTCTCTCTCTCTCTCTCTCTCTCTCTCTCTCTCTCTCTCTCTCTCTCTCTCTCTCTCTCTCTCTCAGAAATGCAGAGTGGTCACTATTATAGACCAAAGGGAGCAAGTTTGATTCAAGCAGTGTGTACATGGCTTTCCCCTGTTCTAGCTCATCCCTGGGTCCTACTGGGTTTTGAGCTCTCTCTTCTTTTAGCTTGGATCCCCTTAACACACTTACTTTTGGAATTCGACAGAGCCCTGGCAATATTCATATTCATGGAAATCAAAGCTACCAGAACAAAGATTGTGGCAGGCTTCATGTTGGCGCTGACCGGACTGAACTCAGAAAGCAATTTGTAACCTGAGTAAAGGTAGACGTGTGGGCGTGGGAGGAGGCAGCCAATCAGGACATATAAAAAGAAGAGCTCTCCAGTGGTGCATGCTGAGAACTTGGTTCTTTTTATATTTCATATATGACGTGTCTCTAGTTACAATTAGAGCATTGTTCCTTGGTTGGATCAAATAATAACCAGGAAAAAGTCAAGAACAGAGTTTAGCACTGTGTTCCTCCTTACATCACAGCTTGGCTCGTGTATGAATGATGATCTTATACTGATCCAAGGAAATATTTATTTCTATGGTTATCAGCATCTCAGAGTATGAGCTTAAGCAGGGACTCTCAGTGGGGAGTCAGGGCCCATCTGTGGCTTCCTGAACACCCAGTTCCATAAGGATGTGGCATGCTTCTGGGAGAGATGGGGCTTCTGTCTTTGGATCTGTTAGATGAAATTCCTAAACACTGAGAAATCTGGGTCCTCTTTCCTACAGAATAGGCAATGCCATCACTCCGAGAAGAGATGGATACTCAGAGACTTTAAACTGGCTAGGGTCAGTTGAAAAGCAAGAGGCAGACTCCCTGATGATGGGTGGTTGCCTTTGACCAATGCTTTTCTGTAAGTCAGGTCTTTATACAGAAGGCTGCATATGTGAGCAGTGGAGGGAGGGGAGCCTTAGGACAACATGCAGCATGTCCCTTGTCCCCAGCAGAGAGCCTGCCTCTTTTGCTTCCAGACTATAGATTCAGAGACAAAGCTGTACTTGGACAGTCCAAGAACTGCGGGAATGTCCCACATGCCATGCAGCTGGCTTTGGAGTGTCTTCTCTCTGTGTGGTTCCTTCTCAGGGTTTGAGGGGAGTCTCTTTGGTCTCATGCTTTGTTCCATGTGTGTCCAGTCCTTCCTTCATTTTGAGGAGACGTTCCCGTGTGTCTGTAACTACGTTCCCCTTCTGTCGTATGAATGTCATCTCAAAACATTGGCCAAAAACAAAACAAAAAAACCCCAAAGACCCCAAATCAAAACCCAACCATCCCCCCAAAAAACCCAATCCCTTGTATTTGTTTGTAATGTCATGTTTGGGGATAATGTGAACTCACAATATACAGCAGTATTGTAGGTTTTATTTGTTTGCTTCTTTTCTTTGCTTTGCTTTTGTTGTTTGTTTTTGGCTGTTGTGACAGGGTTTCTCTGTGTAGCTCTGGCTCTTCTGGAACTAGCTTTGTAGACTAGACTGGCCTCAAGGTTAGAGATCCACTGGCCTGCATCTCACGAGCTCCGAAATTAAAGGTGTACACAACTAACAATTGGCTTAACACACAGCAATTGTATGGTAGCAACAGGCCAGAGAATTTCGCTTTCTTTGGAAACTTTGGTCAAGCAAACAGGTTTTTCTATTTCAACCCTAATTATTACTGTTGACTATTGGATCACATATTATATAACATACTATAAATATGTCTCTCTATCTGTGTGTGTGTGTGTGTGTGTTACAAAAAGGGCTGTAAAGGGTTAATAGGCCACAGAAGCATTCGAGAAGTTTCAGAAGTCCTGAGAAGTAGAGAAACAGAAATGCAAGTAGAATCTAGACTGATGAGATGGGGGCTCCAAGTGAGGCCACTTCATGTCACTTACTTGAAAGCAAAGCTATAGAGTTGAATTTAGCTTCGAAAGCAAAGAGCAGGACCAGGCCTGGATGGAGATGGATGGCGGGTCCAAATGGGTGAACATTAGACAGACAAGAGAGCTACACACAAGAGGACAAAGGTCATCAATTCACAGAGTAAGCCGTGAAAGGCACAGGAGCACTACTGTGATACAGACAGGCATGAGACATTTAACATTGGCAGATGAAGTTGGGGCATCTAGTAAAGATCATGGAGGCCCACTGTTTCCTGGTGAGATTCTCCTCTGAACAGGAGGGTTTGTCTTTTCATCACTGATCCTTTGCAGTGATCCTTTCTGAACCCCAACAATGAGGAGAGAAGCACCAATCAAACCTGAACATGGCTTGCACCCCACCCAGTAAGGCCAGGGGATGAGGAAAAGCACCTCACAGATCCCAAGATTGCTTTTGCAGGACAAGAATGAACCCAAAATTCCAGGTGGCATTTCAGTTGAGTTCTAACTTCCAACAGACAGGAAGTGGGGTTTTTAAATGCACCCTTCTCAAAGATTATAAATATTATTTTAAATTATGTTTATGTGTTGTAAGGTGGGTTGGTATACCTGCACTGAATGCAGGAGGCCGAGGAGGTCAGAGGTGATTGATCCCATCTGGACCAGGAGTCATAGAAAGTTCTGAGCCACCTCATGTGGACTCTTGGAACTGCACTGAAGTTCTGTAGAAGAGCAGTATGCACTATTAACCTCTGAACCAGCTCCATAGCCTCTTAACTCATGCTAAGAAGAACCCAAAACCCCAGGGTCATCCCTGTGCCTCAGGAGTTAGATATCCACTGACTGCTGCAGGATGTTGAATTGTTTTACAATAGGGAATTTCTGAGCCCTGCCTACTTCTCCTGTATCATCATTCATTAAATAAATGCAGCTCCAGCAGGTCTGCTTTATGAGATAGACATGCTCAGGTCGTTTTGGTCATTTGGCTTTAGAAGATTTATGCTCAAGAATATCCCCTCCCCTGGAACATATTCATATGTCCATTGCCTTGTTGCTACATCTGAGCAAGGCAGTGGGGAGAGGAATTACCCAGGAGGACCTGTCCTGGGACGGCTGGGATGCCGAGGGTTCAGTGTTCATGGGAGGCTGCAGGGATAGCTCTGTTAATCAGAAGAGTCAAACGGATGTGAAAATAAGAACTGTACAACAAGAAGAATGCTAAGGAGAGTTTATTTGTGGACACAAACACATTAGGAAGCTGTCATCACAGTATAGATCTTCCTCTTCCAAGGATGCAATTCTAGGACAAGGGAGGAGCCAAGCACGGGCTCTAGGGGTTCAGAAGAAATCTTCTGGGGCTGGCTATCAGTCGTGCTTATGAAGATCAAATCCATATTCCACATCGCTGTTAGTAACCTACAATACAGATTTGATCATGCTGTTTCCTCGGCTTAGAAACCTCTAGTTGTTCAGCCCTTACTCTCTGCTCATGGCTAAAAGGATATGGAGTTGTTTTAGAACCTCTACATTTATCTGGAACAATAAATCCCCCCCAACTTCAACTAAGGCCCCACTTTCCC
This sequence comes from Rattus rattus, assembly GCF_011064425.1. Taxonomy (NCBI): domain Eukaryota; kingdom Metazoa; phylum Chordata; class Mammalia; order Rodentia; family Muridae; genus Rattus; species Rattus rattus. The sequence goes on from NC_046162.1 coordinate 86,973,030, forward strand.
ATCATCTGATGCTGACTCCTTGTCTGGTTGGTTTTATGTCCCAACTTAAGCTTCTGCTAGTTTGATCTCCACTCTGACATCTTCCCAGGCAAAGATGTCTGTTAGAACTTCCTAGAAGCTGGTGCAGAGCTCATGCTGACACACAGACTGTTTCTGCAGTCTAGTTCCATTGACCTTTGAATCTCCTTTCTAGTACATGCCTGCGTGACATACAAGGCCTCCAGTAAATGAATGTTCCCATTAACTTCGTTGTCTTCCCCCTCCCAGGAGCACTTGTTTTCCTGAGAGAGTCAAAGCTCTTTGGCTGAGGAAGAGAAGAGTGAGATATCCTAGTTTATGACCATGTGGATCTAAGTAGTGGTGGCTTATGTCATGGTGCAACTGTCTTTGCAGTGGAGAGGACACAGATCACCTAACCTGGTGTCCTTCTTACATCTTTTTCCAGTTCCTTTCTTTTGCACACATCCAGCATCTTGTGTGCAGCCAGTGAACAAAGTAATGTGGGACTGTCCAGGGAAAGTCCCCTGGATGAACATAGCTCAACAAAATGCTGTAGTATAGATGATAATAGCCCTTCTAGTCTTATGCATTTGAAAATCTGCTCACAGTTTTTGGAAATTGGGGAAATATATTGGGAGGTTTGGATTTGTTTGAGGAATTGTATCTCAGGGGACAGGCTAGGAGGTTTCAGAGGTCCATATCCTTCCCAGTTAACTTACTCTTCTCCTCAAGATTGCTTCTCAACATATAAGTCTGCAGTCAATCAATGCTCCCCTGCTGTGCCTACCTGCCTTCTACCATGCTCCCAAACACCAGGGTCATGGACTCACTCTCTGAACCTGTGAGCCCCCAATAAACTTTCTTTTATAAGTTGCCTTGGTCATAGTGTTCTATTCCAACAATAAAAAAAGTAAAACACAGGAATCTACTCACTTAAAAGACAGGATGTTTGCAAACATGACCACAGCCATTGGAACAGCACTTCTGTATGTTGGGGCACGATTGATCTCCTGAGCATAATTCAACACAAGTGCCAATAGTTCTTGGGGGATTCTTGGGACACTTTCCAGGTTTTTCTAATTCTGAAATACACAATGGTGTTTATGCAGCCTGAAGCAGACAGAAAACAAGGTTGAGAATCAATGCTAGAGATCAGAATGTTAATCACTTAGTGCAGGAGACCAGCTTCCTCTATATCCTCCTTTACACCCCACGGCTCTTCCCTCTGCCTCACCAGCTCCAGTCTTGCTCTTAAGCCCTCTGCTGACCCTGTCCCTTGGAAGAGTGTTCTCTCTCTCTGTACAGCCTATACAGTCTCAGAAGAAAGAACCTTCTACCATCACAGCCCACCTTTACCACTCAGAAGATGCCATAAAATCTCTAATAACAGCCACACCTCTCTCATTACAGCAGACCCATGGTTCATCTCTGAGCAAGTGTTCCTACAAGTCCAAAATGCAAGGCACATCTCCAAATGAGAGTAGCTGCCCTGATCTGTATGCCAGCTTCTCTCAGACTCCTTTCCTGTCTCTTTCTCTAAGAAACATAAGGAATGCAGAGTGATCACCCTTATAGGCCAAAGGGAGTGAATTTGACCCAAGCAGAGGCCAGATGGTTTTCCCTGTAATAGCACATCCTAAGGTGGTAGGAGCTTTGAAGAGTCCCCTCTCTCTTCAACTCAGATGCCCTTAATACACTTACTTGTGGGAGAAAACCGAGCATAGGTAATGTTCATTCCCACGGCGATCAAAGCCACCAGAAGCAAGACTGAGGCTGTCTTCATGTTGGCTCTGGCTGGGCTGAACACACAAAATAATTTATAGCCTTAGTAAAGCTAGAAGTATGGGTGTGGGAGGAGGCAGTCAATGGGGAAATCTGTGAAAACAAGAGCTTTCCAGAAAGTGCCTGCCCATTACCTGGCTCCTTTTTCTGTTTCATAACTTCTCTCTAATAGTTCTTTGGTAGATGCAAGTGATAACAACGAAAGAGTCACGAACACATTTTAGTACAATGTGACTTGTTACACCACATCCTTACCCTTGTATGAATGATGAAGAAAAGAAATATTTCTCACTCAGGATATCAGAGGGAGAGCTGGAGCAGAGATGTCCACTGAGTGTTGTCAGGGCTGAACTGGGGCTTCCTGAACACCCAGTTACATAAGGATGTAGATTCTTCTGGGAGAGATGGGGCTGTGTCCCTGGAGCTCTATAGATGAGATTCCTAACACTGTGGAATCTGGGCCCTTCCTATTGCAGATATACGCAACAAAGTCACTCCTGGAAAAAAAGTATACTCAATGACTTACTACTGGTTAGGATGAATTGAAAGTAAGTAGGTAGGCTCCCCAGTGAAGGGTGGCTGTCTTTGTCTAGTGCTTTCCTGTAAGTCAGGTCTTTATACAGATGGCTGCATATGTGAGCAATGGAGGGATGGGAGCCCGAGGACAACATGCAGTGTCATTTGTCCCTGAGCAGTCTGCCTCTTCTGCTCTCCAGACTGTACACTCTCAGAGACAGAGCTGTAGCTGGACAGTCCAAGAGCTGTGGGAATGTCCCGGACACCATGTGGCTGGCTCTGCAGTGTCTTCTCTCTGTAGGCTTCTTCTCATGGGTTGAGGGCTTTTCCCTCTTTACATGCATTGCTCCATGTTTCTGGTCCTTCCTTCAGGTGGAGGAGACAGTCTAGGGTGTGAGTAACATGCCTCCTTTGTTGTGTGCATGCTTTGTCAGAAACACAGGCAGATTTATTTGCATTTATGTGATGTTATAATTTATATGATATGTATAAAAATCACAATACAGAGCAGAGGCATTTTTGTTTGTTTCTTTCGTTTATTTTTGTTGTTTTATTTTTTTGTTTGTTTGTTTTTGCTTTTGTGCCAAGGTTTCTCTGTATAGCCCTGGCTGTCCTGGAATTTGCCCTGTAGACCAGGGTGGCCTCAAACTCAGAGAAGCACCTGCCTCTGCTTCCCACTGCTGAAATTAAAGGAGTGCACCACCATCATTTGGCTTAAAACACAGCATTTGTAATAGGAGCAACTGGCCAGACAGTTCTGCTTTCCTTGGTAGTCCTAGCCCAGGCAAACAGAGGTTCATTTATTCCAACTTTAATCGTCAGTATTAACTTTCAGATCACATATACCATATAACACACAATAAATACATCTTATCTATATCCTTATATATCCCTATAAACCTGTGTTACAGGAAAGACTGCAAAAGGCTAACCGTCCACAGCAGAATTCTAGAGGTTTCAGAGTCCTGAGAAACAGAGAAACAGAGAAATGTAAGAAGAATCGTGATTGAGATAACAAACCAGGGTGTAGGAGAGAAGCTGGAGCAACTGTGGTGGCTTCAAATGAGGCCACTTCATGTCACCAGTGTGAAAACAAATCTCCCAGGGTGAGTGTAACTGCAGAAGCAAAGTCAGACCAGGCCTGCGTGAGGGAACTGGAGAACAGATGCACAGCAAGTCCAGATGGGTGAAGGAGAAGAAAGACAGACAAGGGAATGGCATGGAGGGAGACATAGGTCATCAAGTAACAAAGTAAACCATGAGAGGACCAGGAGCAGAGCTGTGTCAGAGACAGACACGGGACACCTAACTTTCCAGTGAAGTTGGGGGTGATCCACTAAAGATAATGGAAGTTCGCTATTTGCTGGCGAGGTTCTCCCCGAACAGGAAGGGCTTGCCTTTTCTTCACTGAGTCTTTGGAGTGATCTGCCATAAACCCCAACAATGCTGGGAGAACCAGCAATCAAACCTCGATATGCCTTGTACCCATTCAGGAAGAAAGGGGGAAGACCAGCAGCACCTTGCAAATGCCAATTGCTGACCTCGAAGGATGAGAATGGCTCAAAATTCATGGTTGTATTTCAGTTAATTTTAACTCCCAATGTAGGCAAGAAGTGTTGTTGTAATTGATGCTTCTTAAATATTTTAAAATTATTTTAATTAATGTGTATGTGTCTTTGAAGTAGGGCATGTGCACACAGCATGCAGGATTCTGAGTCGGTCAGAAGCGTCAGATGTCTCTGGAGATGAAATTGTAAGAAGTTCCGAACCACCTGGTGCAGATGTTGATCTCTGGAAGAATAGCATGGGCCATTAACCATTGAGCCATCTCCATATGCTCCCAACCCTTAGTAAGAAGAAACCATATCTGAAGGTCGTGGTTGAGGTCCTGTAGTTAAGTATCCAGTCCTGCAGGATGTTGTACTGCCTATCACAGGGAATTCTCAACCTTTCCTGCTCCTCCTGATTCATCACCCAATAAATACAGAATCAGCAGGTGTGCTCTATGGAACCTGCTAAACTCATCAATGTTTGACCAAGTTATACTCACTGGATATAAAATTTTCTTGTGTCCCCTAGGTTGTCTGGAAATGCAGACCTAACAGAGGGAAAGGAATTATGTAGGAGGATCTTGTTCTCAATCTGCAGGGATCCTGAACCATGTATATAGGGAGCTACAGGGATGGCTCTACTGATCACAAGAGTCAATAGGATGCACAAATAAGAACTCTTCTACAAGGAGAAAGCTACGGACAGTTTATTTTGGACACAAACACATTAGAAAGATATTGCCACAGTTTAGAAATTCCTCTTCCAAAGATGCAATTCTAGGGCTAGGGAGGAGCCAAGCATCGGCTCTGTGGATTCAGAAGAAATCTTCTGGGCCTGGCCATCAGTCCTGGTTATAGGGAACAAATTTATCTTCTAAAGGGCTGTCAGCCATCTGAAATATAGACTTGATCACAGAGGTTCCTCTGCTTAGAAAGCTCTAATTAGCCCTCTCTCTGTGCTTGGTAACCCAAGCTGTTTGTATGTAGACATCTTGTAGTATTGTCCCTGACCCAGATGCCACAGATGTCATGGGTAATCATTTCCCATGTCCCAAAAGCTTTCACATGTCTTCCACTGTCTGATGGCTGCCTCTCTCCTCTGGTGGGCTTTGTGTATCCTGACTTAAGCTTCTACTTGATCTTGCACTCTGACGTCTTCCCTGGCAAAGCTAGTTCCCACTGTTAGAAATAACTAACAACTGGTACAGAGCTCATGCTGATGAGACGTCTGATGTAATTCTGGGAGGTCTGCCTTTATATGTTACTTGACCTTTTCCCCTTACTGCCTTTAATATTCTTTCTTCATTTTGTGCATTTGGTGTTTTGACTAATATGTGACGGGAGGAGTTTCTTTTCTGGTCCAATCTATTTGGAGTTCTGTAGGCTTCTTGTATGTTTATAGGCATCTTTTCTTTAGGTTAGGGAAGTTTTCTTCTATGATTTTGTTGAAGATATTTACTGGTTCTTTGAGTTCAGAGTCTTCACTCTCTTCTATACCTATTATCCTTAAGTTTGATCTCATTGTGTCCTGGATTTCCTGTATGTTTTGGACCAGTAGCTTTTTCTGTTTTACATTATCTTTGACAGTTATGTTGGTGATTTCTATGGAATCTTCTGCTCCTGAGATTTTTCTCTTCTATCTCTTGTATTCTGTTGGTGATGTGACTCCTGATCTCTTTCCTAGGTTTTCTATCTCCAGGGTTGTCTCCCTTTGTGCTCTCTTTATTGATTCTATTTCCATTTTTAACTTCTAGATGGTTTCATTTCCTTCTCCTGTTTTGTTATTTTTTTCCAGTAGCTCTTTAAGGAATTTTTGTGTTTCTTCTTTAAGGGCTTCTAGTTGTTTACTTGTGTTGTCCTGTATTTCCTTAAGGGAGTTATTTATGACCTTTTTAAAGTCCTCCATCATCATGATATACTGTGATTTTTGAATGTAGATCTTGCTTTTCTGGTGTGTTTGTATATTCATTGTTTGCTTTGGTGGGAGAATTGGACTCTGATGATGCCATGTAGCCTTGGTTTCTGTTGCTTGGGTTCCTGTGCTTGCCTCTCGCCATCAGGTTGTCTCTGGTGTTACCTTGTTTTGCTATTCTGACAGTGGCTAGACCGTCCTATAGGCCTGTGTCAGGAGTGCTGTAGACCTGTTTTCCTGTTTTCTTTCAGCCAGTTATGGGAACAGAATGTTCTGTTCTCAGGCGTGTAGTCATTCCTCTCCACTGACTTTCAGCTGTCCCTGTGGGCAGGAACCAGAAGGGCCTGCCCCTACTTCTTCTGTGTACCTGTGCACAGGGGACCCAGATGGCGCTAGCCATTTTCCTCTAGAGTCAGAAATGTGGGCAGAGAGTAGTCTCTGCTGGTTTCCCAGGCACGTCTGCCTCCAGGTTTTTTTAATGCTGAAATATTCAATGGTGTTTATGCAGCCTAAGGACATCAGAGAGATAAGGTTGAGAATTTATGCTAGAGGTCTGAAGACTCATCACCTGCACGAGACTAGCTTACTCTATATCCTCCTTTGCACCCCAGGGCACTTCCCTCTGACTGACCAGCCCCAGTCTTGATCTTAAGCTCAATTGTTGATTCTGGCCTTTGGGAGAGTATTTTCTCTCCATAGCCTATGTAGTCCCAGTACAAAGAACCTTCCGCCATTGCAGCCCCTTCTTCACACCTTAGAAGATGCCATAAAAATTTTAATGACAGCCACACCTCACTCATCACATCAGACCCTTGGCTCCTCTCTGAGCAAATGCTCCCACATATACCAAAAGCAAGGCACATCTCCATACTAGGGGAGCTGCCCTGATCTCTATGCCAGCTTCTGTCAGACTGCTCCCCAGCCTCTGTCTCTAAGTAAACTAACAAATGCAGAGGGATCACTCTTATAGGCCAAAGGGAGCAAGTTTGAACCAAGCAGTTAGCACATGACTTTCCCTGTGCTAGCCATCTCCACGTCCTAGTGGTCTTTGGGTCCTCTCTCTCTTCAGCTTGTATCCCCCAACACACTTACTTTGGGGAGAAGACAGAGCACAGGACTGTCTCTATGTTGACTGTGGCTGGGCTGAACTCATGAAGCAATTTAAACCCACAGTAAAGCTAGAAGCTGGGTGTGGGAAAAGGCAATCAATGGGGGAATTCTCTCTCTCTATAGAACGAGCTTTCAAGAATATGCCTGCCATTCAGCCGCCTCCTTTATCTGTTTCATAACTGACTTCTCTCTAATTCTTGCTATGTAGATGAAAATGATAACCAAAAAAGAGTCACAAACACATTTTACAACTGGGTTACTTGTTACAACACATCTTGGCCCTTGTATTAGTGATGAGCAAAGGAAGTACTAATTTCTATGTAGCTCAGAGTTCCAGAGTGAGAGCTGAAGCAGAGATTTCTGGTGAGGAGTGGTAGGGCCTTCCTGGGACTTCCTGGAATCCAGTTCTATAAGAATGTGTCATGCTTCTTGGAGAGGTGATGCTCCAGTCCTTAGGATGACATTCTTAAACAGGTGTGGAATCTAGTCCCCTGTTACCTGCAGCCATAGGTAGAAGTCACTCCTGGAAGACACAGATAGTCAGAGATTTCAAACTGGATCGTGTCAGTTGAAAGTTAAGAGGCAATCTGTGCAGTGATGGTTGGTCATCTTTGACTTGTGCTTTCCTGAAAGACAGGTCTTCAGTCAGAAGGCTGCATATGTGAGAAGTGGAGCAATGGAAGGCCTAGGAGAACTTGCAGTGTCCTTAGTTACTAGTAGAGAGCCTGCTTCTTTTGCTATATCTACTAACGACTTTAAGAGACCCAGCTGTACCTGGCTAGTCCGAGGGCTCTAGGAATGGCCCAGACACTCTGTGGCTGGCTTTGGAGTTATCTTCTCTCTGTAGGACTCATTCTCAGTGTGTGAGGGATTTGTTTGGTTTCACTTATTGTTCCATGAGTTTTCAGTATTTTCTTCAGCTTGAGGAGACACTCATGAGTGTCTATAACTTTCCTCTTTTGTTTTGGGCATGCTGTGTCAGACACACAGCAAATTCATATGCATTTTTTTAATGTCACATTTTATGAACTGCCTATAAAATCACAGTGTATTGCAGTGGGTTTTTGTTTTCTTTTTGTTGTTTGTTTTTTTGTTTTTGTGCCAGGTTTCTTCTATGTAGCCCTGATTGTTCTGGAATTTGTTCTATAGACCAGGGTGGTTGCAAACTCAGAGTTTCATGTGCCTCTGCATCCTCCTGCTGGAATTAAAAGCCCACCACCACCATTTGACTTCAGACACAGCAGTGGTAATGGAAGCAACTGGACAGATAGTTCTGCTTTCCTTTGTAATCCTGGCCGACAAAAACACAGGAACATTTATTCCAACTTTAATCACTAATAGTAATTCTCAGATCACATAGTACACAATATGCAATAAACACATCTTTCTACATCCACCTATGTACATATATACATGTGTAAGAGAAAGGATTGTGAAAGGTTAACTGTCCACAGCAGAATTCAAGAGGTTTCAGTCCTGAGAAGCAGAGATCAGAAATGTAAGGAGTCTAGATTGATGTGACTATGAACCAGGGTGTAGGGGAGAAGCTGGAGAAAGTGTGGTGACTGCAAGTGAGGCCACTTCATGTCACCTGCTTGAGAGCAAAGGTGTAAAGTTGAACTTAGCCAAAGAAACAATGAACAGAAGCAGGACTGGAAGAAGGAAGTGGAGGACAGAGGGATGTCAGGTCAAGATGGCTGAACAAGAACAGAGACAGATGAGGGAACCACAGAAGGAGACACAGGACATCAAGTAACAAGGGAAGCCATGAGAGGCGCAGCACAGGGTCCACCTAACATTGGCAGATGAAGTGGGGGGATCAAGGAAACATAACAGACGCTGAATGTTTCCTGGTGAGAGTCTCCTCTGAACAGGAAGTGTTTGCCTTGTCATCCCTGAGCCTTTGCAGTATCTTCCATATACTGCACTAATGCTGAGAGGACCAACAGTCAAAACTGGACAGGTTTATACCCCATCCAGCTAATGCCGGGGGGGAAGGCTGAAGCCACTCCCACGTACCAGTGCTGACTTTCAAGGATGGGAATCATCCTGAAATTCCTAAATTAATTTTTTAATTCTAAATTTCTAATTCATTTTTATTCTAACTCTGTAGGTAGAGAGGAATTGGCACTGTTTAAAAATGCTACTTCTGGGGTTGGGGATTTAGCTCAGCGGTAGAGCGCTTGCCTAGCAAGCGCAAGGCCCTGGGTTCGGTCCCCAGCTCCAGAAAAAAAAATTGCTACTTCTAATCTATACTTTTTAAAGATATTAAGATTAAGAAGTATGTATTGTGTTAGACGGGTACATGTGCACTGAATGCTGGAGTCTGAGGAGGTCAGAGGTGTCAGATCCCTCTGGAGATGGAGGTATATAGGATTCTGAGCCACATTGTACAGATGCTGGACACTGAGCTCAGTTTCTGTGGAAGAGAATTATGTCCTATTAGCTACTGAGCCAGCTCTCCAGTCTTTAAATCATGCTAGGAATAACCCATACCACAAAGGTTCTGGTTGTCCTTCTAGAAAGAGTTACATGTCCAGTGCTGCCGGATGTTGTATTACCTTGGAATGGAGATTTCCTCAGTCCTTCCTGTTCCTCCTGAGTTACAACCCTGTAAATGCAGCTCTAGCCTGCATGCTCTGTTCACTTAATTTGTTTGACCAGACATATATTCACCAGCTGGCCATACAAAATGTTCTCATGTCCCTGAACTTGTCTATGACACAGATGTGAAAGAGGGAGATGAATTATTGGAGGACCCTGTCCTTCATGTGATTGGATCCTGAGGACTCAGTGTTGAGGGCATTCTAAAGGGACGACTCTGCTAATTGGAAGAGTCAATATGATTCACACACACACACACACACACACACACACACACACACACACACAAAACAAGTCTTCAACAAAAAGAATGCTAAGGAGAGTTTATTTTGTACATGAACACATTAGGAAGCTGTCACCAGATTATAGATCTTCATCTTTTAAGGATGCAATTCTTGGCTTAGGCAGTAGCCAAGCATGGGTTCTGTGGATTCAGAAGAAATGTGATCAGTTATGCTATGAAGACCAGATCCTTCTTCCACAGGGCTGCCTGTCCTCTGAAATATAGATTTGATCATGACAGTTCCTCTCGTTGTTCAATCCTCACTCTGCTCATAAGCTCATTGTTGATTGGATGTGGACTGCTTGCAGTGTCCCTCACCCAGACACCACAGTTATCACATGCCACTTTTCACATCTCCTAAGGAGGCCCACACTTCCCCACCATCTGATCTTGCCTCCCTTGTCTGCTAGGGATTCTGTGTTTAGATTTCAGCTTCTCCTAGTTGAACTCCACTCTGAATTCTTCCCAGGCAAAGCTAGTCACCACCGTTAGAACTTACTAGAAACTGGTGGAGAGTTTAAGCTAACACACAGTGTTTCTGCAGCCTAGTTACACTGAGCCTTGAATCTCCATTCTAGCGCATGCCTGGTTGATGCATAATGCATTCAATAAATGAATGTCTGCTTTAACGTCGATGCCTTCACACTCTCAGGAACACGTGGTTTCCTGAGAGGTTTGAACCTTTTTGGCTGAGGGAGAGAAGAATATGATGTCCTAGGTGATGAGCAAATGGGTGTAGGTCAGATGACTTTTGTGCCCCTTTGTTACTGTGAGATCGTTTTTACATAGGAGAGGGCTATGGAGAGTGTAACCCAATGTCTTGATGCCATGCTCCCCTCCATGATTGTCAAGGACTCATTCACTGAACCAGGAAGCCCCTAATAAACTGTTTCTTCTGTAAGCTCCCTTGGTCATGGTCTTATCACAACAATAGAAAAGCAAATCAAGGAGTTTACTAACTTTAAACTGATGTAGACTGAGGAGATACACATATGCACCGATGGCGAATATTGCAGCACTTCTGGTCATAGGGACATGATTCATCTCCTGAACATTCATTAACATGATTTCCAAAACCTCCTGTTGGCACCTTGGGACAAGTTCCAGGCTTTTTGAATGCTGAAATATACCAAAGTGTTTATGGAACCTGAAGAAGTCAGAAAGACAAGGTTTGAAATTGATGCCAGAAGTCTGAAGACTCATCGCCTGCAGGAGACTAGCTTACTCTATATCCTCCTTCACATGCCAGGGCTCTTCCCTCAGTGTCATGAGCTCCAGTCTTGATCTTAAGCCCAATTGGTGATTTTGGACTTTGGGAGAGTGTTCTTTCTCCACAGCCTATGCCGTCTCAGTAGAAAAAACCTTCCACCATCACAGCCCCTTCTTTTCTCCTTAGAAGATGCTATAAAGGCTCTAATGACAGCTGCACCTCTCTTATGCCACCGGAACCTCATTTCATCTCTGAGCAAGTGGTCCCAGGAGTCCCATATGCAAGGCACATCTCTAAACTTGGGGAGCTGCCCTGATCTGTATCACAGCATCTGTTGGACACCTCCCAGCTTCTGTCTCTTAGAACGTTAAGGAATGAATCGTGATTACTCTTATAGGCCAAAGCAAGTAAAGTTGATCCCAGTAGTTGACACATGACTTTCCCTATGCTTGCTCTTTCCCAGGTCCTAGTGTTCTTTGGGTTCTCTCTCTCTGTTCTATTTGGATCCCCTTAACATACTTACGTTTGGGAGAAGACAGATCACAGGCAGTGGTCATCCCTACAATGATGAAACCCACCAGAATTAAGATGACGGCTATCTTCATGTTGGCTTTGGCTGGGCTGAACTCACCAAGCAATTTATACGTGCAGTAAAGTGAGAAGTTTGGGTGTGGGACAACTCGGTCTATAGGGAATTCTCTCTCTCTATTTATATATGTAAATATACAGACAGGGCTTGCAAGAAGATACCTGACACTCCACTGCTTCCTTTATCTGTTTTATAACTGACTGCTCTCTAATTGTTGTTTGGGAGATTCAAATGATAATCATGAAAGAGTCCCAAACACATTTTACACCTGACTTACTCGTTACACCTCAGTATGGGCCTTGTATGAATTATGAGCAAAAGCAACATTCATTTTTATATAATCAGAGTGTCAGAGTGAGAGCTGAAGTGGAGACGTCTGGTGAGGAGTGTTAGGGCCTTTCTGTGTCCTCCTGGACATCGACAGCTACATGAATGTGTCCTGCTTCTCAGTGAGGGGGTGCGTGAGTCCTTTTGAGCTAAGTAGATGAGATTCCCTAACAGGTTTGGAATCTAGGCCCCTCCTACCTGCAGATATAGGTAATGACGTCACACCTGGAAAGAAGGTGGATACTCAAAGACTTCTTCAAACTGGCTAGGGCCAGTTAAAAGTCAAGAGGCGGTCTTCCTGGTTGCTGCCGCCGCTGAGAGCTCGTAGGCAGCACCCCACGAGCAAACTTGAGCCTCGGGACCACAGGTAAGACCAACTTTTCTGCTGCAAGAGACCTGCCTGGTGAACTCAGGACACACAGAGGCAAAATTCCTCTAGGACCAGGCACTTCCTGTGTTTACCGGGAGTCCCAAACCCACGGATCCCGGCCCGCAGCAGCTCTCTGCTCCCAAACCCCGGGGGAGAGAGACCTCACCATCTGGTCAGGTGGGCACTCCTGAGGTTGCAGAGCGGAAGAGACCACCAACACTGCCTACCCCTGCCCACATCCCTGGGCCTAGAGGAAACTGTATATGGCCTCTGGGTTCCCGTGGGGGAGGGCCCAGGAGCGGCAGGACCCCTGCCTGAGACACCGCCGGAACCTGAAGGAAACAGACCGGATAAACAGTTCTCTGCACCCAAATCCCGTGGGAGGGAGAGCTAAACCTACAGAGAGGCAGACACGCCTGGGAAACCAGAAGAGACTGCACTCTGCACACATCTCAGACGCCAGAGGAAAACACCAAACGCCATCTGGAACCCTGGTGCACGGAGGCTCCTGGAAACGGCGGTGCAGATCTTCCTGGTTGCTGCCGCCACTGAGAGCTCGTAGGCAGCACCCCACGAGCAAACTTGAGCCTCGGGACCACAGGTAAGACCAACTTTTCTGCTGCAAGTGACCTGCCTGGTGAACACCAGACACAGGCCCACAGGAACAGCTGAAGGCCTGTAGATAGGAAAAACTACACGCCCGAAAGCAGAACACTCTGTCCCCATAACTGGCTGAAAGAAAACAGGAAAACAGGTCTACAGCACTCCTGACACACAGGCTTATAGGACAGTCTAGCCACTGTCAGAAATAGCAGAACAAAGTAACACTAGAGATAATCTGATGGCGAGAGGCAAGCGCAGGAACACAAGCAACAGAAACCAAGACTACATGGCATCATTGGAGCCCAATTCTCCCACCAAAGCAAACACGAATATCCAAACACACCAGAAAAGCAAGATCTAGTTTCAAAATCATATTTGATCATGATGCTGGAGGACTTCAAGAAAGACGTGAAGAACTCCTTAGAGAACAAGTAGAAGCCTACAGAGAGGAATCGAAAAAATCCCTGAAAAGAATTCCAGGAAATCATAAATAAACAAGTAGAAGCCCATAGAGAGGAGTCACAAAATCCCTGAAAGAATTCCAGGAAAACACAATCAAACAGTTGAAGGAATTAAAAATGGAAATAGAAGCAATCAAGAAAGAACACATGGAAACAACCCTGGATATAGAAAAACCAAAAAGAAGAGACAAGGAGCTGTAGATACAAGCTTCACCAACAGAGTACAAGAGATGGAAGAGAGAATCTCAGGAGCAGAAGAGTCCATAGAAATCATTGACTCAACTGTCAAAGATAATGTAAAGCGGAAAAAGCTACTGGTCCAGAACATACAGGAAATCCAGGACTCAATGAGAAGATCAAACCTAAGGATAATAGGTATAGAAGAGAGTGAAGATTCCCAGCTCAAAGGACCAGTAAATATCTTCAACAAAATCATAGAAGAAAACTTCCCTAACCTAAAGAAAGAGATACCCATAAACATACAAGAAGCCTACAGAACTCCAAATAGATTGGACCAGAAAAGAAACACCTCCCATCACATAATAGTCAAAACACCAAACGCACAAAATAAAGAAAGAATATTAAAAGCAGTAAGGGAAAAAGGTCAAGTAACATATAAAGGCAGACCTATCAGAATTACACCAGACTTTTCGCCAGAAACTATGAAAGCCAGAAGATCCTGGACAGATGTCATACAGACCCTAAGAGAACACAAATGCCAGCCCAGGTTACTGTATCCTGCAAACTCTCAATTAACATAGATGGAGAAACCAAGATATTCCATGACAAAACCAAATTTACACAATATCTTTCTACAAATCCACCACTACAAAGGATAATAAATGGTAAAGCCCAACATAAGGAGGCAAGCTATACCCTAGAAGAAACAAGAAACTAATCGTCTTGGCAACAAAACAAAGAGAAGAAAAGCACACAAACATAACCTCACATCCAAATATGAATATAACAGGAAGCAATAATCACTATTCCTTAATATATCTCAACATCAATGGCCTCAACTCCCCAATAAAAAGTCATAGATTAACAAACTGGATACTCAACGAGGACCCTGCATTCTGCTGCCTACAGGAAACACACCTCAGAGACAAAGACAGACACTACCTCAGAGGGAAAGACTGGAAAACAACTTTCCAAGCAAATGGTCAGAAGAAGCAAGCTGGAGTAGCCATTCTAATATCAAATAAAATGAATTTTCAACTAAAAGTCATCAAAAAAAGATAAGGAAGGACACTTCATATTCATCAAAGGAAAAATCCACCAAGATGAACTCTCAATCCTAAATATCTATGCCCCAAATACAAGGGCACCTACATACGTAAAAGAAACCTTACTAAAGCTCAAAACACACATTGCACCTCACACAATAATAGTAGGAGACTTCAACACCCCACTCTCATCAATGGACAGATCATGGAAACAGAAATTAAACAGAGACGTAGACAGACTAAGAGAAGTCATGAGCCAAATGAACTTAACAGATATTTATAGAACATTCTACCCTAAAGCGAAAGGATATACCTTCTTCTCAGCTCCTCATGGTACTTTCTCCAAAATTGACCATATAACACTCGAAATGTATATAAGAAATACTCAAGTTAATAAAAAAAAAAGTCAAGAGGCAGGCTCCACCATGACAGGTGGTTGCCTTTGTCCAGTGCTTTTTTTGTAAGTCGGGTCTTCATACAGAAATCTGCATCCATGAGCAGTGGACGGATGGGAGCCTCAGGAGAACATGTGTGTCCCTTGTTACTTGTGGCAGAATCTTCCCCTGCTGAATGAATTTTTCAGGGGACCAATCACTGGACGAGGAGTAGGTGGGGCTTCTGGGTCAGAGAGAGGAAGAGGGGAGGCAAAACCAAACCAAACCAAAAATCTTTAGCACAGGAGTCAAGTGAAGGCCAGAATGTAGGTAGGGGATCAGATATGGCAAAGGGAGACCTCCTGAAGAACTAGATTCCAGAGAATCAAACAAAAAGCGTTATCTTGACGATACTGAATATTTGTTTTGAGATTTATATATTACAGAATGTACAGCTTTGGTGAGTCTTATCGTCAGACATGCTGAACTGACCTGCTTGAACTTCTGACCTCCGGGATTTTCAGCTGGATTCAGTCAGAACACAGACATCAGAGACTACAATAATTGTTGGTGTGGCCCTCTTAAAGCCAAACAACTCACTCATTTTCCCTACCCTCCTCAAAGATATCTCAATGCCCATATACAGCTGTAGTAGTTATGAAGCATCTTTGCTCTGGTTCTCTGGACCTGGGGGTCTGGAGTTGTTTATTCTAAGTTGTCTCTCTGGGGAATTTAGAAATGGTCATGATTTGAACAGGAAGAAATAGCTAGAATTCATTGTGTAGCCATAATATCAGTTGGTAGTCATCTTTATAATTTTTACTAAGTTGATGCTATAATGTCTTACTTTGGTATAAAATTTGTTTTGATATAATTTTAAGGTTTTCATCGGTATAAACTTAT
Organism: Rattus rattus; assembly: GCF_011064425.1. NCBI lineage: Eukaryota > Metazoa > Chordata > Mammalia > Rodentia > Muridae > Rattus > Rattus rattus. Next base: position 86,988,850 of record NC_046162.1, read on the forward strand.
TATGACATAAAATTGTGCTTAATAGTCTTAATCTCATATAGGCATTGTGCCTATACTCACATTTAAGAATACAAGGCTTGGACATTGTCCTTCTATAAATGCCATTACAAACTGATCTGAGATGTTTAAGCCTTTGAGTTAAGGGCCAGATAGCAAATTCATGGCTCTGAGTTTACTGTTAGGGTGTTTTCAAGATATTTTAATTAGAAATAGCTGAGAGTACTGAACAGACAACAGTCCAGACTACTTTACATAGATAGATATCTTTTAAAAGCATTAGAAATCCACAGAATGTGACATTTAATGGTATTTATTCACTTGTTGAGACATATCTGCTCCTAACATCTTCCCATTTGTGGATTCAAAGAAGCAGCTGAGGCTCTCCACCTCCAGGTGAGGTGATACATCATGGCTCAGTAGTCACTAGGCAGAAATTGCAGATTTTTCGTATAGACCTGTACCGTTCTTGAGAGGACACACGTTACAGGTTAGGACAGCTTAGTTCTGCAGAGACAGAATAAGCTCGTCCTTAATAATTCCTGTTTTTCAAGGTCTGTCAGGTTATCTTGGGCCAGAAGGCTGAAGACTAATGCTCCAACTTCCTGAAGTACAGGGGCTATATGGGTAGGCAGCTGTCTGTACAACTTGTCTCAATTCTGGAAGCTGTGTTAGACTTCCTATATTTTCAGATAATATTGGTCGTTATCGAATTTCTGATGGGATTGAAGACTAGTTATATTCTCATAGCCAACCCAGGCTATTTAACATTGAGAGGACATATTTATTTAGATCGTTTTCAAATAGGATACAAGCTAAAACATGGACCTAACATAGACTTTAAGCCTTTCTTAAGTTAGGATAGGTAACAGAGTGTTCTATTTGATTGACAAAAATGGTGGACTGGGTGTTAGGTGTATTTTGTACTTTGTAAATTACAGAATGGTAATAGTTGTGCTCAGCTTATATTTGAGAGGAAAGTCGTTTCCATTGGATAGAAATGGTGAAATGTGACAGGAACTTCACCCAATGAGTAAAGATTTCAGGGGACCAATCACTGGGCAAAGAGGAGGCAGGACTTCTGGGTCAGAGAGCAGAAGAGGGGGAGGCAAAGCAAAACAAAACACCCCTCCCCCCCAAAACCCACACACAAGCCCTGCTCTTGGACAGGGGACAAGTCGAGGCCAGAATGAAGGTAGGGGAGCCCCCCCTCCCCCAAACTGCAGTTCAGATGGTTGATCTGTTGGGATCCGCTACCTAAGGATTTATCTTAGAATGCCTTACAAAATAGGATGGTAGTTGCTGAGCCCAGTGATTGAGTTACGTATGGATTCTAAACTAAGATTGGTGTTTTTCTTCCCCCTGGGTTCCAGAGAGAAAGGTACGGCACACGGCAGCAAAGCCTGGGTTTTTGAGAAGTGAACCCCAGCTAGTTGGGTGACTTTGGATGCATGGGGCTACTATGGCAATGACCCGCTATGGGAACTTAGCAAGCCAAGTGGAGAGATTTTGGAGCTCTGGGTCACAGAGTGAGCTGAGCTGAGAACAGGCCAGGCCCACTGGTGCCCTGGCAGCATAGTGTGGGTTGGTGCATTTTCAAATTATTTCACTCAACATTCTCTGAGCAGAGAGCCTGCCTCTTTTGCTATACGTAATGTAGACTCTGAGAGAGAGAGCGCTGTAGCTGGACAGTCCAAGAGCTTTGAGAATGGCCTAGTGTGCCTTGCTTCGTAATTATCTTCTCCCTGCATCGTTCTTTCTCAGCATTTCTGTGATTTCACACCTTGTTCCTTGTATTTCCAGTCCTTAGTTTGGATTTAGGAGACATTCTTAGTTTCCTATAACTTTCCTCCTTTGTTTTGTGTGTGTTCTGTTTGAAACACAGCAAATCATGTGTATTTTTAGGTCATAATTGATGATTCCTATTAAATCACAATATATTGCAGTGGGTTTTATGTTTGCTTTGTTTTTGTTGCATCTATCTTTGTAGCTATGTATCTATGTTTCTATGCATGTATGTATGCATGCATCTATCTGTCTATCTATCTATCTATCTATCTATCTATCTATCTATCTATCTATCTATCTATCTATCTATCTATTGTAAGAGGGTTTTTATGTAGTCCCGAATATTCTGGTGTTTGTTCTGTACACGAGGGAGACCTCAAACTCAGAGTTCCACCTGCCTCTGGCTCTCCACTGCTGGAATTAAAGGACTCCATGAACACTTTCCTTCAGATCCAACGACTGTAATCGAAGCAACTGGCCGGACCCTTCTGCATTTTTTTAGCAACTCTGGTCGAGGCAAACACAGGTTCGTTTATTCGACTTTAATCACTAATATTAACTCTCAGATCGTATAGTATAAAACCCAAAATAAATACATCTATCTATATCCACGTATCTATATGTGTTACAGGAAGGACGCCAAAAGCCTGTCCATAGCAGAATTCAAGAGGTTTCAGAAGTCCTGAGAATCAGGAGAACAGAAAAAATGGAAGTAGAGTCTTGATAGATGAGACAACGAATCAGAGTGTAGGGGAGAAGCTGCAGAAACTGTGGTGGCTGCAAGTGAGGCCTCCTCATGTCACTGACTTGAAAGCAAAGCTGTAGAGATGTTGAGTTAACTGCAGAAGCAAAGAGCAGAATCCGGCCTGAATGAAGGGACTAAAGGTCCGATGGATAGCAGGTTCGGATGATTGAACACGAAGAAATGTAGACAATTGTGCAACATAGGAGACACAGGTCATTACATAACAAGATAAGCCAGGAGAGGATCCGGGGCAGTGTTGTGAAACAGACATGGGACACCTTACATTGTGAAATGAAGTTGGGGAATCTGGGAAACAGAAGTGAAGCTAAATGATTCCTGGTGCCATTTTCCTCTGAGCAGGAAGTGTTTGCCTTTTCTCTGATCCTTGCAGCAATCCTCCATAAACGCCAACTCTTCAGAAAGAAGCAGTCATCAAACCTGGACACTGATCACACCCCATCCAGTAAGGCCAGGGGAAGGACAAAAGCAACTCAGACACCAGTGCTGACTTAAAGGATAGGAATGGCCCCCAAATTCCTGCAGCGATTCTGGCTGCAGTCAAACTTCCCCTGTAGACTGACATTAGAGTTTCCACTGGATGCTTCTTAAACGTTTTTCCATTCTTTCAGCTTTTGTTTATGTGCTGCTGTGGGTTGGTGCACCTGCACTTTCTGCAGGATTCCGAAGAGGTCGGAGCTGTTACATCCCCCCTGGACCTGGAGTGACTGGCAGTTCTGAGGCATCTCTAGTGCACGCTGCTAACTGTGCTGAGGTTCTGTGGAAGAGCCGTGTGTACTAACCACTGAGCCAGCTCCCCAACCTCTTAACTCATCCTAAGGAGAACCCAGACCACAAAGGTCATGCTTGTGCCTCAGGAGTTTGAGATCCACTGCTGCAGGATGTTGTATTGCTTTACTGAAGGGAACTGCTGAGCTATCTGTGCTTCTCCTGTATCATCATCCATTTAATAAATGCAGCTCCAGGAGATCTGCTTCGTGAGACAGATATGTTCAAGTGATTTTGGTTGCTTGACTAGACTTATGTTCATGAATGCCTCCAAAAAATATATGTATGTCCCCTGTCTTGTCTCCAGTTATAAATGTGGCAGGGGAGAGAATTCCCTTGGTCCTGGCACTGCTGGGATGCTGAGAGCTCAGTGTACATGGGAGGCTGCAGGGATGGCTCTGGAGATCACAACGGCCAATGGGATGTGACAACAAGGAATGCACAACAAAAAGATCCTAAGGATAGTTTATTTTGGACACAAATACATTAGGATGTTGTCACGACATTATAGATCTTTGTCTTCTAAGGATATAATTCTAGGACAAGGGAGTAGACAAGCACGGGCTCTGTGGATTCATAAGAAATCTCCTGGAGGTGGACATTAGTCATGTGTATAAAATCAAATCCATTTTCCACATGGCTCTATGTCATCTGCAATACAGGTTTGATCATGATTTTTTTCTCAGCTTAGAAACCTGTAGTTGTTCAGCCCTTACTCTCTGCTTGGCAGCGCATTTCTGACTGGATGTGGGCCTAGTGTTGAATCCTCCAACCACACAACACAACTATCTGGAACAAGCAATTCCCCACCTGCAAATAGGGCCCACACTTCTCCCATCATCTGATGCTGACTCCCGTTTCTGGTTGACTCTGTGTGTCTTGACTTCTGCTTCTACTAGTTGATCTCCACTCTGACATTTTCCATGACAAAGGTAGTCATCACTGTTAGAACTTACTAGAAACTGGTGCAGAGCTCATGCTGACACACAGGCTGTTTCTACAGTCTGGTTACATTGATCTTTGAATGTCCACTGTAACACTTGCGTGCCTGAGTTTAAGGTATTCAGTAAACGAGTGTTCTCATTAACTTCATTGTCATCTCCCTCCCAGAAGCACTTGTTTTCCTGAGAGAGTCAAACCTCTTGGGCTAAGGAAGAGAAGAGTGAGATATCCCAGTTTATGACCATGAGGATCTAAGTTGTAGTGGCTTGTGTCACTTTAGCCCTGGTGGAACTGTCTTTGCAGTGGAGAGGACACAGATCACATAACCTGGTGTCCTTCTTCCATCTTCTTCCAGTTCCTTTCTCTTGCTGACATCCAGCCTCTTGTGTGCAGCCAGTGGACAAACCAATGTGCAACTGTCCAAGGAAGTCCCTTGGATGGACATACCTTGGCAGGATGTTGTAGTATGGATGATAATGGCCCTTCTAGCTTTATATATTAGAATAATCTGTTCACTGTTTTGGGAACATTGGGGAAATATATTGGCAGGTATGGATTTGTTGGAGGAATTGTACTTCAAAGGACAGGCTCAGAGGTTTCAGAGGCCCATATTCTTCCCAGTTATCTCATTCTCTTCCTCAAGATTGTGTCTCAAGATATAAGCTTGCAGGCAATGCTCCAGTGCCATGCCTACTTGCCTGCTGCCATGCGCCCCACCATGAGAGTAATGGTCTCACCCTCTGAACCTGTGAACCCCCAATAAACTTTCTTCAATAAGTTGCCTTGGTCATGGTGTCCTATTACAACAATAGAAAACTAAGACACAGGACTATAGTCACTCAAAAAAAAAAAAAGGAGGTCTGCAGACATGGCCACACCTACTGGGACAGCACTCCTGTATTTTGGAGCACCATTGGTCTCCTGAGCATCGATCAACACAAATGCTAGCTAGTATTGGGGAACTCACAGGACAAGCTCCAGGTTTTACTAATTCTGAAATACACAGTGAACTTTATGCAGTCTGAAACAGTAGGAAATTTTGAGAATTTATGCTAGAGATCTGAAGGCCCATCACCTGCAGGAGACCAGCTTACTCTATATCCTCCTTTGCACCCCAGGGCTCTTCCCTCTGCCTCCCCAGCTCCAGTCTTGCTCTTAAGCCTGAGTATTGATTATGGCCTTTGGAGAGTGCTCCCTCTCTCCACAATCTGTAAGGTCTCAGTAGCAAGAAACATCTTCTTCTTTCCACCTTAGAAGACTCCATAAAATCTCGAAGGAAGGCCATACCTCTGTCATCCCCCTAGACCCGTGGTTCCTTTTCATTTCTGAGCAAGTGCTCCATGAATCCCATATGCAATGTACATCTACACACCAGGGTAGCTGTCCTGATCTATATCGCAGCTTTTGTGACATGCAACTTCTATCTCTCTGTCTCTCTCTCGGTCTCTCTCTCTGTCTCTGTCTCTGTCTCTGTCTCTGTCTCTGTCTCTCTCTCTCTCTCTCTCTCTCTCTCTCTCTCTCTCTCTCTCTCTAAGAAATGCAGAGTGATCACTATTATAGGCCAAAGGGAGCAAGTTTGATTCAAGCAGTGTGTACATGGCTTTCCCCTGTTCTAGCTCACCCCTGGGTCCTACTGGGTTTGAGCTCTCTCTGCCTTCAGCTTGGATCCCCTTAACACACTTAATTTTGGAATTCGACTGAGATCAGGCAAAATTCATATTCATGGAAATCAAAGCTATCAGAAGAAAGGTTGTGGCAGGCTTCATGTTGGTGCTGACTGGACTGAACTCCTGAGTAAAGGTAGACGTGTGGGCGTGGGAGGAGGCAGCCCATCAGGACATATAAAAAGGAGAGCTCTCCAGTGGTGCATGCTGAGAACTTGGTTCTTTTTATATTTCATATCTGACGTGTCTCTAGTTACAATTAGAGCATTGTTCCTTGGTTGGTTCAAATAATAACCAGGAAAAAGTCAAGAACACAGTTTAGCACTGTGTTCCTCCTTACATCACAGCTTGGCTCTTGTATGAATGATGATCTTATACTCATACAAGGAAATATTTATTTCTGTGGATAGCAGCATCTCAGAGAATGAACTTGATAAGCAGAGACTCTCAGTGGGGGAGTGTCAGGCTCATCTGTGGCTTCCTGAACATCCAGTTCCATAAGGATGTGGCATGCTTCTGGGAGATGGGGCTTCTGTCTTTGGAGCTGTTCAAAAGATTCCTAAACACTGCAGAATGTGGGCCCCTCTTTCCTACAGAATAGGCGATGCCATCACTCCGAGAAGAGATGGATACTCAGAGACTTTAAACTGGCTAGGGTCAGTTGAAAAGCAAGAGGCAGACTCCCTGATGATGGGTGGTTACCTTTGACCAGTGCTTTTCTGTAAGTCAGGTCTTTATACAGAAGGCTGTATATGTGAGCAGTGGAGGGATGGGAGCCCTAGGACAACATGCAGCATGTCCCTTGTCCCCAGCAGAGAGCCTGCCTCTTTTGCTATCCAGACTATAGATTCAGAGACAAAGCTGTACTTGGACAGTCCCAGAACTGTGGGAATGCCCCCCATACAACGTGACTGGCTTTGGAGTGTCTTCTCTCCATATGGTTCCTTCTCAGGTTTTGAGGCGGGTTTCTTTGGTCACATGCTTTGTTTCATATGTTTGAGGAGACCTTTTTTTGTGTCTGTAACTACTATCCCCTTCTGTTGGGTGTATGTCAAGTCAAAACATTGGTCAAAAACAAAACAAAAAAACAAAAAAACCCCCCTAAAAACCCCAAATCAAAAACCAACCCTCCGAAAACCAAACTCTTGTATTTGTTTGTAATGTCATGATTTGGTGTTAACCATGAACTCACAATATAAAGCAGTATTGTAGGGTTTATTCGTTTCCTTGTTTTCTTTGCTTTGCTTTTGTTGTTTGTGTTTGGCTGTTGTGACAGGGTTTCTCTCTGTAGCCCTGGCTCTACTGGAACCAGCTTTGTAGACTAGACTGTCCTCAAGGTTAGAGATCCCCCCTGCCTGCATCTCACCAGCTCCAAAATTAAAGGTGTACACAACCAACAATTGGCTTAATGTTGTGGTTTGCCTCGCCCTGGAGTTATCTGTATTTTGATGCTAATTCCACTGCCCCAAGGACAGCTGCCTAGTCACTTACTCAAGAATCATGTGACTTCACCAGAACCTTCTCCCCACTGAATTTGTAAAATACAGGTGAGGGACAGGTAGAAGGTAGAAGGAGGCCTGTCATTGGAGGAAAATGAAGGATGGGCGGGAGAGAAGTATGAAGGAAGAGGAGGAGACTGGAATGGAAAGGAGGACACAAGGGGAGAAGGAGAGAAGCCCTGGCAAGACAATGGAGGCTGATATTAAGATTCTGCTGTGTATTTACAGGTTGTTGTTAATGTTCTTAAGGGATGGATGGTACTGGGCTCTGTATGTTTCGGTGGGCAATTATATCTTATCAGTTGGGTCAAAGGTTATTGTGTTGTGTGGTCTTTCATGTGTATTGTTTTAGTGTAAGAAAGTATGTGGCGGCTGGTCTGGGCTACCACAGAGTTGGGATGTGTTTCCACCAAGATATCTAGCAGATATCTTGGGGCACTGAGGTGCTGGACCTAAGTGAGGTAAAAGACAACCTTACTTTTTAAATTTTTTATATTTTTACAACAACAGCTTAAGACACAGCAATTGTATGGAAGCAACAGGCCAGCGAAAGAGTGTTGCTTTCTTTGGTAATGTTGGCCAAGCAAACACAGGTTTTTCTATTTCAACCCTAATTATTACTGTTAACTATTGGATCACATATTACATAACAACTATAAATGTGTCTGTCATCCGTCGTGTGTGTGTGTGTGTGTGTGTGTGTGTGTGTGTGTGTGTGTGTTACAAAAAAGGCTGTAAAGGGTTAATAGGTCACAGAAGCATTTGAGAAGTTTTAAAAGTCCTGAGAAGCAGAGAAACAGAAATGCAAGTAGAACCTAGATTGATGAGATGGGGCTGCAAGTGAGGCCACTTCATGTCACTTACTGGAAAGCACAGCTATAGAGTTGAATTTAGCTTCGAAAGCAAAGAGCAGGACCAGGCCTGGATGGAGATGGTTGGCAGGTCCAGATGGGTGAACATCAGACAGACAAGAGAGCTACACACAAGAGGACAAAGGTCATCAATTCACAGAGTAAGCCGTGAAAGGCACAGGAGCACTACTGTGATACAGACAGGCATGAGACATTTAACATTGGCAGATGAAGTTGGGGCATCTAGTAAAGATCATGGAGGCCCACTGTTTCCTGGTGAAATTCTCCTCTGAACAGGAGGGTTTGCCTTTTCATCATCGATCCTTTGCAGTGATCCTTTCTGAACCCCAACAATGAGGAGAGAAGCACCAATCAAACCTGGACATGGCTTGCATCCCACCCAGTAAGGCCAGGGGATGAGGAAAAGCACCTCACAGATCCCAAGATTGCTTCTGTAGGATAAGAATGAACCCAAGATTCCTGGTGGCATTTCAGTTGAGTTCTAACTTCCAATAGACAGGAAGTGGGGTTTTTAAATATACCCTTCTCAAAGATTTTAAACATCATTTTAAATTATGTTGATGTGTTGTAAGGTGGGTTGGTGTACCTGCACTGAATGCACGAGGCCGAGGTGATTGATCCCATCTGGACCAGGAGTCATAGAAAGTTCTGACCCAGCTCATGTGGACTCTTGGAACTGCACTGAAGTTCTGTAGAAGAGCAGTATGTACTATTAACCTCTGAACCAGCTCCATAGCCTCTTAACTCATGCTAAGAAGGACCCATAACCCCAAGGTCATCCCTGTGCCTCAGGAGTTGGATATCCACTGACTGCTGCAGGATGTTGAATTGTTTTACAATGGGGAATTTCTGAGCCCTGCCTGCTTCTCCTGTATCATCATTCATTAAATAAATGCATCTCCAGCAGGCCTGCTTTCTGAGACAGACATGCTCAGGTAGTTTTGGTCATTTGGCTTTAGAAGACTTATGCTCAAGAATATCCCCTCCCCTGGAACATATTCATGTGTCCATTGCCTTGTTGCTACATCTGAGCAAGGCAGGGGGGAGAGGAATTACCCAGAAGGACCTGTCCTGGGACGGCTGGGATGCCGAGGGTTCAGTGTTCATGGGAGGCTGCAGGGATAGCTCTGTTAATCAGAACAGCCAAAAGGATGTGAAAATCAGAACTGTACAACAAGAAGAATGCTAAGGAGAGTTTATTTGTGGACACAAACACATTAGGAAGCTGTCATCACAGTATAGATCTTCCTCTTGCAAGGATGCAATTCTAGGACAAGGGAGGAGCCAAGCATGGGCTCTAGGGGTTCAGCAGAAATCTTCTGGGGCTGGCCATCAGTCGTGTTTATGAAGATCAAATCCATATTCCACATCGCTGTTAGTAATCTACAATACAGATTTGATCATGCTGTTTCCTCAGCTTAGAAACCTCTAGTTGTTCAGCCCTTACTCTCTGCTCATGGCTAATTGGATGTGGACTTGTTTTAGAACCTCTACATTTATCTGGAACAATAAATACCCGAACTTCAACTGAGGCCCCCACTTTCCCCATCATCTGATGCTGATGCCTTGTCTGGTTGGCTTTGCGTGTCCTAACTTAAGCTTCTGCTAGTTTGATCTCCACTCTGACATCTTCCCAGGCAAAGATGTCTGTTAGAACTTCCTAGAAGCTGGTGCAGAGCTCATGCTGACACACAGACTGTTTCTGCAGTCTAGTTCCATTGACCTTTGAATCTCCTATCTAGTACATGCCTGCCTGACATACAAGGCCTCCAGTAAATGAATGTTCCCATTAATTTCTTGTCTTCCCCCTCCCAGGAGCACTTGTTTTCCTGAGAGAGTCAAAGCTCTTTGTCTGAGGAAGAGAAGAGTGAGATATCCTAGTTTATGACCGTGTGGATCTAAGTTGTGGTGGCTTATGTCATGGTGCAACTGTCTTTGCAGTGGAGAGGACACAGATCACCTAACCTGGTGTCCTTCTTACATCTTCTTCCAGTTCCCTTTGTTGCACACATCCAGCCTCTTGTGTGCAGCCAGTGGACAAACAACATGGGACTGTCCAGGGAAAGTCCCTTGGATGAACATAGCTCAACAAAATGTTGTAGTATAGATGATAATAGCCCTTCTAGTCTTATGCATTTGAAAATCTGTTCACAGTTTTTGGAGATTGGGGAAATATATTGGGAGGTTTGGATTTGTTTGAGGAATTGTATCTCAGGGGACAGGCTAGGAGGTTTCAGAGGCCCATATCCTTCCCAGTTAACTTACTCTTCTCCTCAAGATTGCTTCTCAAGATATAAGTCTGCAGTCAATCAATGCTCCTCTGCTGTGCCTACCTGCCTGCTGCCATGCTCCCAACCACCAGGGTCATGGACTCATTCTCTGAACCTGTGAGTCCCCAATAAACTTTCTTCTATAAGTTGCCTTGGTCATGGTGTCCTATTTCAACAATAAAAAAGTAAAACACAGGAATATACTCACTTAAAAGACAGGAGGTTTGCAAACATGACCACAGCCCGTGTAACAGCACTTCTGTATGTTGGGGCACGATTGATCTCCTAAGCATAATGGAAAACAAACACCCATCCTTCCTGTGGGATTTTTGGGACACCTTCCAGGTTTTCTAAATTCTGAAATACACAATGGTGTTTATGCAGCCTGAAGCAGACAGAAAACAAGGTTGAGAATCGATGCTAGAGATCAGAATGTTAATCACTTAGTGCAGGAGACCAGCTTCCTCTATATCCTCCTTTACACCCCACGGCTCTTCCCTCTGCCTCACCAGCTCCAGTCTTGCTCTTAAGCCCTCTGTTGGGGTTGGGGATTTAGCTCAGTGGTAGAGCGCTTGCCTAGGAAGCGCAAGGCCCTCTGTTCGGTCCCCAGCTCCGGAAAAAAAAAAAAAACCAAAAAAAAAAAAAAAAAGCCCTCTGCTGACCCTGTCCCTTGGAAGAGTGTTCTCTCTCTCTCTGCACAGCCTATACAGTCTCAGAAGAAAGAACCTTCCACCATCACAGCCCATTTTTACCACTCAGAAGATGCCATAAAATCTCTAATAACAGCCACACCTCTCTCATTACAGCAGACCCATGGTTCATCTCTGAGCAAGTGTTCCCACAAGTCCAAAATGCAAGGCACTTCTCCAAATGAGAGAAGCTGCCCTGACCTCTATGCCAGCTTCTCTCAGACTCTTTTCCAGTCTACTTCTCTAAGAAACATAAGGAATGCAGAGTGATCACCCTTATAGGCCAAAGGGAGTGAATTTGACCCAAGCAGATGCCAGATGGTTTTCCCTGTAATAGTGCATCCTAAGGTGCTAGGAGCTTTGAAGAGTCCCCTCTCTTCAACTCGGATGCCCTAAATACACTTACCTGTGGGAGAAAGCCGAGCATAGGTAATGTTCATTACCATGGCAATCAAAGCCACCAGAAGCAAGACTGAGGCTGTCTTCATGTTGGCTCTGGCTGGGCTGAACACACAAAATAATTTATAGCCTTAGTAAAGCTAGAAGTACGGGTGTGGGAGGAGGCAGTCAATGGGGAAATCTATGAAAACAAGAGCTTTCCAGAAAGTGCCTGCCCACTTTTTCTGTTTCATAACTTCTCTCTAATAGTTCTTTGGTAGATGCAAGTGATAACAACGAAAGAGTCACGAACACATTTTAGTCCAATGTGACTTGTTACACCACATCCTTACCCTTGAATGAATGATGAAGAAAAGAAATATTTCTCACTCAGCATATCAGAGGGAGAGCTGGAGCATAGATGTCCACTGAGTGTTGTCAGCGTTGATCTGGGGCTTCCTGGACACCCAGTTAGTAGGATTCTTCTGGGAGAGATGGGGCTGTGCCTCTAGAGCTCTATAGATGAGATTCCTAGCACTGTGGAATCTGGGCCCTTCCTATTGCAGATATAGGCAACGAAGTCACTCCTGGAAAAAAGTAGACTCAATGACTTACTACTGGTTAGGATCAGTTGAAAGTAAGTAGGTAGGCTCCCCAGTGAAGGGTGGCTGTCTTTGTCTAGTGCTTTCCTGTAAGTCAGGTCTTTATACAGATGGCTGCTTATGTGAGCAATGGAGGGATGGGAGCCCGAGGACAACATGCAGTGTCATTTGTCCCTTAGCAGAGTTGCCTCTTCTGCTCTCCAGACTGTACACTCTCAGAGACAGAGCTGTAGCTGGACAGTCCAGGAGCTGTGGGAATGTCCCGGACACCATGTGGCTGGCTCTGCAGTGTCTTCTCTCTGTAGGCTTCTTCTCATGGGTTGAGGGCTTTTTCCTTTTTACATGCATTGCTCCATGTTTCTAGTCCTTCCTTTAGGTTGAGGAGACATTCTAGGGTGTGAGTAACATGCCTCCTTTGTTGTGTGCATGCTTTGTCAGAAACACAGGCAAATTTATTTACATTTTTTGTAATGTTATAATTTATATAATATGTACAAAATCACAATACAGAGCAGTTGGGTTTTTGTTTATTTCTTTGGTTTGTTTTTGTCTTTTGTTTTTTGTTTGTTTGTTTTTGCTTTTGTGCCCAGGTTTCTCTTTGTAGCCCTGGTTGTCCTGGAATTTGCCCTGTAGACCAGGGTGGCCTCAAACTCAGAGAAGCACCTGCTTCTGGTTCCCACTGCTAAAATTAACAGAGCGCACCACCACCATTTACCTAAAATACAGCAGTTGTAATAGGAGCAACTGGCCAGACAGTTCTGCTTTCCTTGGTAGTCCTAGCCCAGGCAAACAGAGATTCATTTATTCCAACTTTAACCATCAATATTAACTTTCAGATCACATACTATATAACACACAATAAATACATCTATATCCTTATATATCCATATAAATATGTGTTACAGAAAAGACTGCAAAAGGCTTACTGTCCACAGAAGAAATCAAGAGGTTTCAGAGTCCTGAGAAGCAGAGAAAAAGAAATGTAAGAAGAATCTTACAAAACAAACCAGGGTAGGGGAGAGACTGTGGACTGTGGTGGTTGCAAGTGAGGCCACTTCATGTCACCAGCGTGAAAACAAATCTCCCCGGGTGAGTGTAAGTGCAGAAGCAAAGAGTCAGACCAGGCCTGGATGAGGGAACTGGAGAACAGATGCATGGCAAGTCCAGATGGGTGAAGGGAAGAAAGGCAGACAAGGGACAGCATAGAAAGAGACATAGGACATCTAGTAACAAAGTAAGCCATGAGAGGACCAGGAATAGAGCTGTGATAGAGACAGACATGGGACACCTAACTTTGCAATGAAGTTGGGGATCCATAAAAGATCATGGAGATTCACTATTTTCTGGTGAGATTCTACTTTGAACAGGAATGGTCTGCCTTTTCTTCCTCAAGTCTTTGCCATGATCCTCCATCAACCCCAACAATGCTGGGAGAACCAGCAATCAAACCTTGATATACCTTGTACCCATTCAGGAAGAAAGGGGGACGACCAAAAGCACCTTACAAATGCCAATTGCTGACCTTGAAGGATGGGAATGGCCCAAAATTCTTGGTTGTCCTTCAGCTAATTTTAACTCCCAATGTAGGCAAGATGAGGTGTTCTGACTGATGCTTCTTAAATATTTTAATAATTATTTTGATTAATCTGTTTGTTTCTTTGAAGTAAGGTGAGTGGGCACTGCATGCAGGATTCTGAGTCAGTCAGAGGTGTCAGATGTCTCTGGGGATGAAGTTGTAAGAAGTTCCGAACCACCTGGTGCAGATGTTGAGAACTGATCTCTGGAAGAGCAGCATGGGCCATTAACCATTGAGTCATCTCCATATGCTCCCAACTCTTAGTAAGAAGAACCCATATCTGAAGGTCGTGGTTGAGCTCCTGTAGTTATATATCCAGTCCTGCAGGATGTTGTACTGCCTATCACAGGGAATCCTTAGCCCTTCCTGCTCCTCCTGATTCATCACCCAATAAATACAGCATCAGCAGGTCTGCTCTATGTGTCTATAACTTTACTCCTTTGTTTTGAGTATGCTGTGTCAGACACACAGAAAATTCATATGTATTTTATTTTCTTCCCGTACTTGACAAAACTGGAAAATCTAGATGAAATGGCTGATTTTCTTTCTTTCTTTTTTCCCCCCCATCTTTATTAACTTGGGTATTTCTTATTTACATTTTGATTGTTATTCCGTTTCCCGGTTTCCAGGCCAACATCCCCCTAACCCCTCCCTAACCGGATCTATATGGGTGTTCCCATCCCCATCCTCCCCCAATTACTGCCCTTCCCCCAACAATCACGTTCACTGGGGGTTCAGTCTTGGCAGGACCAAGGGCTTTCCCTTCCACTGGTGCTCTTACTAGGCTATTCATTGCTACCTATGAGGTTGGAGTCCACGGTCAGTCCATGTATAGTCTTTGGGTAGTGGCTTAGACCCTGGAAGCTCTGGTTGCTTGGCATTGTTGTTCATATGGGGTCTCAAGATCCTTCAAGCTCTTTCAGTCCTTTCTAAGATTCCTTCAACGGGGGTCCTGTTCTCAGTTTAGTGGTTTAATGATGGCATTCGCTTATGTATTTGCTCTATTCTGGCTGTGTCTCTCAGGAGAGATCTACATCTGGTTCCTGTTGGCCTGCACTTCTTTGCTTCATTCACCTTATCTAGTTTGGTGGCTGTATATCTACAGGCCATATGTGGCGCAGGCTCTAAATGGGTGTTCCTTCTGCCTCTGTTCTAAACTTTGCCTCCCTATTCCCTGCCAAGGGTATTCTTGTTCCCCTTTTAAAGAAGGAGGGAAGCATTCTCATTTTGGTCATCCTTTTTGAGTTTCATATGTTCTGTGCATCTAGGGTAATTTGAGCATTTGGGCTAATATCCACTTATCAATGAGTACATACCATGTGTGTTTTTCTGTGATGGGTTACCTCACTCAGAAAGATATTTTCCAGTTCCATCCATTTGCCTATGAATTTCATAAAGTCATTGTTTTTGATAGCTGAGTAATACTCCATTGTATAGATGTACCACATTTTCTGTATTCATTCCTCTGTTGAAGGGCATCTGGGTTCTTTCCAGCTTCTGGCTATTATAAATAAGGCTGCTATGAACATAGTCGAGCATGTGTCTTTGTTATATGTTGGGGCATCTTTTGGGTATATGCCTAAGAGAGGTATAGCTGGGTCGTCAGGTAGTGCAATGTCCAATTTTCTGAGGAACCTCCAGACTGATTTCCAGAATGGTTATACCAGTCTGCATTCCCACCAACAATGGAGGAGTGTTCCTCTTTCTCCACATCCTTGCCAGCATCATCTGTCGCCGAAGTTTTTGATCTTAGCCTGGTGTGAGGTGGAATCTCAGGTTGTTTTGATTTGCATTTTCCGTATGACTAAAGATGTTGAACATTTCTTTAGGTGTTTCTCAACCATTCGGCATTCCTCAGCTGTGAATTCTTTGTTTAGCTCTGAACCCCATTTTTTAATAGGGTTATTTGTCTCCCTGAGATCTAACTTCTTGAGTTCTTTGTATATTTTGTATATAAGCCCTCTATCAGTTGTAGGATTGGTAAAGATCTTTTCCCAATCTGTTGGTTGCAGTTTTGTCCTAACAACATTGTCCTTTGCCTTACAGAAGCTTTGCAGTTTTATGAGATCCCATTTGTCAATTCTTGATCTTAGAGCAGAAGCCATTGGTGTTTTGTTCAGGAAATTTTCTCCAGTGCCCATGTGTTCGAGATGCTTCCTCACTTTTTCTTCTATTAGTTTGAGTGTATCTGGTTTGATGTGGAGGTCCTTGATCCACTTGGACTTAAGCTCTATACAGGGTGATAAGCATGAATCGATATGCATTCTTCTACATACTGACCTCCAGTTGAACCAGCACCATTTGCTGAAAATGCTATCTTTTTTCCATTGGATCATTTTGGCTCCTTTTTCAAAAATCAAGTGACCATAGGGGTGTGGGTTCATTTCTGCATCGTCAATTCTATTCCACTGGTCGATCTTCCTGTCTCTGTACCAAAACCATACAGTTCTTAGTCACAATTGCTCTGTAGTACTGCTTGAGTTCAGGGATGGTGATTCCCCCAGAAGTCCTTTTATTGTTGAGGATAATTTTAGCTATCCTGGGTTTTTTGTTATTCCAGATGAATTTGCAAATTGTTCTGTCTAACTCTCTGAAGAATTGGATTGGTATTTTGATGGGGATTGCATTGAATCTGTAGATCACTTTTGGTAAAATGGCCATTTTTACTATATTAATCCTGCCAATTAATGAGCATGGGAGATCTTTCCATCTTCTGAGGTCTTCTTCAAGTTCTTTCTTCAGAGGCTTGAAGTTCTTATCATACAGATCTTTTATTTACTTGGTTAAAGTCACACCGAGGTATTTTATATTATTTGGGTCTATTATGAAGGGTGTCGTTTCCCTAATTTCTTTCTCGGTTTGTTTCTCATTTGTGCAGAGGAAGGCTACTGATTTATTTGAGTTAATATTATATCCAGCCACTTTACTGAAGGTGTTTATCAGGTTTAGTAGTTCTCTGGTGGAACTTTTGGGATCGCTTAAATATACTATCATATCATCTGCAAATAGTGATATTTTGACTTCTTTTTTTCCAGTCTGTATCCCCTTGATCTCCTTTGTTGTCTGATTGCTCTGGCTAGAACTTCAAGAACTATATTGAATAAGTAGGGAGAGAGTGGGCAGCCTTGTCTAGTCCCTGATTTTAGTGGGATTGCTTCAAGTTTCTCTCCATTTAGTTTAATGTTAGCTACTGGTTTGCTGTATATGGCTTTTACTATTTTTAGGTATGGGCCTTGAATTCCTATTCTTTCCAGGACTTTTATCATGAAGGGGTGTTGAATTTTGTCAAATGCTTTCTCAGCATCTAATGAAATGATCATGTGGTTTTGTTCTTTCAGTTTGTTTAGATAATGGATTAGGTTGATGGTTTTCTGTATATTAAACCATCCCTGCATGCCTGACATGAAGCCTACTTGATCATGGTGGATGATTGTTTTGATGTGCTCTTGGATTCGGTTTGCCAGAATTTTATTGAGTATTTTTGCGTCAATATTCATAAGAGAAATTGGTCTGAAGTTCTCTTTCTTTGTTGGGTCTTTGTGTGGTTTAGGTATAAGAGTAATTGTGGCTTCATAGAAGGAATTCGGTAGTGCTCCATCTGTTTCAATTTTGTGGAATAGTTTGGATAGTATTGGTATGTGGTCTTCTATGAAGGTCTGATAGAATTCTGCACTGAACCCGTCTGGACCTGGGATCTTTTTGGTTGGGAGACCTTTAATAACTGCTTCTATTTCATTAGGAGTTATGGGGTTTTTAAAATGGTTTGTCTGTTCCTGATTTAACTTCTGTACCAGGTATCTGTCTAGGAAATTGTCCATTTCCTGCAGATTTTCATGTTTTGTTGAATATAGGCTTTTGTAGTAGGATCTGATGATTTTTTGAATTTCCTCTGATTCTGTAGTTATGTTATTTCTGATTTTGTTAATTTGGACACACTCTCTGTGTCCTCTTGTTAGTCTGGCTAAGGGTTTATCTATCTTGTTGATTTTCTCAAAGAACCAACTTTTGGTTCTGTTGGTTCTTTCTATGGTCCTTTTTGTTTCTACTTGGTTGATTTCAGCTCTGAGTTTGATTATTCCCTGCCTTCTACTCCTCCTGGGTATATTTGCTTCTTTTTGTTCTAGAACTTTTAGGAGTGCTGTCGAGCTGCTGATATATGCTCTCTCCTGTTTCTTTCTGCAGGCACTCAGAGCTATGAGTTTTCCTCTTAGCACAGCTTTCATTGTGTTCTATAAGCTTGGGTATGTTGTATCTTCATTTTCATTAAATTCTAAGAAGTCTTTAATTTCTTTCTTTCTTTCTTCCTTGACGAGGTTATATTGAGTAGAGCATTGTTCCACTTCCATGTATATGTGGGCGTTCTTCCCTTATTGTTATTGAAGACCAGCTTTAGCCCATGGTGGTCTGATAGGACGCGAGGGATTATTTCTATCTTTCTGTATCTGTTGAGGCCTGTTTTATGACCAATTATATGGTCAATTTTGGAGAACGTACCATGAGGAGCTGAGAAGAATGTATATCCTTTTGCTTTAGGATAGAATGTTCTATAACTATCTGTTAAGTCCATCTGGTTCATGACTTCTCTTAGTCTGTCTATGTCTCTGTTTAATTTCTGTTTCCATGATCTGTCCATTGATGAGAGTGGGGTGTTGAAATCTCCTACTATTATTGTGTGAGGTTCAATGTGCTTTTTGAGCTTTAGTAAGGTTTCTTTTTATGTATGTAAGTGCCTTGTATTTGGAGCATAGATATTTAGGATTGAGAGTTCATCTTGGTGGATTTTTTCCTTTGATGAATATGAAGTGTCCTTCCTTATCTTTTTTGATGACTTTTAGTTGAAAATCGATTTTATTCAATATTAGAATGGCTGCTCCAGCTTGCTTCTTCAGACCATTTGCTTGGAAAATTGTTTTCCAGCCTTTCACTCTGAGGTAGTGTCTGTCTTTTTCTCTGATGTGTGTTTCCTGTAGGCAGCAGAATGCAGGGTCCTCGTTGCGTATCCAGTTTGTTAATCTATGTCTTTTTATTGGGGAGTTGAGGCCATTGATGTTGAGAGATATTAAGGAATAGTGATTATTGCTTCCTGTTATATTCATATTTGGATGTGAGGTTGTGTTTGTGTGCTTTTCTTCTCTTTGTTTTGTTGCCAAGACGATTAGTTTCTTGTTTCTTCTAGGTATAGCTTTGCCTCCTTATGTTGGGCTTTACCATTTATTATCCTTTTGTAGTGCTGGATTTGTAGAAAGATATTGTAAATTTGGTTTTGTCATGGAATATCTTGGTTTCTCCATCTATGTTAATTGAGAGTTTTGCAGGATACAGTAGCCTGGGCTGGCATTTGTGTTCTCTTAGGGTCTGTATGACATCAGTCCAGGATCTTCTGGCCTTCATAGTTTCTGGGAGAAGTCTGGTGTGATTCTGATAGGTCTGCCTTTATATGTTACTTGACCTTTTTCCTTACTGCTTTTAATATTCTTTCTTTGTTTTGTGCATTTGGTGTTTTGACTATTATGTGACGGAGGATTTTCTTTTTCTGGTCCAATCTATTTGGAGTTCTGTAGGTTTTTGTATGTTTATGGGTATCTCTTTCTTTAGGTTAGGGAAGTTTTTCTTCTATGATTATTTTGAAGATATTTACTGGTCCTTTGAGCTGGGAATCTTCACTCTCTTCTATACCTATTATCCTTAGGTTTGATCTTCTCATGGAGTCCTGAATTTCCTGTATGTTTTGGACCAGTAGCTTTTTCCGTTTTACATTGTCTTTGACCGTTGTGTCAATGATTTCTATGGAATCTTCTGCTCCTGAGATTCTCTCTTCTATCTCTTGTATTCTGTTGGTGATGCTTGTATCTGCGGCTCCTTGCCTCTTCCTTTGGTTTTCTATATCCAGGGTTGTTTCCCTTTGTGCTTTCTGTATTGCTTCTATTTCCATTTTTAATTCCTTCACCTGTTTGTGTTTTTCTGGAATTCTTTCAGGGATTTTTGTGATTCCTCTCTATAGGCTTCTACTTGTTTATTTATGTTTTCCTGCATTTCTCTAAGGGAGTTCTTCATGTCTTTCTTGAAGTCCTCCAGCATCATGATCAAATGTGATTTTAAATCTAGATCTTGCTTTTCTGGTGTGTTTGGATATTCAGTGTTTACTTTGGTGGGAGAATTGGGCCCCGATGATGCCATGTAGTCTTGGTTTCTGTTACTTGGGTTCCTGCGCTTGCCTCTCGCCATATGGTTGTTTCAGGTGTTACCTTGTTCTGCTATTTCTGACAGTGGCTAGACTGTCCTATAGGCCTGTGTGTCAGGAGTGCTGTAGACCTGTTTTCCTGTTTTCTTTCAGCCAGTTGTGGGAACAGAGTGTTCTGCTTTCTGGTGTGTATTCTTTCCTGTCTACAGGTCTTCAGCTGTTCCTGTGGGACTGTGTCCTGAGTCCACCAGGCAGGTCGCTTGGAGCAGAAAAGTTTGTCTTACCTGTGGTCCCGAGGCTCAAGTTGCTCATAGGGGGGGCTGCTTTTGAGCTCTTCGTGAGGGTGGTAACCAGGAGAGTCTGCACCACCTTTTCCCGGAGCCCCTGTGCACCAGGGTCCCAGATGGCATTAGGTGTTTTCCTCTGGAGTCAGAAATGTGGGCAGAGTGTAGTCTCTTCTGGCTTCTCAGGCGTATCTGCCCCTCTGAAGGTTTAGCTCTCCCTCCCATGGGATTTGGGTGCAGAGAACTGTTGATCGGTCAAGTCATTTATCTTTTATACAACTTTTCATTCTGTAGTGTAGATCTCACAGAAAGTTTCTAACATTCAAACAAATTATCTCCCACACATATAACAAGCTTTTGTAGCACTCCTCAAGTACTCACATGTTCAGAGCACATAGAAAACTTCTGACATTCAGACAGATTCCTGAGCAGGGCTCAAACCTAGAAGAATGACCATGAAAACACATGCCACCAGGTTGCACACAAATAAGTCATCTCAGCATGGCTGGTAGAACTCTCAGACAAATTTGTCTTGTGACAGGCAAGAAGCATGAAGTTTAACACAGTGTTAGAAACAAAACCACAAATACTTGGGCTAGTTTGGCTGGCTTCAAGATTCTCCATATCAGTCCTGTGTATCATGGGGAACTCCCTGGCCAAACCCAAAATGTACTACCAGAGAAATGTTATTGATCAAAAAAAAAAACCCAAAGTCCAGCAGACAAGTGAGGCAGGGTCAGATGGTGGGGACATGTCTGCCTTCCTTAGGAGATGGCTATTGATTGCACACAGTCCTCTTGTCTGGGTGAGGGAGCTACGGGAAGCTCACATTTAGTCAGCAACGAGCTAACCATCAGAGAGTGAGGGCTGAACAAAGAGAGGTTTCTAAGCAGAGTAAATGTCATGATCAAATCTGTATTGTAGATGGCTGACAGCCCTGTGGAAGATGGACCTGCTCTTTATAAGCATGATTGATGGACAATGCCAGAAGACTTCTCAATCCACAGAGCCCATGCTTGACTACTGCTTAGCTCTAGAATTGCATCCTTAGAAGAGGAAGACATATAATTAAAAAGACAGCTTTTAATGTTGTTGTGCCCCCAAATAAACTATCCTTTAGATTCTCTTGAAGATGTTTTGTGCATAATTTTGGCTCTTAATTAGCAGAGCCATTCCTTCAGACTCCCTGAACACTGACTCCTCAGGATCCCAATGGGTGGAGGAAAAGGTCTTCCGAATAATTCATTTGCCTCTTCCACATCTGTATCACAAACAAGGTGTTAGACATAGGGACATTTTCTCTGGCCACCCTGTGAGCAAATAAAATGAACTGAGCAGGCAGGCTAGAGCTGCAGTTACAGGGTGGATACTAAGAACAAGAAGAACTAAAGAACAGAACCAGACCTGGATGAAGGAACTGGAGGACAGATGGATCCAGGTCCAGACAACTGAAGAGAAAGTCAGACAGTGAAGCTCCATGAAGACATAGACCATTGCATTGCAGTGCTAGGGAAATGTTAGCGATCCCCAAAACACAGACAGGAGCTGCTCTGATGCAACTTGCTGTAGGGTCTTTATTCTATTTTAGCTAGCTCGGGCCCCCCAATCCACTCATGTCATGCAGGATGGTTTTGTTGATGGGGGAGCCCTGAATGGCTATCGGTGCAAGGCTTTATAGTAAGCAGCAAGCAGGAGTACATGTGCAAGCATCTAGTTGGAAAGCGACTGTGACTGTTAATGTAACTGGCTGTTGCTGGGGAGTCACATCATAAACTTAATTCTGCTCCCCTCTGCATTGGTGGTCCTTAGGCATGGGGTGGTCTTGTAACCTGGTGGGGTTGTTGGGGGAGTAACCTGGAGATGCTGGTCTTGTTGAGGGATTAGCATAGAAGCTGGAGCTGGGTTCTGTTCTTGGGGGGACAAGTTGGAATCTAATGCTAGGTACTGGCATGTTAATCTACCCGAATTCAAACTTAGGTCAGGTTCTCTAAAATTTAAGAGATTTGACCTCACATACCCTCTTAACCCCATTTCCTTCATGACTAGAAAAATCACAGGACTTCCAGAAGCTTCATGAGAACACTAACAGGGTCTTTGTGGTGTCCCTGGGTCATGGGTAGGGACCCATCAGTGGGAAATAGGAGAGAGTTCTGAGGCTGAATTCTGGCCAGGGTGTTCTTCAACTGCAAATGGATGTACAGTGCATCCACACTGCAGCACTGTAGCACAGGGACCCTTTCAGCAAAGCCCTAGTGACCCCTGGAAGTGTCTCTTGACTACAACACAGTCTCCAGGCTAAAGTTGGTGGAGCTCCAGAGGTGGACCTGTTTTATGGAAAGCAAGAAGTTTAAGCCAAGTTGTGTACCCCTTGGACATCCTTGAAATCATTTAATAATTAGGAATTCTGTCTTTGTAATAACTTCTGTCAGTAGGTGAAGCAAACATAACTTTAAAAGGGGTGAGTCCCGTTTTGCATAAGGAATTCTCTGCTCTATGAAGAATGAAGGGGAGAAATGTCACACAGTCTGTAGTCTAGGTAAGGTCTAATTTAGGGTTCTGTGTATTTTCTCTACCTGTCCTGAACTCTGGGGATTGTCAGCACAAGGAAGTTTCCATCAAACCCCAGAATATTAACTAGTCTCTAACTTACCTGGGACACAAATATAGGTCCATTGTCTGACCCTACAAGCTTAGAAAAACCACACTATGGAAAATTTTCTTTTAGTAATTTCTTTGTTATCACCTGCATATTCTAGTCCTTATTCTCAATCCATCCTGAAAAGGTATCTCTGAATATTACCAAATATTTGCATCTGAATTTTCTTGGTTTTTCCTCCATGAACTTCATTTTTGTTAGACTCCTGAATTGGTGTTCTGGTATTGAGTTTCAGGGTTCTTCTCAATGGTAACCACATTAGTCAATTGACAGGTCTTACACTCTTTAACAATTGTAACTACTTTTCAATTGGCATCTCTAATTCTGATTGGGACTGGCAGAAGAAGACTTGTGTTCCCTGTATCTCATGTGTGAAGAAGAGTGGATCATTTTTAGTATGTTTACACCCATTTTCTCTGGTACAATTAGTTTGCAGTCTGCTGTCCTCTACCATTACTTATGACAATGATACATAGGCAGGTTTTGGGCCCAGATCACATCTTCTGTCTGGTCAGAGAGTGTGGGGTCTCCTGGGTCTAGGGTAATGAAGGACATGAGGGGCCCAATTTTTAGGGCGACCCACTGGACTGACTTGTTGCCCTCTGGGATGGAGTTTAGTCCTTCCTTCTGCTGTCAGAATGCCTCACTCCCTATAAATAGCCCCACAGATATGAGCACACCGGCTATCTGTGTCTCTTTTGCCTGCTCAAAAGCCTTGGTAAGGCCTGTCAGTTCAACTTTCTGGGCTAACATTCCTTCCAGGAGTGGCTCTGCCCATATGATCTTTCTGTTTGAGATCACCACTGCTCCAGCATGCCTTTGTCCATCCTCAAAGAGGCTGTTGCCGTTGGTGAATCATATTACCTCTGCATCCCTCAAATCAGTCAGGTAGAGTCCCATCCATGGAGTTTCAGGGTCAGGCAGCAGAGCAGCTGAAGATTTATCGTGGTAGCATTGAAGAA
This sequence comes from Rattus rattus, assembly GCF_011064425.1. NCBI lineage: Eukaryota > Metazoa > Chordata > Mammalia > Rodentia > Muridae > Rattus > Rattus rattus. The sequence continues at coordinate 87,012,741 of NC_046162.1, forward strand.
GAGGGGCTGTTAATGAGTCACTCTGTCATCATCTTTAACTAGGAGGTCATTGCTGCACTGATGTGTAAACAGGGAGGTGGCTAGCCTCTGTCAATTAGTGACACAATTGCCATTTGCTGATGCCAGGTCTCCCAAGTCTGAGTATGCATCCCCAAGGTCTAGAAAGGTTACCTGTATTTAGCAGAGCAAGGCCTTCTTAGTGGAGGCTCAAATAGTCTGAATGTTTCAGGGTATCTAAGAGGTCCTGTGTTTTAGTTTTGTTTCTGTTGCTTCTAGGAAGTCATTTATAACTGGATAGAAACTTCATCTTCAGGTTTTAACAAGACAGAATGTTGAACATTATTAATTATCTACAAAAAAGCTGGTGGATTTCCCTTTTACTTTTAGGGTCATCGTGGGCTTGGGGAAGGAGCACTTTTGATCTTAAAGGGCCCCCTTACCTCTTTCTTCTGAAGCTATTTATTGTAGGCATCTCCTACTGTCTTTGGTTTGGCGGGGGCTGCCATTAGGATCTTTGCCAAGTCTTGAATCTCTTCCTTCTGCTCTTTTATCTGCTTCTCCTCTGCAGTCTCTCTTCTATTAAATACTCTCTCTGTCACTATCACTAAGTTCCTTAGAGTCCTTTCTCCAAACCTCTCAATCCTCTGGAGCTTTTTAGTAATATCTGGTTCTCATTAATAAAGCCTTCTAAGTGAGTTCTGCCTTTTGTTTCTGTTGATTTGGTGTCTGTGTTTCTGTATTGTTAAGATGCCTCCATGGCCCTCTCTATAAAGCGCTTTTACTGTCTAATATCACACATCCTGACATTCTGACCAAGTTTGTGAGCCATCTTGTGGCCACCATGAGACCTGCCATCAGATCCTGTCAGTAGACCAAGAGGTTCCTCTTAGATTCAAAGTTTTAAAATCCCAATCTGGGTCAGTTAAGGGGGAGCAAACATCATTAGTTGTTTGGTTACTGGGGGACTCCCCTGTGGGGCCAGGAAGCAGCCTCCTCCTCTTCTGTAGAATATGATTACTGTTGCCTGTCCATGTTAATACATCCATCAAAGTCAAAGTTACTTCATCAAATTCACACATCACAGTTACCATTCAGAGTCAAATTGTCAAAGTTATCTTATCAGAGTCACCTCAGTAAAGTCATCTAGGAACGAGAAACACAATCACAACATATAAAAACACAATATAACTTTTCTCTGAATCAGGCAGAAACAGGAAACATCCAGAAAATGGCACACATGAAGAAGACCTTTCTATGACACCCGAAACACAAGTCCATCCTTTTCTACCAGGGAAAAATGAAAGACAACCTGAGAGTGGTGACACACACAAGAAAAGAACCAGATTGGTGGGTGTCTCCTGGCTCCCCTAAGCTCACACCCACCCCAGACTGAGACTCATGATTTCTCCTGGTTCTGCTGTAGCCTCAGCTCCCAGATATGTCTATCCCTAAATGTAACCGGCCTTGGGTAAAAGATCAAGTCCTTGCTCCCAGACTAATGGACATGAATGCCTCAGTTCCCTAAGCCATGCCCTCACAAACAAAGGTTCCGAATGTCTCCTGGCCTCACCATTGGCTCAGCTCTCAGACCTGTATGTCCTAATAGCAAATCAATCAAGGAACAAAGTCAAATCCTTGTGGCCAGAAAGATGTGGTACCATTCAGAATCAGGGACCAGAGAAATGGACAACCAGAAACAAAAACCAACCCAAAACAGAAAAAAACATACAGCAGACAGTAACAAGAACCAATTAGAAGAGATTGCTCCCACATAGATATCAGTTAGTACTACACAGATGTTTCTCAGACCTGGAAAATTTACCATGGCAACATAAGTCATTTACCTTTTACGCAAGTTTTCATTCTGCACTGTAAATCTCACAGAAAGTTTCTAACATTCAAGCAAATTAGTTGCCACAGAAATGACAAGCTTTTGCACCACTCCTCAAGTACTCCCCTGCTCAGAGCACATAGAAAACTTCTGACACTCAGAAAGATTCCTCAGCAGGGCTCAAACCTAGAAGAATGACCATGACAACACATGCCACCAGGTTGCACACAAATAAGTCATCTCAGCACGGCTGATAGAACGCTCAGACAAATTTGCCCTGAGACAGGCAAGAAGCATGAAATTTACAACAGTGTTACAGACATAAAAACACAAATACTTGGGCTAGTTTGGCTGGCTTCAAGACCCTCCAGATCAGTCCTGCGTGTCATGGGGAACTTCCTGGCCAAGCCCCAAAATGTAGTGCCAGGGACATGTTAGTAATCAAAACAAAACAAAACAAAAGAAAAACAAACAAACAAAAACAAAAAAACAAAAAAATCAAGCCAACCAGACAGGAGCCAATTTGAGACAACTCACATCAGGGTCTTCAACTCAAAGGTGTCAGATGCCTCTGGAACTGGAAGCATAGGGACTTCTGAGACACCTGATACAGATGCTCGGCACTGAGCTCAGGTTCTCTGGAATATTATTATGTCCTACTAATCACTGAGCCAGTTTCTGAGTCTTTTAAATCATGCTAAGAAGAACCCACACACCAAAAGTCCTGTCTGTGTTTCCTCAGTTAGATATCCAGAGCTGCAGGATGTTGTATTGTTTTACAATGGGGAATCCCTGAGTTCTTCCTGTTCTTAGTATCCACCCTGTAACTGCAGCTCTAGCCTGCCTGCTCAGTTCTTTTTATTTGTTCAGAGAGTGGCCATAGAAACTGCACCTATGTCCAAAACATCGTCTATGATACAGATGTGGAAGAAGGAGATGAATATTGGGAGGACCTTGTCTTCCATTCACTGGGACCCTGAGGACTCAGTGTTCAGGGAGTCTAAAGGAATGGCTCTGCTAATTAAGAGTCAAAATTATGCACAACCCCCCCATGTCTTCAACAAAAAGAATCTAAATGATAGTTTATTTGGGGACACAACAACATTACAAAGCTGTCTTTTTAATTATATGTCTTCCTCTTCTAAGGATGCAATTCTAGAGCTAAGCAGTAGTTGAGCATGGGCTCTGTGGATTGAGAAGAAGTCTTCTGGCATTGTCCATCAATCATGCTTATAAAGAGCAGGTCCATCTTCCACAGGGTTGTCAGCCATCTACAGTACAGATTTGATCATGACATTTACTCTGCTTAGAAACCTCTCTTTGTTCAGCCCTCACTCTCTTATGGTTAGCTCGTTGCTGACTAAATGTGAGCTTCCTGTAGCTCCCTCACCCAGACAAGAGGACTGTGTGCAATCAATAGCCATCTCCTAAGGAAGGCAGACATGTCCCCACCATCTGACCCTGCCTCACTTGTCTGCTGGACTTTGTGTGTCCGACCTTAGGCTCCTCCTAGTTGATTACAGCTGTGACATCTTCCTGGCCAAAGCTAGCCACCCCTGTTAGAACTTACTAGACACTGGTGCAGACTTCATGCTGAACTACATGCTGTTTCTGTAGTCTAGTTACATTGACCACTGAATCTCCACTGTACCACATGCCTGCCTGATGTATAAGGCATTCAATAAATCAATGTTCTTATTAACTTCATTCTCTTATCATTTCCGGGAACTTGTGTATTTCTGAGAGAATCAAACCTCTTTGGCTGAGTAGGAGAAGAATGAGATGACCAAGGCTATGGCCATACAGCCCTAAGTCATCCTGAGTTGTGGTCCCTTTAGTCATGGTAAGATTGTTTTTACACAGTAGAGGGCTATGGATCCTATATCACAATGTCCTGCTGCCGTGCTCATGGACTCACTCAATGAACCTTTAAGCCATTTAGGATGAATTGTTTCTTCTGTAAGTTTCCTTAGACATGGTCTTATCACAGCAATAGAAAAGCAAAACCAGGAGTATACTAACTTTAAAGTGATGTGGACTAGGAGCTACACACATGGGAATATGTCTGAAGGTGCAGCACTTCATTTCCTTGGGGCATGATTCATCTCCTGAACATCATAAAACACTGTTTCGAACACTTTCTGGAGTCTCCCTCAACATGCTCCAAGTTTTTCAAATGCTGAAATATTCAAATCTGTTTATGGAATATGAAGACATCAGAAAGACAAGGGTGAAAATTGCTGCTAGATGTCTGAAGGTTCATCACCTGCAGGAGCCTAGCTTATGCTATATCCTCCTTTGTACCTCTGGGTCCTTCCCTTAGCTTCACCAGCTCCAGTCTTCTCTCAAGCTCAACTGTTGATTCTGGCCCTTGGGAGAGTGTTCTTCCCCTCTCCAGCCTGTACACTGTCAGTAGAATCTTCCACTAGCACAGCCTTTTCTATGCACCTTAGAACGTGCCGTGAAATCTGTAACGAGAGCCACACTCTCTCATCCCACCAGACTTATAGTTCATCTCTGAGCAAGTGCTCCCACAAGTTCCAAATGCAAGGCACATCTCCAAACTAGGGGAGCTGCCCTGACCTCTAAGCCAGCTTCTCTCAGACTCCTTCCCACTCTCTGTCTCTGAGAAAGTTAAGGAGTACAATGTGATCACTCTTATAGGCCAAAGTGAGTGAAGTTGATCCCAGTAGTTGGCACATGGCATTCCCTATACTTGCTCATTCCCATGTCCTAGTGGTTTTCCGGTCCTCTCCCCTTTCAGCTTGGATCCCCCAACATACTTACTTTTGGGAGAAGACAGAGCACAGGCCATGGTCATCCCTGTTTTGATGAAACCCACCAGAACTACGATGATGGCTGTCTTCATGTTGGCTCTGGCTGGGCTGAATTCACAAAACCATTTATACCTACAGTAAAGCTAGAAGCTGGGTAGGGGACAAGGCTGTCAATGAGGAATTCTCTCTCTCTGCTTAAATGTGTAAACAAATATAGACAGGGCTTTCAAGAAAAGGCCTGACATTCCACTGCCTGCTTTATCTGTTCCATAATTGATTGCTCTCTAATTGTTGTATGGTAGATTCAAATTATAATCATGAAAGAATCCCAAACACATTTAACAACTGAGTTACTTGTTACATTACAGCTTGGCCCTAGAATGAATGATGTGCAAAGGAAATATTAATTTATGTACACAGGCTCAGCGTGTCTGGTGAAAGCTGACACAGAGACACTCAGTGAAGTGTATCAGGACCTTTCTGTGTCTTCCTGAATATCTACATCTATATGAATATGTCCTGTTTTTTAGGAGAGGTTTCTATAGAGGTCCTTTGGAGCTCTATAGAAGGGATTCCTGAACAACTGTTTAATCTCTGCCTCTCTTCCATGCAGATGTAAGAAATAAAGTCATTCCTAGAGGAGACAGATACTCAAAGACTTCAAAGTGGCTAGGGTCAGTTAAAAGTCAAGAGGCAGGCTCCCGATCGATGATGGGTGGTTGCCTTTGACCAATGCTCTCCTGTTTTTTTTTTAAGATTCATTTATTTATTTTATTTATATCAGTACATTGCAGCTGTCTTCAGTCACACCAGAAGAGGACATCAGTGCCCATTGCAGATGGTTGTGAGCCACCATGTGGTTGCTGGGAATTGAACTCAGGACCTCTGCAAGAGCAGACAGTGCTCCTAACTGCTGAGCCATCTCTCCAGCACTGACCAATGCTTTCGTGTAAGTCAGGTCTTCATACAGAAGTCTGCATATACGAGTCCTGGGGTAAAGGGAGCCTTAGGAGAATGTGCAGTGTTTCTTGTCCCCACAAGAGCCTGCCTCTTTTTTATACTTACTATAGATAGATAGATAGAGAGAGAGAGAGAGAGAGAGAGAGAGAGAGAGAGAGAGAGAGAGAGAGAGAGAGAGCTGTAGTTGGAGAGCTGGGGAAATGGCTCAGATGTAGTGTCACTTGCTTTGGAAGTATCTTCTCCCTATATGGCTCCCCTCTCAGAATTTTTTTGGTCTCACACATTGTTCCATGTGTTTCTAGTCCTTCAGATTTAGGAAACATTTCTTAGTGTTTATTACTTATAATGCACAATAAAAATGATGATGAAGACAGTTTATTTTGGACACAGACACGTGAGGACGTTGTCACCGCATGCTAGATCTTCCTCTTCTCAGGATGCAATTCTAGGAGAAGGCAGTAGCCACACATGGGTCTGTGGATCCAGAAGAAATCCTGTGGGGCTGGAAATCAGTCATGCTTATAAAATCGAATCCAACTTCTGCATGCTCTAAGTCATCTGCTATACAGAGTTGATCATGGTATTATCCCAGCTTAAAACCTCTAGTTGTTCAGTTCTTCTCTCTACTTGGCAGCTCATTGCTGACTGGATGTGCGCTTACCTTCGAATCTGTCACCCAAACACCACAGAAATATGGAACAAGCAATTCCCCAACTCCCAAGGAGGGCCCAGACTTGTCCTATTAACTGTTTCTTACTCCCTTGTCTGGTTGACTAAGTGTGTCCTAAGTTAAGCTTCTGGGTGTTGAACTCTGCTCTGACATCTTCCATGACATAGGTGGTCACCACTGTTAGAACTTGCTAGAAACTGGTGCAGAGCTCATGCTGACACACAGGCTATTTCTACAGTCTAGTTCCATTGATGTTTGAATCTCCATTGTAACACAAACCTACCTGACATATGAGATCTTCAATAAATGAGTATTCCCATTAACTTCATTTCCCCTCCTAATAACATGTGTTTTATTGAGTCAAATACTTTTTCTGAGGGGGAGAAGAGTGTAATATCCAAGTTTATTACTCTGTAGGTCTCAGTTGTGGTGGCCTGTGTCACTTTTTCACTCTGAAACTGTCTTTGCATGGTAGAGGACACATCACATAACCTGGTGTCCTTCTTCTGTTGTCTTCCATTTCCTTTCTGTTGCAAACCTCCAGCCTCTTGTGTTCAGCCAGTGGACACAGCAATATGGGACTGTCCAAAGAATGTCCCCTGGAAACTGACTAGGTCCCTTCCACATACACTGATGAATGTTGCAGTGTGGATGATAATGACCCTTCTAGGCTTATATATTTGAATGATCTGTTCAGTTTTTGTAACATTGTGGAAATACATTGGGAAGTATGGATTTATTGGAGGAATTGTATCACAGGGGACAGGCTAGAAGCTTTCAGAGGCCCATATTTGTCCCTGTTATCTCACTCTCTTCCTCAGGATTGCTTCTCAAGATGCAAGCCTGCAGACAAGGTTTCAGTGCCATGTCTACATGCCTGTTGCCATGCTCCCCACCACAAGGGTCAAGGACTCACTCTCTGAACCTTTGAGCCCCCAATAAACTTTATCTATCACTTGCCTTGGTCATTGTGTCCTATTACAATAATAGAAAAGTACAAGACAGGAATATACTCACTTTAAAAACAGGAGGTATGCATATATAACCCCACCTACTAGGACAGCACTTCTTCATTTTGGGGCACGATTCATCTCCTGAGCACTGATTAACACTAATGCCAGCTGGTATTGGTGATATCATGGGACAAGCTCCAGGCTTTACTATTTCTGAAATATACAATGATGTTTATGCAACCTGAAGCAGTAAAAAAAAAACAAGGTTGAGAATAGATGCTAGAGATCTGAAGGCTCATCACCTGCAGGAGACCAGCTTACTCTATATCCTCCTCTACTTCCCAGGGCTCTTGCCTGTGCCTCACCAGCTCCAGTCTTGATCTGAAGCCTGAGTATTGACTTTATCTCTCCACAAACTATAAGCTCTCATTAGAAAAGAAGTTCCATCAACACGGCCCCTTCTTTGTACCTTAGAACATGCCATAAAATCTCTAATGATAGCCACACTCTCTCATCCTACCAGACCCATGATTCTTCTTTGAACAAGTGCCTAAGAATCCCATATACAATTTACATGTCCAAACGAGGTTAGGTGTCTTCATATACATCACAGCTTTTATCACATGCATCTCTCTCTCTCTCTCTCTCTCTCTCTCTCTCTCTCTCTCTCTCTCCATCTCTATCTCTAAATCTTTATCTCTCTGCCTCTCTATGTCTCTTTGTCTCTCTGTCTCTATCTCTATCTATCTATCTATCTATCTATCTATCTATCTATCTATCTATCTATCTATCTATCTCTCCTTTTCTCCTAAGAGGATAAGATATGCACAGTGATCACTGACTCCTATAGGACAAAGACAATGAGTTTGACCCAAGCAGTTGTCTCATGGGTTTCCTCTCTGGTACCTCAGTCCAAGCTTGTATTGGGATTTGAGGCTTCTCTGATTTCAGCATTGGTCCCCTTAACATACTCACTTTTAGAAGAAAACAGAGCGTAGGCCATATTCATGCTCATGGTGATCAAAGCCACCAGAAGCAAGACTGTGGCTGTCTTCATGTTGGTGCTGGCTGGACTGAACACACAAAATTATTTATAGCCTCAGTACTGCTAGAAGTATGGGTGTGGCAGGAAGCAGTCAATGGGGAAATCTATGAAGACAAGAGCTTTCCAGATAGTGTCTGCCCATCACCTGGATCCTTTTTCTGTTTTGTAACTTTTTTCTAATCATTCTTTGACATATGCAAAGGATTACCATGAAAGAGTTACAAACACATTTCAGTACTGTGTGACTTATTCTACCACATCTTGGCCCTTGTATGAATGATGACTAAAGAAAATATTTATTTGGAATCTCCAAGCTGTAAAGGGTAGGCCGTGATGATGGAAGTTACTTCCACAGGGCTGTCAGCCATCTACAGTACAGATTTGAGCATGACATTTACTCTGCTTAGAAACCACTCTTTGTTCAGCCCTCACTCTCTGATGGCTAGCTCATTGTTGATTGGATGTGGACATCTTTTAGCGTCACTCACCCAGACACAACAGCTGCCATGGGCAATCAGTTCCCATCTCCTAAGGAAGGTGAACTTTTCTCCCACCATCTGACCCTGCCTCCCTTGTCATCTGGACTTTGTGTGTTCTAACTTAAGCTTTCTCAAGTTGATTGCAGCTGGGACATCTTCCCGCGCAATGCTAGCTATTCACCCCTGTTAGAAGTTACTAGAAACTGGTGCAGAGCTCATGCTAACACTCAGGCTGTTTCTTTAGTCTAATTACATTGACCTTTAAATGTTCTTTCTATCACCTGCCTGCCCAACTTATAAGACATTCAATAAATGAATTTTCCCATTAACTTCATTGTCTTCACCCCCACCCTAAACGATGTGTTATCCTGGGAGAGTCAAACCTCTTTGGCTGAGGAGCAGAATAGTGAGATGTCCAAGGTCATGGTCCTATGGTCCTAAGTCATCCTGATTTGTGTTCCTTTTAGTCATGGTGAAATTGATTTTACACAATGTCTTGTTGCCACGCTCCCCAACATGATGGTCGTGGATGCGCTCACTGAACTTGTAGGTTCCCTCGGTGATGGTATTATCACAACAATAGAAAAGCAAAACAGGCAGTATACTCACTTTAAAGTGAGGTGGACTCAGGATATGTGCACGTGCAAATATGTTTGATGGTGCAGCACTTCATTTCCTTGGGGCAGGATTCATCTCCTGAACACTGTACTTTCAAACACTTCCTGGGGGCTGTTTGGAACACACTCCAGGTTTTTCTAATGCTGAAATATACAAGGATGTTTATGGAGCCTGGAGACGTCAGAGAGACAAGGTTGAGAATTGATGCTAGAGATCTGAAGGCTCATCACCTGCAGGAGACCAGCTTACTCTATATCCTCCTTTGCACCCCAGGGCTCTTCCCTCTGCCTCACCAGCTCCCGTCTTGCTTTCAAGCCTGCCTGTTGATTCTGGCCCTTGGGAGAGTGTTCTCCCCTTCTGCAGCCTATACAGTCTCAATAGAAAGAAACTTCCACCATCACGGCTTGTTCTTTACAACTTGAAGATGCCATAAAATCTCTAATGACAGTCACACCTCTCTCATCAAATCAGACCATCAGTTCATCTCTGAGCAAACGCTCCCATAAATCCCATATGCAAGACGCATCTCTAAACTAGGGGAGCTACCCTGATCTGTTATCACAGTTTCTGTCAGACACAGTTTCTGTCAAAGAGACCTATAAACGCTTTGATTCAAGCAGTATGCACATGGCTTTCCCCTATGCTAGCTTACACCCAGGTCCTACTAGGATTTGAGCTCTCTCTGCTTTCACCTTGGTCTCCTTAACACACTTACTTTTGAGATTAGACGGAGCCCAGGCCATATTCATCTTCATGTCAATCAAAGCTTCCAAAACTGAGACTGTGGCTTTCTTCATGATGTCTCTGGCTGGGCTGAACTCACAAAGTCATTTATACCCTCCATAAATCTAGAAGTATGGGTGTAGGTGGAATCAGTCAATGGGGAAATCAATAAAATCAAGAGCTTTCCACAACATGCATGCTTATAATCTGATTCCTTCGTTTGTTTGTTTCCTATCTGACTTCTCCCTAATTGACTTTTGTTGGATCCAGATGATAACAATGAAAGTGTCAAGAATGCAGTTTTTCATTGTGTTATTTGCTACATCACAGCTTGTCCCTTGTATGAATGAAGAGCAATGGAATTATTTCTTTCTGTATAGCTTAGTGTCTCAACCTGAGAGCTGAAGCAGAGGCCTAGTGAGGAGTGTCAGGGACCATCTGGGTTTCCTGGATGTCTAGTTACATAAGGATGTAGCATGATTATGGGGGAGATTGTAGTTGTGTCTTATGGACCTCTAGAGATGAGAACACTAAACATTGTAGAATCTGGGCCACTTTTATGTGCAGAGGGAGGCAATGAAGTCACTCCTGGAAGAGATGGATGGATACTCAAACTTCAAACTGGATAGGATCAGTTAAAAGTAAAGAGGCAGCCTCCCTGGTGCTAGGTGGTTGTCTTTGACCAAAGTTTTCTGTAAGCAAAGTCTTTGTACAGAAGGCTGCATATGTGAGCAGTGTTGAGGGGATGGGAGCTATAGGAGAACATGCAGTGTTCAACATGCAATGTCCTTTGTCCCCAAGCAGCGACCCTGCCTCTTTTGCTATTCTTACAGTAGACTTTCAGAGATAAAGTTGTAGCTGCAGTCCAAGAGCAGTGAGAATGCCCTAGACATCATGTATCTAGATTTGCAGTGCTGGGATTCCAGGATTTTACCACTACCACTTTGCTTAGTGTATTGGAAGCAACTGGCTAGACAGTTCTGCTTTCCTTGGGAACCCTAGCCAAGCATATATTGTTTTATTCCCAACTAAATTGCTAAGTTTAACTCTCAGATCACATACTACACAACACACGGTAAAGACATCTCCCTTTCTATATACACATATGTAAATAAATGCTTGTCTTACAGAAATGGCTGTAATATTTTCTGGCTGCAAAAAGATTCAAGAGGTTCCACAAGTCCAGAGAAGCAGAGAAACAGAGAAATATAAGTAGAATCTAGATTGATGAGTTAACGAACCAGGGTGTAGGGGAGAAGCTGGAAAAACTGGTGGCTCCAAGTGAGGCCTCCTCATGTCACCTGCTTGAAAGCTAAGCTGTAGAGTTGTTGAGTTTAACTGTAGAAGCAAAGAGCTGAACCAGGCCTGGATGAAGGACAAACAGATGGCAGGTCCAGATGGGTCAACAAGATGGGACACAGATGACAGTAGAGTTGCCTTTATCCATAGAAGATACCGATACCAAACTGGAACTCCTTGGAGAGTCATCCATTTTTGTCCTGTTGATCCTCGACACATATAACTAAGAGGTAAGATGAGAAGTTAATTGTGGGGCCTTCACAGTGCCTTTTAGAGATCCCAAGTGATGAGTCGTGCCATTTCCTTGGTCTGATGTGTCCAGTAGGCTTTCAGCCTGGCTTTTTTTTTTTTTTTTTTTTTTTTTTTATACAATGCACTTCCATGTGCCCCATATAGTTTCATTCACCCAAATAAATGTATAGCATGCCCCATTTCCTACTCCTAAGAGTGAGTTGTTTGTTCACCTGTGTGGTATAGACGGTATTAGACAGGTGCCACCATTCACACGCCCACCCAGGTTCAGAGTCATTCCTCACTCTAAAAATGGAATGAAAAGCTGCTTTTAGGAAAATAGAGTCACTCAGGGCAACCCAGGTTGTTGTACCAATCTGAGAACCAATCGTCTTACACAATATGGAGAATTTAGGATTGATCACCAGCCTGTTCTCAACACCTTCTGAAGAGTCGTTTGTTGGGTAGGTGGTAAGAGCCTTTTATCTTACTCTTAGTATAGCCTTTGGTTATTGTTTTTTATCACTGCTAGATGGTGGCTTGTTTAACCCTTTCCTCGTCCCTCATGGTCATAGCTGGGACCATGCTTGTTCAAAAGGGCTTTGAGTGGGACAAGAGGGACAGAGCTCCAACATGACCTAGGAAGACATTGTGAAATACCTGGCACAGCATCAGGGCGACTACCCAGTGGCTCAAAGTGCCGAGATGCACCTAACAAGATGCCAGCAGAGGCAAAGCATCTGCGGGAAGCACGGAGAAGGCGGGGAAGAAAGTAGGGCATCCGATTGTTCTCAACAGGAGAAAAGCACCAGGAGGGTATTGTGCTTAACTCATCGGTCAAAGGAAAATTTCTACTGCCTGAAGAAATGGAGATTGGGGAGCTGTGTTCAACTATGCAAGGAATGTTAGACTTTTCTCTATCACCGCTGGGGAGTAGAGGATGCACAAGCATCTCATGAAGCAGGCCAGTCCTGTGATGATTACCAAGGTTGTTTCTAGCAACTCCTATTTAGGAAACTAAATAAAGAAAGAAAGGGTTCTCAAAACTTATGTGTGAATTAAATTTTTTTCACAGAGGCTTGTGGGAAGCTTCCTGCACTTCAAGAGGATACATGTGAGGAAGCAAAGCCAAGGCCTGGGTGAGTGCTCGCTTCTTGTTGCTTATGTTGTCCTGGTTCCTGACATTTTCTGAAGGCTGACAAATGTCTGATTGCACTCCCAAGAGAGACAGTTGTCACTCTCCAGGAGGGAATGAGATGCATGGGGGCATGGAGCTAGGAGGAACAGTTAATTTTGGTGGGATATATTTTAATTTCTTTTGGGTTTTATATAATGTCAATTATTACCAATTATTCCCCAAGCTCTCTTTCAAGATCTATGAATAAATAAAGATGTTTTGAGACAAGTACAGGGGAAGGTAATCTACGACAACCATCCCAGCACCACAGAAAGTTCTTAGTGGACTGCTTTACAGGGGAAAGGTAAAAGACAGCCTTCTTTATGCAAGCACATGAAATGTATACTTCATCAGAACCACAGATAAAACATAATAGATTCTGGAAAGAAATACATGCCCAACACAGTAACTCAGCTAGCCCTCAAAATTAACATGGGAGAAGGAAAAGAAATAGCAATAAGTCAGCAAAACAAAACATCATCTAGTATATCTATACGAAATGGAAAATCCCATTCTGTAATTAACACTAAATGGCCTCAACTTAACACTAAAAAGATACAATTTTATGTGATCTCCAACAAACACATTTATTAAAAACTATGAAAACATACCGGGTTGGGGATTTAGCTCAGTGGTAGAGCTCTTGCCTAGCAAGAACAAGGCCCTAGCAAGGCCCTGGGTTCGGTCCCAAGCTCCGAAAAAAAAAACAAAAACAAAAAAAACAAAAAACAAACAAAAAAAAAAACAATCAAAATACGGAAATTTTTGGGCTGGGGATGTAGCTCAGTGGTAGAGCGCTTGCCTAGCAAGCGCAAGGCCCTGGGTTCGTCCCCAGCTCCAAAAAAAAAAAAAAAAAAAAAAGAAAAGACATACCAAAACTGACTATCAAAGGATGGAAGTCAAAGTATCAAGCAAATAGAAAGCATCAAAAGCAGCTTGCTTTTATCAAAGTAAACATCAAACCAAAGCTAATTAGAAGAGATTTTTTTTATAAAGGACACTCCACGTTATTTAAAAGGATAATTCATCAAGGATATATAACATCCATAAATTCAATGAAATATATTTTGGGGTCTTGAATTTCATAAAACGCACAGTAGACGACATATTGGGACACATAAGTCCTGACACAATAATGGTGGGGACTGCAGTATTCCAGTCTTAGAGAGGTATTCTGAGCTAAAACGAAGAAAATCCAGAGCTAAAATACTCTGAGTGACCTGGAATGTATATGATTTCTTTCACTCAGCAGAGATGGAATATAATTTTTCTTAGTAGCACATGGAAACTTTTCTAACATCGATTACATCTCAAGAAAGAAGTTAAGTCTTAACAGCAACAAAATTGAGATAAATCTTTGTTTCCTATTAGGCAGGCCATGATGCAATAAAATAGAAATCAACAATAAGGGAAACTACAGAAACCATAAAAATATTTGAAGACTAAATAATACATTTTTAAATGAACAGCGAGTGGGTTATCGAAGACATCAGAGAAGAAAGGAAAATTTTCTAGAGACAAAAATGAAATCATATTCACTCAGAACTTAGACAAGAAACATGTTATAAAATAATAATGGTAGGAGAGGAAGAAGTTAAACCATCCTATTTGCAATTGTCCAGAGTCTACTAGAAAGTTCCTGGACCCAAAAACCACAATAAAGTTGCAGGATATATGTGTGTGTGTGTGCATATGTGCATGTACACACACACACACACACACACACACACACACACAGAGGCAAGAAAGGGTGTGGAGAGAAAGGAATCTTTATTCACTGTTGGTGGGGTTGTAAATTTCTGTTACAAACTAACAGAAATCAGTTTGAGATTTCTTAAAAAAATAAATACAGAACTACTGTATGACCCAGATACCTTACCCCTGGGCATATATACCCAGAGAATTCCATACCATACTATACGATAGGGATACCTGAATGCCTATGCTTATTGGAAAGAGAATGTGGGAGGAAGGCTCTGAAGGGAGGAGAGCAGTACTGGCTGGCACTCAGATGTTGCTCTGGAAGTCATAAGAAACTTCCCTTGCTCTGCCTCCTGCAAAACCAGAAGCCTGAAGAAAGTCCATGTGGAATGCCAAGCAAGTAGGTAAGCTTTCTCATAGTAGACTAACAAAGGAGGGAGATCCCTGAGTTTTTCCTGATGTAACAGGTGGATTCTCACAGGGAAGGCTCCATGAAGTCCTTTGTTGTTCCTGGGTGAAGCGGTCCTGCCTCTGTGGAACTGAACTGTGTATACCTCCAGTTTACCCAGGGCAGGGCTGTAATGGGACCCCATGGGACAAGAACTAATAATTATGAAGGAGGAGATCCCAATTCCAGCCCTAACCTTGCTCTCTCAAGAACAATGCAGACACGAACAGGCCCTGTCTACTCTAGGCCTCATCTGATAAATGAGATGATGGATCGATTCTTCTCCACCTAAGAATTCAAGACTCCCAGATGCCACAGGATTCTTAAGAGCTGCAATTTCTGAGGCCCGTGCACCTTTGGGGAAAACATCCCTCATCTTCAACTGTTGAAACAGAGCCTTGTCTTGAGATACCCTCTCTGAGTCCACCTCTGTGAAGTATATTCATGCATCATTTATGGTGTCTGGTACCTGTGGAGGCCTGAAGAGAAAAAGGCATTGGAATTCACCAAAACAGATATTAGAGATGGCCATGGACTGCCATGTGCATTCTGGAAATCAAATCCATCTCCCCTACAAGAGCAGCAAACCTTCTTCATTGCAGAGTCATCTCCCCAACCTTTGACCCATGGGACTCCCTTGCCATTCTCAGAGGCAGCAGCATGCCATTTTCTTCAGATATCACATTGCTGCATTCTTTTCTGTCATTCCAATTCTCTTTTGCCTCCCTTTCAGGATGCACAGCTCCATTCAGGGCCTGAGTAATCAAGGATAAACTCTTTATTCCAGGACCCTTAATTTAATCCTATCTGCCAAGTCCCATTTTCCATGTCTGATGGTTTGAATACACTTGGGCCAGGGCAATGGCACTCTTAGGAGGTGTAACCTTGTTGGAGGAAGCGTGTCATTGTGGGGGTGGGCTTTGAAACCCTCCTCCTAGCCATGTGGAAGCCAATCTTTTCCTGTTCGCCTTTGTAACAAGATGTAGAATTCTGAGTTCCTCCAGTGCCATGTCTGTCTGGATGCTTCCATGCTCCCCACCTTGACAATAATGGACTGAACCTCTGAACCTGTAAGCCAGCCCCAATTAAATGTTTCTTACAAAAGATGCCTTGGTCATAAGAGTCTCTTCAGAGCAATGAAACCCTAAGACACCATGTGTGGTGACAATGATTGGTTCTGGGAATTATGATGTGGTCACATCGGGAAGCCATTGTTCAGGGCTCTGTACCTTGCCTCAGTTCCAAGGACCATCCATTTCTCTCCAGTTCCATCCATTCAGAATGGAGTTTTCTATCTCTGAATCTATACTATAGATTCCCCACTACCCTGGCTTCCCTGACCACCACTCTCAGGAAGGTGTCATGCACCAGAACCTTCCGTGAGGAGAGGTAGGTTCTGCATGTGTTCTACACTAGTACTTTTTAATGCGGTAGCCATCAGCTCATGAGCATGGTGTGATGGACAAGCTGAATATAATTTTTTGTTGCATTTTATTGAAATTTAAGTAGATACCTAGCCAGTGGCTAATGTATCAGACATCTCAAATACAGACAGAGGAAGCCAGAAGTCAAAAGTTGTTTGCTGCCACCCTGTCAGATCTGCTTTAGGTCTGTTTCTAAGGAGTAGCTGATACTGGAGGGAACTGTGCTTGTTGGTTCAGAGAAGAAGGTTTGGTTTCACTTTTCTACAAAAGGCAAGGCTTGGCTTCCAAGGCCATCTTCTCCTTGTCTATATGACTCAGGGAGTCCTCCCTTTGGGAATCATACAAGTGTTTCAACAGGAAAGAAGCCCAGTACAGGGTACTGACCTGTGGGTTGGCATTGGCTGCAGTGCTGCCAAGTATTTTCCAGTTGTTAGCCTGTTTCCACAAAGCAAGAGTTAGACCATACAGCCTAAGGGTTCCTTTCCCAGCTTCAATACACTTCAAGTCTATGAACCATCCATCAGACCTACCATTCATTCAATTCTACTGTTCTCTCTGACCTAGGTAAAGTAAGTTATGACTGGGAATTATTAAGTAGTCATGGGGTAAGCCATTGATATTTTAGAGCCAAACAGGACACTCTGGCTTCTGTCATCCATTTGCTGTATGGCTTAGATTGGTGACCCATGACTAATATGAACTTCGGAAAACTTTGTCCCCTTTCTGGCTGCACCACACCCCTCCCCTCCACATTGTACTGTATCCCCTATTCACAGCCCCGCCCCCACCCAGAATGTTGGCCTGATAAACCTTAGGATCAACTTTGTCGCTCTGGACTACTCTTTCACAAATGATTCCCAAGCAAATCTATAAGCCTCAGAAAATCCCTTCTCACTGTGTCTCTATCTCTTCATTTGTAAAACTGTGGGCACTGGTACCCACCTCATACAGAAGAGTTAGGGGAAAGACTAATGGAGCTGAAGGCGATTGCAACCCCATAGGAAGAACAATATCAACTAACCAGACCACCCAGAGCTCCCAGAGACTAAATTACAACCAAAAAGTATACATGGAGGGATCCATGGCTCCAGATACATATGTAGCAGAGGATGGCCCTATGTGGCATCAGTGGGAGGGGAGACCCTTGGTCCTGTGGAGGCTTGATGCTCCAGCATGGGGGGGATGCTAGAGTGGTGTGGTGAGAATGGGTGAGTGGATAGAGGGGCACCCTCATCGAGGCAAAGGGGAGGGGAGAGAGGAGGATGAGATAGGTGGGTTGTGGAGGGGTTACCAGGAAGGGGATATCATTTGAAATGTAAACAAATAAAATGATTGTTAAAAAAATAAAATAAGATAACATTCTCATTAGAAGTATGGCCAGAAGTTTTTTGAGAGCACAAAGCCAGGAGCACTTGTTAAGGTCTCAGCCTTTACTCAGTCTCGCTGCCTTTGCAAACTGTGGTTTATACCTAATAGCACCAGGTGGTTCCAACCCAAATGAGAATCAAGATAAAAATCACAACTATATCTTAAAGAAAGATTTATTATGAAATTGCATGAAATCAATTACACAGCCATATCCACAATAGCAGAGAAGCACAATGGTGGACCATCTCCATGGGAGACACATATCCCGTAACTAAACATAAATAATGGAAATAATACCAAACAAAATAACGAAGTCTACACACAGGTTTAAATTAAGAAGGACAGGAAATCTGAATGTAAGGAGCAAGGTACTTCTCAATGAGAAGTGTCAGGGCTGAGGAGGCCTTTCCAGAAGTGGCTCTTCCTGTCTTGAGTCTGGAGCTGCTCAGTTCAACTCCAAGTCATTCACATACTCATTGACCCAGGGCTCGCTGGGGTTGGCACAGATTTGCCTGCCTTTTTTGGTCAGAAATCTGTAGAAGAAAAAGAGGACAGATGAGAACCCCATGGGACCTTAGAGGGCATCTACCACTGTCCCTTGCCTCAAGACATATGTCTATGTCTTTGAAATCAAGGCATAGAGACAAACAAATTTAAACCAGAGAGAAAGCTGATTCAATATCTGACTCCAAGCCCACCATTCTCCTCTATTAGCTGTTAATTCTTAAGGAAACAGGACCCTAAGGACTAGTGACTGTCTGATAGACTCTATATCTGATAGCAGACTTGGGAATCTTGTTCTGCTTGATCATTGTATGGGTAGCCACGGTAGATCATCCTTCCTGCGTGACCCTACATTAGACTCCCTGTAACTCTAACCCACAGCATAGCTGCAACCTCAGGGGTTCCCTATATTAGAAAACAATGGGTTTGTTAATATGACTATGTCTCCCAATTTTTCAAATGGCTTTTCTACATGCTTTTCTAACATAGTTTAAGCAATCTATTTATATAATATGCATTGTCTTCTGTTTCTAGTTTCGTAGCCTGTGGTAACTTCCTCCCGAAAAGCCATCCTCACACGTTACTGACCATCCAGGAACTACCAGAACCTCCTGACCTCACTGTTTTTCACCAGAGCTTCAACCCTTAGAACAGAACCCTGTCAGTTAGATAGTATTTTCACCTGAACCTGGCCAGTTTCCTGTCATTCCCTCACCCCAGTGTGTACTTACACCACAGCTGGCTGGGAGCAAAGGCTGCTGGTCTCATAGTAATCCATCACAAAGTTCCGATGAATCTTCCGGGAGGTGTAAGAGAAGCAGCAGGAAGTGGGAGGGTCAGAGCCTACTGGAAGGAAAAGTAAGGCTAAGGTCAAAACTGTGCCAGGCACTGTTCCTTATAAGATCTTCGTTAAGCATTCCTATGGACTACTAGACCCCAAAACATGGTCCCTTGAATCCATGGCCATCCACCCAGAATGAGACTTCTACTCTAACAAGATAGTTCTCAAAGAAGAAGGGGGGAGGGCGAATCTAGAAGATTAAAATTGGAACAAAACTCAGAACACTTCTCAATTGCTTCATATTAAAGGTGGGGAAATCAAGGCATAAAGACAAGAAAGTTTAAACCAGAGAGAAAGCTGATTCAATATCTGACTTCCAGCCCACCATTTCCCTCTATTGGCTGCTAATTCTTAAGGAGCTTAAGGATTAATGACTGTCTGATAGACTCCATATTTAACAACAAACTTGGGAATCTTCCAAGCTCCCTTTTGTTCGCCTGTCCAAACCCCACTTATTGGGCTGACCCCAACTGGAAGACTGGACTCAGTAGGGACTGGAAACAGCTGGAAGAGTTGACTTACTTGGTGCTGACAGCACTGAATCACAGAAGGCGGCCACAAGCAGGAGGAGAGAGAGGGCAGACACGTAGAGCTTCATGGTGTTGCTCGGGGAGAGGTTTGCACAGAGCTGGAACTGCAGGGCCCAGAGGCTTCAGAAGCTGGCTGAGTGTTGTGCTGATCTGAGTTGGGAACCCCTCTTTATAGGGACTCTGGGGCCTAAGACATGGGTTGGGGTTGCAGGAAGGAAAACGGAATCTCATGAGTAAAGATGATGTCATGGCATCAAGAAAGAAACTGAAGTTGGCCGAAAGTGAGGAGTTCCTGACAGACTGCCTTCCCCCAGCAGTGACATCACGGAAGAGACAGGGGGGAGATGTAGGGGAGAAGTGGGGTGCATGCTGGAGGGGGAAGTGGTACACCAAAGATAGTGACTGAGGTGGGGAAGGGGGGTTGTGAACCCGAGAGGAAGGATGCAATGTTTACACCTGCTAGCAAAGGCTTGTGGGTAAGAATTCACTGCACTTGGTGGCCGGCACCTCCAGGCAGTGAAGCCTTCACATCATTCTTTCCAGGGTGGCTGTGATTTCCAGAACAAATATAGAGTGTGACCACAAGAGAGAAGACACTGACCACACACTCTCCAGACTCTCCCTCACACAAAAATACCATCTGATCAACATCATTCAGAAGAGTTGGTTTGGTCTATTTAGAACAAGGAAGGGATAGACAAAAAATAGAGATTTCAGGACATTGTATTGGAATGATAAGAAAAACAGAGAAAGAAACTAAGTTTGGAAGACCCAGCGAATGTTCTAGTGTAAGGATTGATACCTCGTGATAGTGTTTGCTGCAGACAGAACGTGTAGTCAACCTCAGCATATGGGTGTTTTCTAGCCAGTCCTTAGGAAATGCCTCATGTTCCTAGCTGCTGGGGGCCTGTGTAGAAGATGCAGTCTGCCAAGGCTGGGGGCTTTGGGGGAGAGTCAAACTCAAAGTAAGGCAAACGAGGAGAATTGGATGGTGGACCCAAGGTCTCACTCACCTTTAGCTCGTTTACTCTGACTCACCTACTTGCCCTAGACTTCACACTACAACATGCTCCTCTCAGAAACAGAAATAGGGAGCTGGGCCTCCTCAGTGCTCCCAAGTTAAAAGCTGGAGGGACAGAGCAGCACCCTGGGGTTTTTCACAGTCACTTCACAGAGCACAAGTTTGTCCTACCTCACTGGTCCTCTTGGACTTCTCCCAACATACAGACTTCACCCATCCCTCTGCTGTGCCTTCTGTCCTCAGCCTCATCGCCCAGGCCTTGTGCTCTGTGCTCCCTGCTGCACACAAGCTAGTCTTTCTGATGAGCCTTCTGGATTGGTGCAGCACCATGCTCACACATCAAGAATGTATCTTGGGCTCTTAGGTCCTCCTGGTCTTCATTTCCCATGGCATTTCAGTTCAGTTCAACTTCCTGTTCATCAGAGCAGAGACAGTGGAATAAAGCCTCAGCATTCCCTCAAGGAGATCTCAGCCTATTGGTGTCTTGGATGGTGATAGAAATGACTGTCCCATGAGGTGGAATAAGGTGACACATGATAGCAACAAGGCATCAGGGAGTCTGAGGATGAAGATTATCCCTCATGAGTAGGTAGAAAGTTTCAAATAAGGTTGAAAATAACCAGGCTAAGGAGGAGCCTTTGCCTACATTAGTCTATGTCTTTATCACCTTTTGACGAAGGGCTGCAGAGCCACTTGCTCTGGGGCACTGAGGATGGTAGATGTGAATGGATGTTGATCTGGGGGGGATGGGGAAGGAGTCTTATTGTAAAGAGCATCCTCAGAGAAGATGAAGACTGTTCTAGAAGGTTAGAATTGGAGTGAATCTCAGACCATATCACATTGCCTTCGTATTACAGATGGAAAAACTGGAGCATGGAGAGGACCCTCTTAAACCTGTAGTGTGGGGCAGAGCCATCAGCAGACTGACTTGAAGCTGGTCCTTTCTTCCAGTGGTTATTTACTCTCAGAAAGTGGGAACTCGAGTATTAGGACGGTCTACAGGGTACCAGAAGGTAGTAGATCCTTGGGAGAGATTAGAGATCTGTGGAGGAAGCAGAGGTGTCCTTGTGGACAGCCTGGCCTCTCCCTGGAACAGTGTGAGGGTTAGGACTGTTAGGCGATCACTGAGTGTTGGGGGCCAAGAGTGAGCACATGCTTAGAACTAGGGTGTTAGAAGAGGGCAAAAGCTGAGATGGGAAAGCCAAGGTAGCTGAGACACAGAGCCATCTTGCTACGACAATGAACCAAGAAGCAGTATTGCTGGGGCGGTATCTCAGTCACTTTGGGGAAAATGGGAGCAGACACTGAATTGTGGATGGAAGAGACAAGTAGATGGTTATGCAGAGTGAAGATTCAAAATGGCGTCTGTAGCAGAGGACACCAGCTAAAGCAGCTCACTAGCGACTGCCAGACTCTGGCCAGCAGACTGTAGTCACCAGTCACAGCCTGTTCCTCAGCTCTCCCGGGTAGAGGGTAGTGACTTCAGAGCATGTTAAAGTCCTGAGCGAAGCACCCAGACTCGCCAGTATCTGGAAACTTCGAGCATTTCTTACAAAGCCTCTTTCTTTGGCCGATGCTTGTACATGTATGTGTTTCTGCATGTGTACATGTATGTGTTTCTACATGTGTACATGTATGTGTTTCTGCCCTCTTTCCAGTCACCTGAGAGGAGGGGTAAGGGGAGATAAGAGACACGGCAGGGTCGGGGAGGGGATGTCACAGGGCTAGGAGGAATTAAAGGTAGATAGGATTCATGTATACATGTGTCCAATTGTCGAAGAGTAAATAAGAGAAAAATCTGAGGTCTGAACTTTTAAAAGAAAATTACATTGGTTTGTTTTCCTTCTATCAAAAAAAATCTGAAGTTGCTGTAAAAATTTTAGAAACTATAGGAAGGCATGAATCTTCAGATCCTTAAAATTTAGGACAACTTAGAAGTCTCTGTCATTACGTGCCAAATTTAAGCTGTTAGTACTTGACATTTTTTCTCAAATCAGCCTGCATTTGCATTGCTAGTTAATATCTATCTATAAGGGGTGTTAAGGACTTAGTCATTCACTGAGACACACATTCAGGAATCTATGATATTCCAATGCCTAGAAGTACTAAGACTTGTATTTAAGGATTCTACTACTTAGGTAGCTCCATCCATTTGACTGTTTTGAACTTTTCTCTAAATTGAGCGCTAAGACCTGAAGGTGATGATCTAGGCAGAGAGTGGACAAAAGTCAAAAGACCTGTGCTTTTATAAGTGAGATGCATTTATTGTGTCCTGTTTCACAGTAGGGCAACTAAAGACAACGATAATGGACTGTGTATTTCAACAGAGCTAGAAGAAAAGATCCTGAATGCTTTCACCACCAAGAAATTACTCGATAGATAGACAGACCCTGATTTGAACATCAGTTATACACACTGAAGTATTGCATGGTGACTGTAAACATGTAAAATCTGTGTTCCAATGTTAAATTATTCTTAATTTAAAAAACTGGAGACTTAGAAAAATGTAAATGATAGTAATTGTGGTTAGCACTTAGCACTGAGATTAGCACTTAACACAGCACTTCGCATGAGCCAGTGATAGCCTGATTACTAATGCATTTCATCTTCTCTGTGGTAGGAATCATTCCTCGGAAGTAGGAATCATTGTTAGTCCCTGTTAGGCACGAAAGTGCTAAGCACAGAGAGCTGAATAAACAACAGAAAGACACATAGCTGATACATCACAGATTGGGAAATGAAACCAAGGGAGCCCTAGGATTAGTTCATCAGAAAAGGAAACTCACTTAATTATAAACTCCTGCCAAAAACTTAACGGCCACATCTTGTCAGTATACCGCAGTTCTTGTCAGTATACCGCAGTTCTCGGTTCAAGAGATTTTGAGCAATAGAATCCATGAACTTCTCTCTTTTTTTTTCCTCTTTTTTCTTTGGTCTTAGAAAGTGTGGTAATTTTAGTAGTAGTTTTCAGAGAGATGTGGGGGGAGCGGCAAATGGACATGTGTAAAGCGAAAGCAGAAGGGAGACAGTAGGGGAAGGTTGGGGACAGCAGGGAACAGGAGGGGAGCACAGGGAACAGGAGTCAAGAAAAAAATAATCTACATTTTAAAGTGCCCTCCAGTATCCAAAAATACGGCATACCCTCCGGTAACCAATATTTAGCCACAGTTTAATCTTTACATAAAAATGACAAAATTATGTGATTGTTTCATCTTCAGTAAGCAGAAAAATTATGGGGCTGGAGGTGAGATGCCTCAGTGATTAAGAGCACTGGCTGCTCTTCCAGAGGCCAAGGGTTCAATTCCCAGCACCCACATGGCAGCTCACAACTGTATAGGATCCAATTGCCTCTTCTGGTGTGAAGGCATGTATGCAGACAAACCACTCATATACACAATATAAATAAATATATAAATCTTTTTAAAAATAGTAAAATTTTATGTATACCAAAAAACAGACATTTTCTTTATTTGTCCTAAATATGGATGCCCATGGCTGCCATGGGATAGGCCTGTGCCCATGGTATTTCACACTGCCCTATGCTTTGCAGAAAAGAGATGCTTTGCCCTGCCAAGCTGGTGCTCATCTCAGACAGCTGCTACAATTCACAGAGGCATGGTCAGCAAGTCTGAAGAACAGGGTTCAAATCCAGGTAGGCAGGCAGAGGTCAGGTCACAGGGAAGTTTCCATGTCACTGGAAACAATCAGTGGAGTTGAGGAACACCCGAGGAAGAGGAGACTGGGGCTTTAGAGAGATCTCTTTGGCAAAGCTGGAAGGAAACCTTGCTTCTTCTTTGCTGCATATGGCCCTGCTGAGTAGCCAGAGGGCCGACCTCAGCAGCGTTCATGGGTCATGAGCAACTGCAGAGTCCCTGTCTCTTTTTTTTTTAAAGATAAGTTATTTGACTTGCTTTTATTTTATTTTATATTGTTCTGTTTTGTTTCTAAAAGACGTTTTTATTTTTAATTGTGTATGTGTGTGTGTGTGTGAGCGTGTGTGCTTGTAAAAGCCAGAGGCATCTGATATCTCTGGAACTAAAGTACATACAAGTGGTTGTGAGCTGCCCAGCGTGGGTGCTGAGCATGGGTCTTCTGCAAAAGCCCTTTCTTAATGCTAAGTCATCTCTCCAGCAACTGCACTCCACCCTCCCACACCTCCACACGTTCCCACCACTGCCCACTCCCCCTGTCACGGCACCTCAGTTTTAATTTCCAGTACAGACTAGTGTCGGTGACTGAATTGATGTAGGAAGTTGTGGGAGTAGAGAGTGTGACTTCCTGCTTTCTGGTGTGGAAGCTTGAAAGGACAGGACGTTTTCATGAGATAGATGATCCAGGATTCAGAGGGTAGATGGAGTCCAGTATCAAGATATATAATATACAACCTGATCGACCGTGGATGATCACACGCATGCGTACACACACACACACACACACACACACACACACACCAGAGGAAATGGTGAGAACGCAGGCAGGAAATGAAAGGCTCACTGCAAGAGGGAGGGAGGGATGGCATCATTGAGTCCTTGTCTCCTGGATATGAGAAAGGGGCTTGTCTCCAGGATGCTGTTTCTGCCTTTGAGTGATGAGGTCTGGCCTACTGCAACCTATAGAAGGCCAGAAGTAGACCTAAGAAGAATGTTATCATCAGTTAGCCCACTCATGGGGCTGCTGATGTCAAACAAGAGCTGAGACCGGTACCCAGGGAAGTAGAACCTTGGTGGGAAGACTAAAAAGAAACCAATAGGCAGGGCCAGATGGTGGGAAGCGTGGGGAGTGAGAGGAGGTGAGTGGAGCAGTCAGAGGCAATGACAAGGAAGGTGGGTTGCCCCACCAGAATTCCCTGGATCCACAGATGGGATACTCTCCTGGACTGTGGTGAGGCCTTGAGAAGGCTGGAGTGAACTAGAAATCTAGGACATAGATTAAGGCCCTCCACACCGAGGGTGTACACTACGTTACTTTCTGTCCTGACTACCTAACTGATCTTCGTGTTTCCCCTGAAGATGAAGATCTTGCCTCTATGGTCCTCTTGCAATCCTTCTCCTCCCGCTAGTATTTCAGCTCTATGACGTGTTTTAATGCATACGATGTCTTTCTCAAATCATGATTTGTTCACTTGCCTCACTCCATGCCGGGCCTTGT
This sequence comes from Rattus rattus, assembly GCF_011064425.1. Taxonomy (NCBI): domain Eukaryota; kingdom Metazoa; phylum Chordata; class Mammalia; order Rodentia; family Muridae; genus Rattus; species Rattus rattus. Next base: position 87,038,489 of record NC_046162.1, read on the forward strand.
TGGAGATGTAATGGAAAATAGCACGGATGGTGAAGTGTATTGCTAACCAGGTCTATGTGTGACCCAAGCAAGCTGCTTTTCCTGGAAACATCAATCTGTCACCTCGAACATTTCTGACATCTTCTAACTCAACCCTTCCATGACCCATTCGATGTGTGTGTTAAGCACGCACTATGCTTATAAGCAAGTCATCTTTCCAACCGAGTGAAAATGGTGAAGGGCCATTTCCTGGTTTGGGGACTGATGCAGAAAGTCTTAAACTTCTATGGACACTAAGGATCTCATAGCTCATCAATTACCTTCATTTAAAAGAATGAAATTCCACAAATTAGAGACTAGATCAGGAGACTCACCATGTTAGACTCATCCTGTGTTAGGATTTGGTTATCTAGATGCCACCAACTAGGCGTGAGCTGAATTTGGTTAAAACATACCAGACATCATTTAAATTTTAAAACAACACTTTACATAGATGACTGGGGACCCACTGCAGTGAAAGTCATAATTCTGGAAGTAGGAAGTATCCATTGCCAAGAAAAGTGATGATACAGCAGTTTTCATTTCCCCTTCTACCTTCTCCAGCTCTTAGAATCCAGCCCTCAGAAACTGAATCATAGGTATGAAGGTGGCTTCCTAAGAAGTGAGATTGTGATGTAGGAAGGGGTTGGTGACTGGGAGACAGAAGCAGTAGGTAGATAAAATGACACATGGTCTGATAAATTCCTGTTGAGATTGGGTACATTCTAGGTATTGTGGGATGACTGTGTATGGTTTTGCTTCTGTGACAGGGTCTCAAGTACCCAAGGCTAGCCTCAAATCCCTTATGTAGCTCAGGATAACCTTGAACTTCTGGTTCTCCTGCCTCCATCTTGAGAGCACTGAAATTACAGACATGTCCCAACACTGGTTTTCCTGGGATGTAGTTTCTGACGAAACAAGTGATTGTGACACCTTTCTTTAGAATTGGTAGCAGATGGAAGGAAACATGGCTGCCCCAGTCCTGATGAAACCACCATCGCCCTTGCCCTTGCCATTGATTTGTGTCTCTTGCTACCAGCGTTAGCAATCATCAGGAGCAATGGAAACCGAGCCTGTATGCTTCAAAGTCTATAAGAGCTAGAGAGCTGGGACACATGCTTCTAGAAGCAACAGTTCACATGGCGGTGTGAATAGGGGAAATTTCACAAGGCCCCACCCCTAGATGAAAAGCTATAGACAAGCATTGGCTGCTGAGAGAGGGGCAGTAAGTTTTCTTTAGGGATGGACTCCCAATAGGCTATCCAAATTCAGGTGATCAGCTCTAAAGACAAGCATGAAAGAACAATGCTAAATAGACTGAATAGGTTGTAAGTAATACACACACACACACACACACACACACACACACACATACACACACACACACACACACACACACACACACACACACACACACACACACACACGTCAGAAACAATTGTAGATGAAGAAGCCATGAATTTGAGAGGGGTTGGGGGCATGGGAGAAGTTGGGGAGGTGGAGTAGTGGAAAGGATGTAGCTCAGTAAGTGGGGGCCAGCAGAGTGCCAGTCCCCATGAGGCAAGAAGAAAATCTGGTTCAGCAGGACTCAATAGCCCAAGTTGGTTTGAACCTCTAGAGTCTGACACTGGTCAGTCTATTTTACACATATTTAAGTGCAGCACAGTTTAGAGAAGAAGTTTCCTGGTCTAGCACAAACCCCAATTACATTGAAACTCTTCTCAAAGCACACATCACTTCGTTCATGAACGTGGGTTCGAGAGATAGGCTACATGTGTTACCTTAAGGGGTTAGGGGAGGATCTGGTGTGGTCTTGGTCATGCAGAGAGTGTAGAGATTATTTGGGCTCTTTGCCACTTCTGGTCCTGGTGGTGGGAGCTTGGGGAAGCCCCTGGCCATACAGATGACACAAAGGTTGCCTAGACAATTAGCCACTTCCGGTCCTGCTTGTGGGAGCTTCGTATGGCCTTACAGATAGCACAGATTACCGGATATTAACTACCTCTAGTCACAGCCTTCTGGGTGGAAAAACAGGTTATACATCTCTCCCACTGAAGAGACAGCCACTTGTATTTAACATTCCTGGTTTCTCAGAGCTTAGCTGTGAGTACAAGGGCATCAGTGCTCCCAACAACAGTACTAGTGTATGAAAGTATCAAAAACCTAAGTTTAAAAAAATGCTACTGCATAACAATAAGAAATGTTTAAGGACACAAAAGAGAAAACTATTTTAAGCCATTAAACTTAGCCTCTAGTTAATAGTAATTAATTTCCATTCCTTTTTAGATGATTTTGGGGGGGGGTGTTTCAAGCAGGGTTTCTCTTTCTGTAATATAGCCATGGTTATCCTGGAACTCGCTCTGTAGAACAGGTTGGCCTCACAGATTCACTTGCTTCTACCTTCCCTGGAGCTAAGATTGAAGGCACGTGTCACCACCACCCAGTAAGATTTCTTTTTTAAGATTTATTAATTTTTATTGGATGAATATGAGTATTTTGTGTATGTATATACATTGTGTGAGTGGCTTGTGCCCAAGAAAGTCGGAAAAGGGTATCGGATCGCCCGGAAGTGCAGTTACAGGTGGTTGTAAGCTATCATGTGAGTGTCAGCCGCTAGGCCCAGGACGCCTAAAAAAACAGCCAGTCTTCTTAACTTCTGAGTCATCTCTCAAGTCCCCGCTATTATGATAAATCTTGATACAAAATCTCAGAATCAGGGAAGTTCAGTCTTAGCAAGTCTTTGATGTTACAAGCAGCACCTCAAATTGTTCTGGTAGTCTTTCATTTTTGGAGACAATGAGATATATCTCATTTCAAAATGCAAAATGCCTTAGCTAGCTTTCTTAGCAGGCAACATCATTTGCTACACATATACTGAGAAGCTGAGAAACCTAAGGAGAGGTCTGGAGACGTAAGTTTAGGCAAAAAAGAAAACCAAATCAGGTCCCAAGGTGAGACATATCCAGGCAGCTGCAACTGCTGGGATTTACAGTCCTATGGCATTCTTTTCTGCCTAAAAGAGATAGTGTTTCCTAGCAACCCTCCCTTTCCTGCATACTTTTCCCTCAGAAGATAGCAACACCTCCACATAAACCGGAAGGGCGCTCATCACTCCTAGCAGCTATTAATTGATGTCCAGATGTTCTCCAGATGACCAGGCTCGAGCCATTAGTGGTCTTAGTGCCGGAAATGGGCCAATCACTTCAAAAGTCAACTTGCCCATAAAACTCTTGTGCAATCATGTGATGCCAAGACTAGAAACCCCTGCTTGTGATTTTCTTCTTTTTAGAACCCCTTCCCCTAGAAATCGTGATTGCTCATTTAATCTGCTGCATCAGGGAAGGTTTACATCCTGAGCTCTAATAAACCCTCAGTTTATTAGAGCTTTGAGTTGAGTCCTGGTGGCTTTTAGGGTTTCTGGACCTGGGCATAACAATACCTGACTACCTGACTTCAGTCCCTGAAGAGAGGAAACTGGTGAATGCTGTCCTCTGACCTTCGCATGCATGCTATGTCTCAAGGCACACTCACGTGCACATGAACACACGTGTGCATGCACAACATGCAATGTAGTAATGATAATCATAATAAAAATTGAAAAATGAAAAAAATCATGACTCTGTAGACACTTGGAAGGGACAGACTGCCCAAGTGTGTCCTTGGTTTGCTGATGTCTGAAGCCCTTTTCTTGGATCTAACCTGTGAACGACTACTCCTCTGGGGAGATTTTAAAGCCTCTTTGGTTCAGCCCACCTCAACTTAGCTTCACCATACCTGTTCCCCAAAATTCTGTCATTCCACTGAACCCACAAAGTTATACCCTACCACTCTGTTCAATACATTGAGATATTGTGTGATCCTTTTTAATCCTTTTGAGATTATTATATAATTACATAAATTTCCCTTTCCTTTTCTTTCCTTTACACGTTCTCTCTCTTAAACTCATGACCATTTTTCCTTTGCCATTACATATATATGCACGTGCGCATAGTACGTGTGTGTGTGTGTGAGAGAGAGAGAGAGAGAGACAGAGACAGAGAGAGAGAGAGAGACAGAGACAGAGAGAGACAGAGACAGAGACAGAGACATTTAGTATTGGAAACCGCTTGATGACCTCTTCAGCTCTCTTCCCTGAGGATGACTATTCCCCATGTCCCATTCCCAGCATTGCTTGGCTGCCAGTAGTTCTTTGTGTAGGTTGAGCTCCTCCTTCACTTTAGTTTCTGTGTTGGTTTTGTCCTTGTTCAGGTCATGCTCAGGCAGCCATGTTGCTGGTACTCCACTGGTGTAGCTTCTCTGGTATTTCTAGGAGGCAGCATCACAGCGGACTTCCTGTTTCCCCAGCTATTACAATCATTCTGTCCCCTCTTACCCAATGGCTCCTGAGTCCTAGGTGCAGTAATTGTGTGGCTCCTCAACTCTGCAGTTAGATGAGTTGTGGAATTCTGTAATGTCTTTACTGAAAGGAGAAGGTTCCTTGACGTTGTTCTTTAAGACCCTATCAAATTGCAGCCCTTCTACGAAGCCCTGAATCCCTCTGGAGAAGGTTATGCCTCCCTCCTTCCTCCGATCTTTCCCTCCCATAGCACTTCCTGCCAAGTTCTATGGTCTCTAGTCACTTACTTCATCTATCCCTGCTAGACTATGGGATCTGCAGATAAAAGCTTTAAAAGAAAGAAGAGAAAAGGAAAGGGAAGGGAAGGGAAGGGAAGGGAAGGGAAGGAAAGGAAAGGAAGGAAAGGAAAGGAAAGGAAAGGAAAGGAAAGGAAAGGAAAGGAAAGGAAAGGAACTCAACCATTTGTCACAGCGAAGTATCAAGCAGTTGGGTAAAAAGAGTGTGTCTACCAAAATCTTTTTTCAAGGGCTAGAGAGATGGCTCAGTGCTTGCTCTGAAAGCATGAGGCCCAGAGTCCAGATCCCCAGTACCTGCCTAAATGCCAGCGGTCATGGTAGTCTGCTGCATGATTAAACACATTAGCAACAGGGTCCGAGTCATTGACAGTGCATCAGTCTCCCATCGAGGAAAGAAAGAAAGGCACTTCCCCACTTGGCGTCATTGAACCAAGATTGAGTCCAGACCTGATTTCTCCACTTCATGCTCCCTGTGTCCTCTGTCCTGTCTTTGACATAAGACTGAATCTGTATCTTTCTGAAGATCTGTCTCCATATCTGTATCTGTGTATGACTCTGTCTGTCTGTCTGCCTGCCTGTCTGTGTCTGTGTCTGTGTGCCTCTGTCCCTTGTATGACTATTCTGTGACTAATCGTCAGTTGTATGACTGTCCCTAACACAGGTGTTGCTCTGTATTTACTGAAAACACACAGCACAGAAAACATCACCTGGGGAAGGAAAGGGACACATTATAGGAATCTTTAACAAGATTGGATTTAGTCACTGGCTCCAACTGGTGCCAACTGACCTGAACAACAAATTGTACTACAAGCCATCACTGCCTATCAGCCAATATCCATAAATGGGTGTTCATTTTAGAAGGGTGCTTTCAACCTCAGTATTTTATACTTTCAGCAAATGGTACACATGCATTGTTCTGGTCCAGGGGTGTGCAAGAGTACATAATCTAAGATTGTAGCAATGCTTTCGCTTAAGTTGTAAACATTAATGACATGAGAAACCCAAGGCAAATACTGTTGGTCGTTACATTATTCTCTTTTTCTTTTCTTTTCTTTTCTTTTTTTCGGAGCTGGGGACCGAACCCAGGGCCTTGTGCTTGCTAGGCAAGCGCTCTACCGCTGAACTAAATCCCCAACCCCTACGTTATTCTCTTAAAGGCAGGTTAAACAAGCAGGCTGGAGCTTTAAAAAAAAATAAACAGGCTGAGTTGACAGTAGGATAGCAGTCTTAAGTCCTAAGTGATCTCAAGGTTTATTATTAGTTCTGAATGTGAGATCCAGCAAAAGGTTCAGTCTCTTAGAATGGATGGGACATTTTTTCGATCATAATATTGTATTACCACAGCCTGCCTGTTACTCTTGTCTTGGAGGGAAAAGATTGGGGATAATATGACAGAGCAGCCATGTTAGTGAGCTCTGCATTTGATTAAGAGAACCCTGATTCAATAAGTAACAAGGAATATTGATGGTGGATGATTCCTGACATCAGTCTTGGGCCTCTACATACACAAGCATTCGCATAAACACAGACCACACACACACACACACACACACACACGTGTTGTTGTAAATAAATAAAAAAAATATAAACAAAAAAGTAAAAGTAAAAACAAAAGCGGGGGTGAATGTTTTCCCTCAGGGTGTTTTTCCCTGCTAGGGTTCCACACCTCACTGCCCCAGATATCTGCTGGATATCTTGGCATAAACTCAGCCCAGCCACACACTTTCTTATACTGAGACTCTTACACAAAAGAGCATACAACTGGTGTTTTTACCCTGCTAGGGTTCCACACCTCACTGCCCCAGATATCTGCTGGATATCTTGGCAGAAACACAGCCCAGCCACACACTTTCTTATACTGAGACTCTTACACAAAAGAGCACACCACACAATAATCTTTGGTCCAATATCTATACACATAGGATATAATTGCCCACTTAAACATACAAAGCCCGGTACCATCTATCCCTTGCACCTTTTATTTACCAAGTCTCCAGCTTCTCCTTCTCCCACAACGACTCCTTGCTTCTCCTCTCTCTCTCTCTTTTCTTTACTCACTCTCCCAAATATATCACCTCTTTTATGCTTTAGTTTCTCCTTCTCTTACAAGGACTCCTAGCTTCTCCTCTCTCTCCATCTCTTGTCTCTTCTAACCCTTCTCAGTTCCCCATCTTGTCTCTAAACCGTTCCCTTCTTCTCCTAGCTTCCTACTCTCCTCTCATCTCTTGTCTCTTCTAACCCTTCTCAGTTCCCCATCTTGTCTCTAAACCGTTCCCTTCTTTCTCCTAGCTTCCTTCTCTTCTGCTCACTCTTTAAACTGTACCATCCCCCCCCACCTGCTCAGGTTCCACTGGCTCAACTGTCAACAACTGTCCTCTCTCAACCCCTAACCTCTGAATCAATCCCCTCCTGCTCCTGACTCCTTCCCTCTGCCCCAAATCTAGTGCTCTTGCCTTTATTCCACAAATTCAGAGAAAACTCCAAGGCAAACCACAACATTTCCCCCTTTTTGTCCAGTTAAAAAACCTTTTCCCTATACATAGGTGAACCAAGTATTATTACCATTCTGCAATTTACAAAACCAACAATATGCTGATCACCCAGTCCACCAACTCTGTTCACCAACCATGTTATCCACACCACATCTTGGCAAGGCAAACCACAACATTTCCCCCTTTTTGTCCAGTTAAAAAACCTTTTCCCTATACATAGGTGAACTAAGCATCATTATTACCATTCTGCAATTTATAAAACCAACAATACGCTGATCACCCAGTCCATCAATTCTGTTCATTAACCATGTTATCTATATTATATCTTGGCTAGCTTGTATACTATCTGATAACTATCCAATAAAATATGTATATTCAGATTTATACAGCCTGATAGGTCATGAGACTATAATCAGTCTTCAACCCCGGCAGAAATCTGGGAATGACCAAATATCTATACACATAGGAAGCCTAACACGGCTTCCAGAACTGAGAGGTTGTAGAGACAAATCTCCACTAGCACAGTCCCCTGTTAGCAACATGTGAGCACAAGTCTTCAGCCTTCTGGCCCAAAATCAACTGACAGACTCTTGAAATGCAGATTTTGAAGGGCTGATCACCTGTCTTGGCAGGGTTTATCAGTCAACTATTCTGCATAATTTGTCCTTTTCTGGACAGTATTAGTCTGCAGATGAAATAGGTAGTTTTGTCCAGTGGCTTCCTAGCCACAAAGTATTGCCTCACCTGGAGGTAGAGATGTTCACATTCTTCATTAAATCCACCAAAGGGTAACTGTTAGGAGCAGATGTGTCTCAACAAAAGATAAATAACTTTAGATCTCAAATTTTGTGGATTTCTGACGTTTTTGAAAACCACCTATCTATATAAGACAATCTGTTCTGTTGTCTTTATATCTTAATAAAATCTTGAAAGTTCTTTCAAAAATCAGAGCCATTACTTTGCTATTCGGATCTTAACTCACAGGTGTAATCAACTCAGAAGTTTGTAACGACAAAAATAGAAGGACTGGCTCTAAACCTTGTACTTTTAAACTCTTTTGACAAATAAATTCTATACCAAAGCAAAGATATTTCAGCTTAGTTACCAAATGAGATTATGACTTTACAATTCAATCTAGCTAATTCCTCCCTGTTAAATTACAAATTTAGAATAACCATTTTCAGCCCCCCAAAGTCCAGGGAATTGGGCGATGACTCCTCCTTAGCTTCTTCAAGCTGTACATGGGCAATATCCTTGGGGTAGGGGGGTTGGAAGAATGAAGATGTAGCTGATGTGTCCTGACTGGATCAGCTGAAAGTCCTTGAGACCAGGATTCCAAGTAAGCACAGTCTAAAAAGACGACGCTTATTACAAAATTTTAGAATCTAGATATCTTTTTGTTTGATTCTCCTGAATAAATTTTTCAGGGCGGTCTACCTCTGTCAAATCTGATCATTTTGACTCTCTGAGGTTTCCAAAGCCTAATCACATCTTTTAAAAGCACAAAGACAAAATCTTTCTCCCAAAATACTGTGTTCCTTAGTCTGAAACCAGAAAAGCTTGTATCTTGCACTCTCTCCCAGAGTAATAATATAATCATAAAACTCAAAGTCACACCCATCATGAATATTAAACAATTTCTTTTAAAAGGATGTAAGCTAAACAGATTTTTTCACAGATTTTTCTTTAACCTCAATAACTTCTAAAATATATGCCTGCATTCACTTTCCTTGGTGTCACAGACATTTCATCATAACTCTTTACTTGGAGTTAATGACCAATTTTTCCCTATCCAAACAAACAAACTCAATCACCTTTTAATAATACATAACTATTATCTCAGGTTAGTTGAGTTCTAATGGATTAGTTGGGCGCCATATGTTGTTGTAATTAAATAAAAATAAGAAAATAAAAATAAAAAGGTAAAAATATAAAAGTAAAAACAAAAACGGTGAAAGTTTTCCTCTTTTTGTCCAGTTAAAAAACCTTTTCCCTATACATAGGTGAACCAAGTATTATTACCATTCTGCAATTTACAAAACCAACAATATGCTGATCACCCAGTCCACCAACTCTGTTCACCAACCATGTTATCCACACCACATCTTGGCAAGGCAAACCACAACACACACGCATGAACACTCACAAGCACCTTCTTTCAGACATGATGCCACATGCTTATAATTCTAGCACTCCAGAGCCTGAGGCAGAAGGATCATAATTTTGGCTACCTAATGAGACTTTGCCTCAGAAATTAAAAACATTAAAGGTAAAACATTTGTAACTGTTTACTTTTAAATGGTGATATTGAAAATGCTTTAAACTAAGTGAGTTCATGAGTATGTGAGTGAACAGGAAGATAATATCTCACCAAATAAAAGAAGAAAATCTCAAAATATCAGAAAATTAATCACTCACAGGCCCATTACACAAGGTATTAATAATTCTTTAAAGCTTTTATTTTTAGTGATTTTTTTAAAAACATAATCTAGTATTATTTATTTATAATGCCTGGGTTTGGTGAAAAAAAAAACTGTATATTTCCAGATATTTGTAGAATCCTTTACTTTGTAAAACTTGTACAATGTTTCTCAATGTCTTTATCACCAATGTTATGAGTATATTTATGTCATTTTATTAATTTTAAGAGCTTCATAAATAAGCAGTCCAGTGTATGTACTATATAATTTAATCTATAATTCTTTCATAGTGAAAAGTTAAGTTTCTTTAGTTCTGAGTAATAATGACTCCGTACCAGCTGTCTCAATTTAAAGATGGCTTTAAATTTGGGTTGTTTCCACAAAACTCTTTTCTAGAAAGGCTTTTTCTAGCTTAATGGGCATAACTATATTTAGGCTTCTCACATATCAACACCCACACTGAAGTATTTTTATGATCCATAACTAATGTTCAACCTAGTGGCCTAGTCATTTTGTGGCTGATGATGGGACAAATGTCTTAAATGTGAGCTCATGTTCCCCATGGCTGGAGCTGGGGAGGCTTTAACTCAGCCCCTCCTGGTGGTGGTAGAAGGGGTTGTAGTACACAGCTATTCTTCCATGTGGTCAGAAAAGCTGAAAAACAAGAGTTTCTATTCCATGGCAAGGAACGGGGTTGGAGTGTTTATTCACAGAAGGGTTCTCATGAGAAGGGATCAGCTAAGAATAGCCCTGGGTTGACATTGTCCTACCCCCCTCTCGCTCATAAGAGAAACTACTTCCTCACAAGAAGTAAGAACAGGTCACGAGTGGAGAGTTGTATCTCAGAGATGCTATTCTTGGATATCCTGAGCCCCTGTGGTCACCGGGGACCCTGGGTTGTGTAATATTCAACATGACACCATTGCTGTACTTAAAATTTTCCCTACACAGCCCCAGATTCCATTTCCTCATCGGCCAGGGCTACCTATAAGAGAAGCAGCATATGGCTTCAGACACCAGAAGGACACAAGAGGCAGCGGGTACCAGTCCCTTCTCTGCTCTGCTGACAAGCGCACCCTCTGTCACCTGCTCAGCACCATGAAGGTCTCCCCCGCTGCCCTTGCTGTTCTTCTCTGCACCATGGCGCTCTGGAACGAAGTCTTCTCGGCGCCATGTGAGTCCACGCTGCTACAGGAGGTGTCCCATTCTCTGATCTAAGGCAGACCACAGCAGTCTTTTCTGTGGCTTCAGAGTTTACAAGAGAACAGAAACTGGTCTTTCTCTTTGAGACTTTTATTTTCCTCTCTATGGGGTAGAAAGCTCTAACCTTTCGTAGGTACCCAGAACTTGAAATCACAGTGAGGTTAGTGCTGCCGTGTACTTACCAGTCAGTCCTAGGATTCCTAAGGAAGTCTGCCTCTGGGATGCCTTATGTGATGCCCTGGTGTCCTTTTTGCTGACTGGTATTAGGGAAAGCTGTGGGAAAGACACAGGGCAGCAAACAGAGGAAGAGAAAGTCCACAGTGAAGATCCAGAGAGAACAGAGGACAGAAACAAAGATGGACATGGGGATATTTCTGGTCCCAAATGCCCAAATGCCTTCAGAGCCTCAGCCTTCCAACTCCCACCCCAAGAAGGCAGCCTTCCTCGACTCTTAAGTTGTAGTAGCTGTCCTGTCCTGCTCAAGGATGACTAGAATTTGTTCTGTCCCTTCCCCTGCAGATGGAGCTGACACCCCGACTGCCTGCTGCTTCTCCTATGGACGGCAGATTCCACGAAAATTCATTGCTGACTATTTTGAGACCAGCAGCCTTTGCTCCCAGCCGGGTGTCATGTAAGTTCTGTTCTCCTTCTTTCCTGATAACATTTCCTGTGGAACATTGTAAGAGAGGGTTTCTCAGTCACAGGGGCAGGGGTTGGGGGTTGGTGTGTCACAAAAAGGGAAGCACAGGACGATCTAAAGGGGCCAGTGAGAGAGGCTCTGGAGAGCGACGATGAGGACGGGTGGGGTGGGGAAACAATAGAGGACATCAGACTCTCCCGTAGGATGTTTTAATTCTTTGACTCTCGTCTCTCTGTATAGTTTCCTGACCAAGAGAAACCGGCAGATCTGCGCTGACCCCAAAGAGACCTGGGTCCAAGAATACATCACTGAGCTGGAACTGAATGCCTGAGATTAGAGGCACCAAGGAACCCCCAAACCTCCATGGGTCCCGTGTAGAGCAGGGGCTTGAGCCCCAGAACATTCCTGCCACCTGCAAATCTCCACCTCCTATAAGCTGTTTGCTGCCAAGTAGCCACATCCAGGGATTCTTCACTTGAATTTTTATTTAATTTAATCCTATTGATTTAATACTATTTAATTTTTTAGTTTATTTTATTGTCATATTTGTGTTTGTAACTATTTATTCTGAAAGACCTCAGGGCACGTTCCTCAGCCCTCCTCTCCCTCCTGATTGCTCACACTGTGTTTGGTGACAGATATTCTAGGTAGACGTGATGACAAAGTCTTGAACTGACAAATGTACAATGGATGCTTTGTCTATACCAGAGAAATAATAAATATGCTCTTTAACAAGTGACTGGTGTTGAGTTTTATTTTATTTTATTTTTCTGGAAAGTCAGAATTATTGGTTGAGAGGAATAACAGCAAAGACTAGGAAGCTGGTAAAATGGAAGTTGGGAGTGTGGTGGGAAGGGGTGGGGAGGTGAGAATGGGGAGACTTCCACGGAGTAACTCCACTTCATGCTGGAAGTGTGGATCTGGAACCCTAAAACGGTGGCTATTTTGTGAATCAACTCATAATGAGCCTTCACTAGAAAAAGTCACCATTTAAATAATTATCCCATCCAACGGAGTATTAGTCAGAATACTATAAATCAAGCCTTTTTAGGAATGGTTTTGAAGATTATTCTAAACTCGGTATTGTTTTTATGCCTTGCCCATTTGATATTGGGTTTTGTTTTTGTTTTGAGATACAGTCTCACTATGTGGCCTTGTCTGGCCTGAAATCAGAAGTCTGTGTGCCCTTGCCTCCTGAATGCTGAGGTTAAAGGAGTATGTCACCATGCCATACATCCTCAGAAAGCTTATGCAGCAAAGGATTGACCCCTCACGGATTATATGAAGTCATACTTTAATGGGTTTGGGAATTGGATAGGATTTCTGTGGTAGAAACGTAGAAGAGAGACCTACTTTTTGTTTGCCACTAGCAAGCAGAGCAGCTTTCCTCCACATGCTTCTGCCATGATAAGGCCTCACCATCTGGGTGAAAGTGCCCTGGCTGATTTCAGAGACCATGAGCCAAAATAAACCTTTCTTCCTTTGAGTTGAATTTCTCTGCCTAAACTGGAGGAGACTTCAGTCAACTTGCCAAAATGGCCACGGCTGTCATGGCCACTGTGGAAACTCCTGCTTAAACTCTGAGTGTCATTATGTAGGTGTCTTTGTTTTAGTCACCATTGTTTCAGATGCCCTGAGAGAGTTCCAGAAGTATCAGTTTGCCTCTAGTAAGCCAATAGCTTCAGATGGCACATAGTCAGAGAGCCATGAAGCCAGCACAGCAGTCTGATGCACACACGGTCCAGCAAAGTTGAGCCGGATGCTGTCTTTGCCATTGTGCTGTCTTTTGTCTTGGGTTTCTAATCTCTATGTGTTGCATGTATGGGGGACTTTTTACATTATGACTCATTTATGTCTTTCCCCCAGAGAATTTCTTCTACTCTCAAAGGAGTTAACTTATTATCTGGCCCTACTTGGTACTCTTCCTTGCCTGCCATAGAGATTGTGAAAAGCACAAAAAGTTGGACAGGCCCAGAGTTCCTTTGGCACACCTGCCTTTAAGCAAACTCAGAAATAATAGATTTGGCAACTGATCGGTTTACAGGCTTCCTCCTAAATGTAGTCTACGGGACATTGTCCCCAGAAAATAAAACCTTAATAACAAAGTTAGTTTGCCTAAAGCAAACTTTGATGACATATATGATATAAATATAGTATATAAAAGAAATATAAGAGTTTGTCAATCATATGGAGACTGAATCACATTAAGGTACAGTGAGGTCTTTTAACTAAACAGCAGAATGTGAATGAATAGAGAAAGTCAGTCTGTAGCCTGGGAGAGCTTTGAAACTTAAGGCTAACTCACAAGTTGTACTTCAACAACTGTGCGAGTTCAAGGCTTGGGAACTCTCCTAGACTGACTCAGATATTTTTCAATCCGTTTAATGTAAGAATACAATGTCATATGTCATAAATGCTTACATAGTCTAAAATGATTTGAAATCGATAATACCTATTCTCTCTGTACTTATAATGAAGGGTCCTTTTTTAAAAAACCTCATCTTGTCTCCACTCAGAAACTAGGTCATAAACCATTTGCTAACCATCCTAAGTGTAAGGTAATTTGCTTCCACAGATGATTTGCCTGTCTGGGTGTCTCTGAGGCTAGAAGCTGCAGTCTCTGGTTTAGCACCTCACAGTAAAACAGCCAGAGGTTAGGTAAAGTAGCTTTTTTTCTATCCTCAGCAGGAATTGCCTAGCTCTAAGTTGAACCCAAGTTGAAGAAAAGGGGAGGGAGACTTGTCTTTGCTCTTTGTTCTCAGCACTTGTACTTTCAGAGCGTATGATCACATGGTAAAAAGTTCACTATGCGTTTACACATACATTCAGGCCATAAGTTGAATAAGAGGTTTATAATAGAGCATGTCTACATGCATATCCACTAGGAGTAATTATCTAGCTAAACATTCATCATTTGTTACTAGTTTACAGGTTCATAGAGAGTTAAAAACCATAACTAAGTTGTTCTTGACATTTTGTATAGATAAACCCAGTCAATATTTTATCTCCTGTCCTTGCATCTGTGGTATATATGTTTAGCTTCTTCTTTATGACCTTCAATGAATGTTTTTGATTACTCCTTGGGATGTACTCTAGGTTTAGAAGTCTGTTTTCTCAGAATCAATTAAGCAGTTCTGTTATATAAAAGGGGCTTGAATATCTTTATCTGGGTCGCCATCCCGAAGCAATGGTAACCCTAGGATGCTGGTTTTTTTCTGCAGAATAAACCCTCTTTGTTCTTGCATACTACTTGGGTCTGGGGTCTTCCTTCAGTGATTTTCAAACCCTAACAGTAACACTTGTCCAGGAACAAAATGACGTGATTTGTATTTCTTTTTGAAATCATATGCTTGTCACTTTTATGGAATCTGCATGAACAAAGAAACATCCTGGTTGCTAATCAGTCAGAGATGCAAGATTCACCCAGCCATGGTTTCCCCTCCCCCTATTCCTTATCTCCTTGGCTAGGACCAATCTGAATGCTGGGGCTGAAGCACCAGGAACACTGCCTACATCTATTCTGGATGCCTCTGATCATCTTTAAGATGTCCTCAGTACAAAGGAGGAGAAGCAAATGTTCATGACAGTCAGAGTGGACAGGCTCAGTACAACTCTACAAGGTGGGTAGTGGGGTGCAGTGGGGAGGTTAAGTGATTAGCAGACAGGAGACTACCCACCTGTGTGGCTGGCTAAACAAACAGCCCTTTTCACGCTTTCTTTAGGTCAGTCTGTCCATTTGACCCAGAAGACAAGAAATTTTTTTCTGTGGAGTAGGAACATGGGCGAAATGACTCACTCACCTTGTCATAGGCAATATGAGACATTTAAGTCTCTGGGTATCTTCTGTTTGCCCATAGTATAGGCCAAGCCCTAGCATCAGGCAACACAATAAAGCATTGTTTCTCAGTGGTTATCATACAACAATCCAGGCAGTCTTGTCACTGTGCCCATATATTTTCAGAGACCTGGGGGTGGGGTGGGAGGAGTCACTGTTAGGCTTTGAGAGACTCCGTCTGTTATAATAAACTTAAACATTTAACATTACATTTAGAAGATTTCTGACAAGATTGAGAGCCAGTATCTTTTAAGTATATCTGAGTTAAACAACCTGTGTTTGTTTAATTATTTGTGGTAGAATGTTTATAGTAAATAAGAAAGTTTATTGTAATTTAATGACAGTAGCAAAAATAAGGCTAAATGTATATGTAAGGCAGTGATCTTTAACCTTTTTACTGTTGTAAATCTTTAAATTAATATTAAAATTATTATTTATCAGGGCAGGAAAGAATGAAAACCTTGTCTTAATTGCAAAGTGTTTTTGGAGACCATAAGTCAGGCTGTTCTAAAGGCAGTGAAATGGAGACCGCTCATAACAGTGGGTAGTCATGGCACTGTCCTTAACCAAGTTGGTGCTGAAGCTACAGCCAGTCATGTGACCACCCTTAGCTAAGATGACTCTGAAGCAATAGCATAGGAGAACCTTATCTGCCCACAACAAAGATGGCAGACAGTCATAAGACTGCCCTGAACCAAGATGGCATTGAAGCTATAACTCCACCTGGAGGAACATGTTATACCTTAGAATGCAGTGGTAGAAGTACGCTATATATCTTAGGGTGAAATAGCAGAAGCATGGCAGAGACAAACATAGATGAATCTAAGTGGCACAGTGTGAGGGGCACTCAGCAAAGTTTGGTGGTGGGCAGCGGTTGCAGTATGAGGGGTGGGGTTGGAGAATGAGCAAACCTAGTCTATTTCCTGGCCCACGCCATGGAGCAGCAGTGTGAGGGCCTGTGGGCAGGCAAGCAGTGGGGTGAGAAGACAAGCACCTAGGTGGGGGTGAGAGTGCCTGCAACTGTGCTCTGTCTGTCAGCAACTCTGCAGTGAGCTGAGGCTTGCCATTGCTGCAGCAGCTGCCCCAGAGTCAAGAGGATGGGGAACTAGGAGCAGAAAGCAAAGAAATAAAGCTGCGAGAGAATGGGCGGGGTGGGGGAAGCCTACACAGAAATCTTTCCATTTTCTGGATCACAGTTCTCTTTTTAAAGTGTCACTAAGGGGCATTTAAGAGTTATTGTTTTGTGGATAATGGGGCCAAAATTAGCTTTTGAATTCGACTGGGAGGCATCCCAGTAGGGAGCCTGGGAGTAGTGGTAAAGACCTTCCCTTCTGGATGACAGTAGAGTTATTAATCTTACCACTTGCAGTGTTCTGAGGATAAATTAATAACAAGAATGAAGGAGTTATTAATCATACCACAGCATCCTGTGGATAAATTAATAACTAGAATGAAATGAGCAGCCAGGCTAGATTTACTAGATTGTCTTACAGTAATCTAGTGACTGAGCTGTGGGACCAGCACCCGAGCTGTGGGGTGCAGAGCCCAAGGGAGAACAGGTCTACATAGGTCCAACCTAGGATTTTTTTCAACAGCACACGAGAGAGAAGCCTGGGAGGAAAACATCTTGAGGAGAGAGGGGGTGAGAGGGAGAGAGAGAGCTCACGCACCCAAGGTTAGAGGTTTAAAACAAGACTAAATTGGGTGGAGAGTTTTAGATTTTAGAGATCCAATGGCTGGAAAGTCCATGTGTGATGGCAAGTAAATATGAACTCCTGAAACCTAAGAGTTTGTAAATCCAAGTCACAGAGCCAATGTTGTGTTTCACAAAAAGAAAGAGCTAAGATATTTTGATAGAAGCATGGTTTGGTGAGGTAGGAGAGGTGCTTTGGTGAGCCAATGCTGAGGCATCCCTTCCCCCTGAGGTACCGGCCATACGATGAGTATAATATAGAATAGGGTTTATTTAGGGAATGGGAAGGGGAGTTGAGAAGGGAGTAAAGGCAGAGGAAGACAGATAGACAGACAGAGAAGAGAAGAGAAAAGAGAGGGGAGGAGAGGAGAGGAGAGGAGAGGAGAGGAGAGGAGAGGAGAGAGAGGAGAGGAGAGGCGAGGCAGACCAGAAACACATGGAGAGGAGTGGGAGGGTATGGGGAGAGAGGGAGAAAGGAGTCAGGGAAAAGAAGAGAGTCAGAGAGAGAAGGGGCAGAGAGAGTAAGAGAGAGAAGAGGGGTCAAACAGTCCCTTTTACAGTAATCTAGGCCTACCTGGCTGTTGCCAGGTAACTGTTGGGTATTACATAGAAGGGGAGAGAGCATAGAAGGAATGCTAATGGTGAGCCCCCATAGGCCCAGGTCAGTTGACACTGTAGGTCTTCTTGTGGTGTGTTTGATCCCTCCCAGATCCCTCAATCTTTCTCCCCACTCTCCCACAAGTTTCCCCTGAGCTAGGGTAGTAGAGGAAGAGTGTGTGAGGGTGGGATTGGGAGGCATGGGAGGAGGGGGGCTTGCAATCGAGATGTAAAGTGAATGAATGAATAAATAAATAAACACACTTTTTATAGAGTAAAAAGTTTAACAACAACAAAACCCACTTAATGGCCTTTTTCTATCCAGACCATTCTGTGCTCAGCCAGGTCATATTTTGGTAGAGTGTTCTTTGTTTCTCAAGGTGTTAGCTGTTTTAAGGAGGAAGCCAATCCAACCTAAATTAGAAGCTTGAGCTAATGGACCTTGACTGTCAGGTACAGAGTGGGCCATGGCCCAGGTCCCAGATACAGCTGCCCAACTAGAAACACATCTCCCTCAGATGTGTTTCCAGAAAGACTGCCAGTCCCTACCACAGTTCCATGAGTCCTTCTCTTGTTTGTGCTCAGGGAAGAGTGTGTTGTTGTTGTTGTTGTTGGAAAAAACCCTTTACATTCTTTTAAATTTGACTTCCTAACCAATTACTGTGGTAATTGGTGGGTTTTGCTATTCTCTTAGGTTAATCAAGGTACCTATGTCTACATAATTGTATATTAATTTAAAGTTGCAGAAGGACAAGGAAGGCTAATATCCCAAAGGAAATACAGGCTTCTGTATTTGGGGAGGGATGTAGCATAGACTGAGGTGTGGGCTATTAATGATTTTCTTTGGAGGCATATGAAGGGCATTCATAGTTTGTATTCGATGTGTTTTTCTTCCCTCTTGCTCTGTAGATTAGAAAAGTTCAGGCACTGGGGGGCCCTTTACCTTGGAGGTGTTGACTTGTGTACTTCCTGTTGCCCCATAAAGGACTATATTCCAAATCTGACATTAAATAGACATTACTACTCTTTACTGTGTTGATGGAACCACCAGAAAAATGGAACTACACACCCACTCTGGAACCCATACAGAGGGCAGAGCCAGTGTGTCACCAGCTCCACCCAACTCCAGTAGCAGACAGTGGGGCTTGGGGGAAGGGAGAGAACTTAAAACAATGAGTCACTGGTAAAGAGTGCCCATATTGAGGAACACAGGGGATCCTTTAGTAGTGAACACACAAATGGGACCCACCATCAGCTTTGGAGTCCCCTTTTCTAGGAACAGCATAAAAATAAAAAAGATCATGTAGGTCTTGCTTAAAATGAGCCAATTTGCATTTCGGGCTTTTCAGATGTACTTAATAATGTAAACATTTCTCATGTCATTGCACCGTTTGTAAAGACTAAGAAATGTTTCTACATGCTAGGTGATTTAACTTACACCCGATTTTAAACTGATGTAAATGTACTGGAGATCAAACACGTGTGTGCAGATGACCTCCCACACCCCACCCCCGCACTGGGGAGGAATTGGATTTTTCTGGGTAGGAAATAAATCCTTAGGTACAGAATTCATTGTTCAAAGGCTAAGAACATTTTCAGATTAGTTAGGCTTAGCCAGTTATGCTCAGCTCCCATAGCTGATAGGCCTTAATGGCATTTGACTAGTGTACTTTGGCTCCTGAAGACTCTCTCAGGAAGGACCAGGGTCTGAAAGGCTGGCTGTGCCCCTCACTCAGCCCTTTGCTGGTTCTGCTCTAATCCTCTAAGGAGGATTCTGGCGGCTGAGTGCCCAGGCTCCAACTCATGCCCACACTCTGAGGCCCTGGGTGAAATCACCTGGGTTATGCTGTCCAAGAGTTGTGGTAGCTTTGTTTATTCACACCTGTGTGGCTAGAACGGCTGTGGAATAGGACAGAAGCGTCTGCTCTGTAGGGGAAACCATGACGAGTGAGAAGGAGCCCTCGAAGTGTGATTCTAGGATGACACTGCCATTTCACCAACTCTGTGGAAACCACTTCCCTGTAAACAACCCGAGCTGAGAGAGCACCTGACCTATTCTTGCGGGTATGCAGAGCCCCGTGGTTACCCAAGACCCCTCTTGCATGTACCAGTCAACAGGACACAGCTGTGCTAAAATACTTCCTCTCCAATTACCCACCCCTCCCTCCGCCAGTTCCCCACAGCCCGGAGTCTACGTACTAAGAGATGTAGCTTGGCCTCACAAAGGATGCTGGCAAGTGAGTGCCCTGTCCCACCTCATTCTGCCCACACTCTGAGACCCTCGCTCTTCTCCTCCCTCGCCCCCATCTCTGTACCTGGACCTGCTCGTGCGAGTCTCTCTTCTATCCGATCGTGGTTCTAGTCTCTAGCTTTTGTCAGGCGACATCACCAAATACTGCAGACAAAAGTAACCACGTAAAACAACTTCACAAGGGATTTTCAATATGCCTTAGGCTTTGGTGTGTGTGTGGGGGAGAGTTCCTTAGCTTCTGATCTTTATATAGCTCAGAAGAAGGGTTGAGTCTTCTATGTGGGAAACAGGGAACTGAAGATGTTTCATCCAGAGGTAGAATCCTACCACACTTGCTTCCCAGCGACCATCCGAGTACTGAAGTTCCCTCAGCCTGTGTCACAGGTGATCCGAAGGGTTGGTCTCTTAGACTGACCCTTAGGTCTACTTAGTTCCTCAGTAGAGCTGAAACAAGAGACAGACTATTCACTTAGTGGCATTTCCTGCAGGGGGAGGTAGTGGCCAACTGTAAAGTAGAAGGGGAAATGGAAGGGGCAGGATGACTGAAGAGCGATCTCCAACTGCTTTGCAGTTCTCCCCAGGAGTAAGGACCCTTGGGCAGCACTCTCTCCAACTACTTTCTTCTGATCTTCTCATTGGTTTAAAAAAATATGGAGGTGATTCATTTGTATCTATGAAAACTCCCTTGGGCTCAGCCTGAGCCTTCCCTCAGAATTGGCCCAGACCTCAAGCATCTGTGGCCTTTTCTGTGAACAAACCCCCCTACCCTCAGCTGGCCCCTAACATGTCAGCAGGTGATTGTTATAAAAGAAAGAGGTGGTGTCAGGTAAAAATGGCTTTCCTGTCCATCTCTGGAAGAGGCAGGAAATGTAAACTCATCAGGAATGGGTAGGAGACTCTGAAAAGGCCCACAGGGTGGCTGGGGGCACTCTTGGGGAGTCCTGACCTTTGAGAAAGCACGGGAAGGCCAGGCCAGAAGTCCTGTCATGTCCTGGGAGCAGCAGGGAATCATGGAGGAGCTGCCTCTGGCAGAGGAAGAGGAAGCTGACTTATGAGACCACCAGCACCACCACTGTCGCTATGGAACGATCTAGGGACAGCAGGTTAAGGAGGCAGCCCTGAGAATTAGAGTGACCCTGAGCTTAGCTTCCCAAGTCAGATGGGGTGCAGAGAAGGATAAACCCAGAAATTCTTTGCCTATTCCCCAATCTACAGAGCTACTAAGTCAAAACTGATAGGTCTGTGCCAACTCTCCCTGGCACTTGTGTCAACTGAGTACAACATAGAAAGAAATTCCTATGAATCTTAGAGAGAACAAAAATAACAGTTACATCTATGGGCAGATTAGGAAACAGAGACCCAAGGATGGGCTTCTTACCAAAAAAGTACACTCAGGATACTTAATAATATTTATTTATTTAGTCAAATCAGTTAAAAAATTTACCAGTACACATTAATTGTACATAACTATGAACTTTTCAGGGACATTTTGTTTTGTGTTGTTGTTGTTGTTGTTGTTGTTGTTATTGTTGTTGTTTTTTCCATGTGGAAAGGTTTAATGAGAGAAGAGAAGAAGAGGAGAGGAATAGATGCCGGCCATGAGCACATGGAGGGAAGTGGGGAGGAGAATGGGGAGAGAAGAGACAAAAGGGAAGAGGGAAAGAGAGCAGAGGAGAGAAGAGAGGACATTTTTTATCTATGTAATATATTTTGACCATATGCATTCCTCTATAACCTTCCCTTCCCTGATAGTGGCCCATCCTACCCTCACTTCAGCTTTTTTCCTCCCACTATGTTCTACATAACAGAAAATAAAAGGCACTTGTTTTCCCCAGGATGGCTCTTTTCACTTAATGTGATCTCCAGTTCCATCCATTTTCCCACAAATGGTGTGACTTTGTTCTTTATGGAAGATTAATATTCTACTATATAGCCTCTGCCTCTGCCTCTGCCTCTGTCTGTCTCTGTGTCTGTCTCTGTCTCTCTCTCCCCCTCCCTCCCTCCCTCTCTCTCTCTGTCTCTCTCTCTGTCTCTCTACTTTCTTCTGTTTTTTAAGACAGAGTTTCTGTGTAGTCCTGACTGTCTTGGAACTCGCCTTGTATACCAGGCTGACTTTGAAGTCAGAAATCTCCCTATCTCTGCCTCTTGAGTGCTGGGATTATTAAAGGTGTGCCCCACCACACCTGGCTAACTTATTATTACTATCATCGTCGTCGTCGTCATCGTCATCATCATTCATTAGCCTGTTGATGGGCACATTGGCTAATTCCAAAACTTGGATTTTATGACTAGTGTCAACAATAAACCTGGGCTTATGGCTATCTCTACTGTATGTTGACTTTAATATCAATACTTTGGGCATATACCAAAAGCAATACAGCTAAATCATGCGGTAGCTTGTTTTTGTTTTTGAAGAGTCCCTATGCTGATTTCCATCATGGCTAGACTCTACATTTCTGCCAACACTGGACAGGGTTCCTCGGCCTCTAGCTCCTGCATTTGTTGTGTTAGCCGTTCTGGCTGGGCTGAGCTAGAATCTCCATGTGGCCTTATTTTGTGGTTCACTGACAGCTACGGATTGAACATCTTTTCATGTATGTGTTTGCCACTAGTGCTTGTTTTAAGAAGTGCCTCTTCCGTTTATTGGCTGGTTTACTGGTTGACTTACTTGAGGGTTTCATGTGTTAACTATTTTTACTTCCTTATTTATTCTAGATATTAATCCTCTGTGACATGAAACAGCAGAGAGCAAAATACTCAGTCCGTCCAGCCAGCTGTCTCTACAGCTGAGCAGCCCAATTGCGGCAACAAACAAAAGATAACGTTATCAGCATCATTTAGCCGAAGCAATTGGGGAAACGCTCTGAGGAAGTTATACTGACGTTCCAAGTCCAGAGTTCTGGGCAGAGCAGGACCTTCTCTCCGGGATGAGCCTTTTTCTCTCAGTAGGTTTTTTTTTTTTTTTCACATTATGGATTAAACAATAGTAACCCTGGTTAGAAACAGTTTACTTCTTAGCTGCTCTCAATGACACAATGTTTTTAATCTTGAACTGCTTTGCTGTTCTCTCTCTTTCTGTTAGAGCATGAGGTAGGGTCAGCCCAGCCTCAGCCTAAAGGTCTTGAAGAACACTTGACATAACCATGCTTGGCTGTGACAGAGGAGGAGGCAACCCTGCCTCCAGGCCAGCTTCTCAGTGAGCTTAAACAGTACACAATTTGCTAATATATGAAGTGCATTACAAAGGGTTTCCTGTAGTCTAGACTAACCTGAAACTTACTATATGGTTTCGATCAGCCTTGAACTCCCAGTCTTCCTGTCTCCCCTCCCTAGGTGAACCATAGTTATGCACCACTATGCCTGGATTTGTCTAACTGATTTTCCTAAAGCATTTCTTTGTGTTCTTAGCTGCTTGCTGAAGAGATTCCTATAACTGTCTATTCTACCCCTCCCCTAGTCACAGAGTGGTTAACACCTACACTGTACGTAGGTGAGTAATTGGCCTTTTCTGTAAGACCTTGTTCCAAAGCTGTCAACCAACAAATATTTATAGCGTGTCCTTTACCATCTCCTCCTCAGATGTGTGAGGCAATAGCCCATTCTCTGAATGACCCACTCCTAAGACTGGTGACTCTGCGAAGTCAGCATCACTGGTAGGAAAAATGGTGGTGAGAAAAAAAAAAGGAACAGGAAACTCTGAAGGAAGAGTCACCAACAGGAAATGGCCAGAGTGCCTCTGGCTTCAGATTTCTGAAACAGATGAGACATTATTTTATGAAACAGTGATTATCTTATAAAATATTGTATACCTACTATATGATGTTTCTGTGCTAAAGTCAATAAGTTTAAAAAGTTAATCTTATGTGTATGGGTGCTCTGTCTACATGTGTGTGCACATATGTATAGTTCCCATGTGCATGCCTGGTGCCTGTAGAGGCCAGAAGAATCAAACTCAAACCTCTGTAAGGGCAGCCAATCAGTGCTCTTAACTACTGAGCCATCTCCCCAGCAATGACAAGCTCAGTCTTCATCTTCATGAATTTATGTTTGTTGTTTGTTTTGCCCTAAGTCCAGCTTCGTAAGAATCCTGCAGCTTTGCTGACTGGTACATGCCTGTGAAGGCAGGAGTGAACTCATATTTAAGACTAGCTTGGATTATCTAGCAAGACCTTCTCTCAAAACAAAACAAAACAAAACAAAAAAAAAAACAAACCCCAAAAACCCAAAAACCAACCCAATTCATTCCATTCTTTAAATTCTAACAACTCTACGAAGGCAAAGTACAGAGCTGATGGAAAGGTAAGTGAGAAACTGAGACATGTAAGTGGAGGCCCGGAAACATAAGTTTAGACAAAGAATCAGGTCCCAAGGTGAGATAGATCTGGTCAGCTGAAGCCGCTGGAAACTGGGTCCCGCGACATTCTTTTCTGCACTAAAAGAGATAGCGTTTCCTAGCAACCCTCCCTTTCCTGCATACTTTTCCCTCAGAAGACAGCAACACCTCCCTGTAAACCTGAGGGGTGCTCAGAAGGGCGCTCTTCTGTGGCAGCTATTAATTGACGGCCAGAGCTTTAGTGGCCTTGGCACCTAAAATGGGCCAATCACTTCAAAACCCAACCTGCCCAGAAACCTCTTACCCAATCATGTGATGCCAAGACTTAGAAGCCCCAGCTCGCAGTTTTTAGGTTTTTTGTTTAAGAACCCCTTCCCCAGACCTCGTGGTTGCTCTCCCAACCTGCTTCGACAAGGAAGGATTTCTTTGTCCTGAACTGTCCTGGGCTTGAGCTTGTGCTGAGTAAACCCTCATGTAAATTACATGGTTCGGTCCCCAACTCCAGAAAGAAGTTAGTCCATGATCCAGGATTATGTAGTTAATGACATGACTACCACGTTCTTTTTATGTTGTTTGATTGGGACTTCTAGAATCACATAAATGTTCATCTAAAATATTAAATTTTAAACAGTAAAATTCCTTAGGTTTGGATTTACGATTTTTTTTATTTCCCTAAGTGCACAATATTATTTTCCTAGAACCCAAGTTCCACAGAAATCAATGGTTTACATTAAAAACAAGAAAATTGGCCAATGTGTGTGTTACTCAGCTTTCCGTTACTGTGACAAAATACACAATAGTCAACTCTTTTTTCCTTTTTTTTGAGGGGATGGGGGTGGGTTCAAGACAGGGTTTCTCTGGCTATCCTGGAGCTCTCTCTGTGTAAACCAGGCTGACCTCCAACTCTGAGATCCTGTGCCTCTGCTTCCCACGTGCTGTGCCACCACACCCACCTAAAACAATCAACTAGAAGGAAAATTTTGCTTAGATTCATTGAGAGATTTCATTTCATGAGTTGTTGGTGCCATCCCTTTGGATCTGTGGCAGCTTGATACTTCATGGTGGGCCTAGCCTTTAACGGCTGAGCCATCTCTCCAGCCCAGCTTGATACTTCTTGATGGGAACACATAATCAAAAAAATATACTAACTGTTCATTTTATGTCCTCGGGAAGCAAAGACAGAGACTGAGACTACAATCCCTGAGGGTATGATGTCAGTGGCCAAACTCCTCTCTACTAGGCACCACTTCCTAAAGGTTCCGTCCCCTCCCCCACAGGACACCAGGCTGGTGAGCAAGCCTTTAATACATGGGTATTTGGGGGAAACTCACTCGAACTGTAGCAATATGCAACAAGACTGCTTTTGTTGCAGCCAAGTTTTCTACGAGACCAATCACCCAGATCAGGGCTCACCAACTCTAATACCCAGAAGAAGTCCAGCATAGCATCTGTTTTGCGTGTAAAGCTTTATTGACACAGGGTCGTGTCCACTCACTCATTGCTATTTTTGACTGCTTCTTCACTCCTAAGGTAGAGACGAATAGCTGCAACAGAGACTGCATGGAATGCAAAGCTAAACACATTTACCAGAGAAGTTTAAAGGTGTGTGCCCTATATTGTGGTTTTTAAGTACAAGTACATTAGACAGAGCCAAGATCTTTTTTTTTATAAAATGTAAGAAGTGGAGCTGGAGAGATGGTTCAGTGGTGAAGAGCACCGACTGCTCTTCCAGAGGTCCTGAGTTCAACTTTTAGCAACCACATGGTGGCTCACAACCATCTGTAATAGGATCTGATGCCCTCTTCTGGCGTGTCTGAAGACAGCTACAGTGCACTCATATACATAAAATAAATAAATGATTCTTTTTTAAAAGCGCAAGAAGGGAAAATTCAAGAATATTTCACAAAGCATTCATCTGTAGCAAGAATACTAAACTGGCATCCTGCAGTAATGAGGAGAAAATCGGAGTAAATGATTCTACTAGTGTGTGGGTTCGCAGTGGTTGAGTCTCTTTCGTTGGTTAGCTTTTTAATGAGTAAACAGAAGCTACTCAGAACTGCAGGAGGATGGGGCAGGACTGCTGAGTGACTTCCCAGAGACACACAAAACTAACATCTGCTAATTTCTGATAGCATAAAAAGACCGAAGAATAACTCCTTGTGCTGTGTTAGTTACTTTTCTCATTGCTGTGAGAAAATGCCTGACAAAAAAGCAAGACGGGGTGGGGGTGGGGAAAAAGGTTCATCTCGGCTTACAGTTTGAGGAGACACAATCCACCTCAGTAAGAAAGACATAGTGGCCAAGTGGGAGGTGAGTGATCACACGGCAACTGTAGTCCAGAAGCAGAGACTGATACTGGTCCTCAGTTAAGTTTCTCTTTCCGGTGCAGTGCAGAATCCCCAACCATGAATGGTCACTCACATGGGAGGGAGGATGGGGGAATCTCCCTGTTTCCGGTAACCTAGTGCCGCTCACATGGGTGCGGGGAAGGCAAGATCTTCCCTCTTCCGGTAACCTAAAGTAGGTAACAATCTGTGTCAACCACCATACAAATTCCTCTTGAAAGGCAGAATGAGTTTGTTGGGGGTTACTTATAAAGCAGTATAAGATCCCAAACGGCAGGGTTTCCCTGAAGTCACCAACCACCCTACCTACCAAGAAGGGCTATGACTGCAGCAGGATCTGTGCAGGCCTGGGTTCAGAGCTTTTAGCTAGGGTTAAAGCACAGCACTAGGCACAGGCAAAGCCAGACCCCAGTGGTTACGTGTCTCAGCATGAAGTCCTTGCTCTTACAAGGACTTTGCTGGTCTTAGCAAACGCCATCTGGCTGCAGGTGGCTTGGTTTGCTTCAGTCTAGTCAATAGGACAGTTGCAGGGAAGCCTGTTGAAGATGAAGTTTACTCTGGCTAATATTTAGAGGCTGGGAGGTTGTATCACTACAAGGAAACTCATATGACTAACTGTAGCCAAGCACCAAACTGAAAGCCTAAGGGAAATGCTTCACTTCAGGACCGAGACAGTTAAATCAGTGTGCCTTCAAGCCTTTCCCCTTGCAACATCTACAGATGCGGACAGAGGCATCCTGAATGCCCTGGTCACCAC
Source organism: Rattus rattus (assembly GCF_011064425.1). NCBI lineage: Eukaryota > Metazoa > Chordata > Mammalia > Rodentia > Muridae > Rattus > Rattus rattus. The sequence continues at coordinate 87,065,705 of NC_046162.1, forward strand.
TTGGAGGAGAGCTGCTTTGACTTGTGACTCATGAAAAGCACAGTGCTTGGACCCATGGTATCAGCTTTGCCTGGGTGCTCACTAGAAACACAGAATCTTAAGCCAACCTATAGCCTCAGGGGCTTCTGGGAAAATCCTGGAAATCTGCTGAAACAAGCCCTAGAGGGGATTCTCATGCAGATGAATTTTGAAAAGGAACAACAGTGTGTACATAGGTCCTGTGATGTGTGTGTGTGTGTGACAAATATCCGCTGGGTTTTAACTTTATTTTTTAAGATTTACTTATTTTTTTCATGTATGTGAGTACACTATTGCTGTCTTCAGACACACCAGAAGAGGGCATCGGATCTCATTACAGATGGCTGTGGTTGCTGGGAATTGAACTCAGGACCTCTGGAAGAGCAGTCTGTGCTCCTAACCACTGAGTCATCTCTCCAGCCCCATACTTATCCTTAAAAAGTATTCATTCTGTATTTTCTTTTCTTTTTTTCTTTTTAAGGAAACTTTTAAAGAATGTTTTAACATTTTAATTTACAAATATAAAGATTTTACAATAAGTCAGACATTGTGTTCTGTGCATCTATTTAAGCTTATAATCAAACAAAATTTTCCCATCTCTCCTCCCCACCCATCCACCCACCCCTTCCCACCTCCTCGCACTGACAATCCCCCACACCGGGGGTTCCAGCCTTGGCAGGACTAAGGGCTTCTCCTCCCATTGGTGCCCAACAAGGCCATCCTCTTGTCACCTAAGACTCACCACAGAGATAACCATGGAAAGCATTCTCCCAGAAAACAAAGAGGTGAATAACAGAGGATGTAGTCAAGTTTCTAAGCCAGCTGCCAGCAGAGTCCTCACTAGCTATCAGCAGGTTTGCTAGGCTGGCACTCATGGGCCAAGTATGAACACAGACCCCAGCACCTGACAGGCTCTCAGCAAATGTCAGCTGTGGTTCAGTAATGGTTTGCGTATGAAGATGAGCTTAGGGGCACACACAGAATGCACTACTTTTACCAGTGGGCGTTTCCCTAGAGCAGTGCTTCTCAACTTTCCTAATGGCTACCCTTTAATACAGTTCCTCCCCAGCCATAAAATTATTTTTGTTACTACTTCATAACTACAATTTTGCTACTGTTATTAATCATAATGTAAATATCCATGTTTTCTGATGGTCTTAGGCAACCCTCAAAGGGGTCACAACCCATAGGTTGAAAACCGCTGCCCTAGACCATATTAAGTATAAAATTGATTTTATAATCAATTATTTACAAAATACAATAATTTATAAGATACTAGTGGCAGTTTCAACTTCCCAGGAAGCCATCCCTGGGAAACATCCAGTATACTAGTGAAGTGCCCTGCCCATCCCTGTGGCTTCGGCCTCTCCTCTTGTGTCCCTGTCCTCTTGCAGTGTCCCTGTCAATCTGCGATTTTGACACTTCCTGACACTTTATTGTGATGTCTTCAGTGTGCTAAATGCAACATAAGCCAAGCTATCCAGTAAGTACTTGATACATGTGCTTGATACATGTGATTCGGTTTCTCCCTCATCAATTCATAGAGGGTATTGGAGAAGAGCTGGGGTGGGGGAAGATGAAGAGGAAGTCATGAGATAGCCACAATGCCTAACACCATTTAAAAAAATAAAAATACAGTGCAAAAACAAAATGGAATACATAAGCAAGATTTAAGTTAAGGAGAAACTCAGAATATGGCTGAGTTTTAGGGTGGGACCACACAAGAGACAGCCTTAAGCAGAGACAAGCATTTCCTCCTCATTCAGCCCACAGATGTTACACTTCTGTGCTACTTCCAGAACCTCCAAGAGTTCAGTCCCAGGTCAGTGATGAATTGCTGGACCCAGTACTAGCTGGGGTCAGCTCAGACCTGCCAGCTTCTCTTGACCTGGAAGCTGCAGGAAATGGCGGAATGGTGGAACCTTGAGGACATCCCCAGGAGGCTCCTGTGACCCTGCATTCTTCTCTCCCTATTTATCTCAGGGCCTGACCTTATGACCCCCCAAATTTTCTCCAATCTTAGGGCTCAAGTATCTAACTTTAAGAGTCTATGAGGTCTTTGAAAAGCCAGCTTCCTTACGATACTCCCTGCCTTCACAGTGCCCAGGGATTGTGCAGGCCCTAGACCAAGTCTGAGCACCTAGGACTATAGAGAACCAGGTATTTAGAGGGAGCCTCTCTCAGCCCTACCAGCTTCCTGGCCACGTGATAACCATTCACAGCCTCTACGGGATCTTCCATGAGATCATTAAGAAGCAGCAGGTAGTTGGACTATCTGCAGCAGGGTTGTCTCTGTGAGAGACAGAATGGCAGCGCCTAAGGAGCTGTGCAGAAGATAAGTCAGGGTAGCCACTCTGTTCCCTGGCCCTGAGGAACAGGCAGACGTACATGCAGAGAGCACTCACAGAGGACAAAGGAAAATGGCACATATTTCCCCGGACATTTTTGCTAGATTTCTGTATTTTCATTCCTTTGGGTGTTTCTTGGTTTTGGTTTTTGAGACTCTACATCTCTCTACAGGGAGTTTAATTTTCTGATCAAATTACTTCCACTTCTGCTTGAGAAATGCCACCAGGGACCCATTGGAAGTCAAGCTCTACCACACTGCTAGAACCTAGTAGGATCTACTATTTGTCAATAGTCTACTTCTTGTCAAAATCTGTTAGGCCTCCCTTTTCCCATCCAGAAACTAGGACTCTGTACCTTCCAGAACAGAATATAATTACTAAAACCTTTCTTGACGGGGAATCCTCTGGGAAGTAAACTAGAAGTCCCTGTGGAGTTCCCTATTTAGAGGGTGTCAGGCACATACTTCAGCACTGTGGTCCCAGCTGTAGCCAGACAGAGAAATGAAGGACAGACTCACAGGAGGCAAAGGAGTTGTAAGAAAAACGGGTTTCAGTAAAGAAGATACTCCGTAGATCTAAGACATAGCTGCTCTTCAGAGGTACTCTAGGGCTTTGGAAGATGAAACACCAGGGAGACAGAGAAGGGACTTTTAACCATGTTACTGGTACCCACGTTGAATGCACCAAGAGAGCCTTGAATCAACACAAGGTTACAGACAGTGCTTGCTCACTGTGGAAATGGTTTCCACAGTGTGAGGAGGTGTGATGTTGTGTTACTGGGTAGCTAATGACTTCTCAGAACAGATCTGCATACCAAGCACTCTTCCCACAGAGCTGAGGCTTCTGTTAACCCCAGTTATCCCAAAGGTACCACGTGCCATGGAGGCTGAAGCCATTGAGTCTTGAAAAGCACAGCTCAAGCTAAGACCATGCCTTGCATGGAGATAGCAGAACTAGAGAAACCAGAGCTGCAGGAGAAGGAATATTGAGGGTGGCAAAGGGCATGGTATGTCGTGTCTGTTATCCTAGCACTTGGGACGCTGAAGCAGGAGGACTGCCATGGCCAGCATGTGCTACCTAGTGAGTTTGAGGCCAGTCTGGTATATGTGTATGTACATGTGCATGTATATATTGTGTATATGTATGATATATATGTGCATATGTATTGTATATATGTATACAGAGGGATCTTTCTCAAAAGATCTGTGTCCCAAATCTAATGCATATTCATAATTATAATCCAGTGTCAAAACTCTCATAAAAACTGTGACTGCTTTGATGAGTTAAACAACTATTCAAAAGCTGAGCTCATCACTTTTGTCTTGTTTTAAGGCAGAGTCTTGCTCTGTAGCTCAGGCTAGCCTTAAAGTCGTTCTAACATGAAGTCCTCCTGGCTCTGCCTCTACAATGCTGGGATTAAGGTCCGAGTTCATTGTTCTTATCTCGTCTTCAGCCTGCACATCAATCTCCGATGTCCACTTTACTGGTTCATGAGGGTTTTTTTCGTAGAAGCGTTCAAGCTATGTGATGTCACAATCCTTCACATCCAGGGTGTGGTCGAAACATTACTTATTCTGCCCACGCCACAATGCACCATTCGCATTACTCTCTGTGGGCAGAGAGGTGCTAGCCCAGCGTGGGTCAGAGTTTGGCTCTGTGGAAGGAAGTGTTCATCAGTAGATCCCACCTCTTCTCACCGCCAACAACATTTCCATGTAGTCAGCGTCAACGAGTGAGCAACTGAGCTAACTTTTCCTGTACAACCTCAGTCCATGGTCCGCACCATACTGCAGATGTGCACTAAGTCATTTCCTCCAGTCATTCCTATCCCTTAGTTCCTCCTGGTCAATAGTTGACTAGGGAACAAGGCTGGAGCCCCAGAATGGTGCAGGCAGAATTGAGCCCCCTACCTTGACTTCACCCAGAACCCTCTGCTGGCCTGACTCCATGAAGGTCTCTACAGCTCTATTTTTTTGTTGTTATTGACAACCTCCTTACTACAGCCCTCACCTGTACATTTAATTAAAACAGCTTCCTACTTGTTCTCTTAGAAACTTAGGTTTAAACTCCTCTTTCCATTTTGTGCTGTGGACTTTTTGACAAACTTTGACCATTTTCCTTCCCGTTTGCTACATCAGATCCCCTGGAGCTGGAATTAGAGAGGACTTGAGTCACCATGTCCATGCTGGGAATGGAAGCGAAGCAAGTGTTCTTAACCGCTCAGCCATCTCTCCAATGGCTTGATGTCAAAGTATTTTTTAAAGAAGTTCTTAAGGCAAAAGGGAAAAAATATTAGACAGAATGCTAGACCCACAGAAGGGTAATGAAGAGAAACAAAAATGATAAATATTGGAAAAATAGGAAAAAATGTGTTAACATCTTCCTCCTCCTCCTCCTCCTCTTTTTCTTCTTCCTTCTCCTACTCCTTCTCTTTCTCTTTTGGGACACAGCTTCAAGTGGCCCATATACTTTAAGTTCCATATATAGCTAAGGACAACCTTGAACCTCTGATCTTCCATCCTTTATCTCCAGTGTGAAGGGCTTACAGGTCTGTATCTCCATGACCAGTTTTGCCGGGTGCTGGGGATTGAACTCGGGGCTTCCTACATACTAGGCAAGCACTTCACCAACTCAGCTACATTCCAGCCTTTTACTATGGTTAGATAATTTAGCCCATAATGATATCAATCACTTAAGCAAAAGTAAATAGTTGTGAGACAAATGGTGCTTAAAGAAGGGAAAGTGTACACAATGAAAGTGCAAACACAGCCTGGGGAACCAGTTGGTGAGTGTGCTAAGATGCTCACACCATTTATACAGTCCTGTAAGGTTGTGAAATAAGAAAAAAGGGGTAGTGAAAGATATCCGATTAACAAAACAAAAAAAGAGGAAAGGAGAATAAGAACTATTTTAAGACGTAAATATTTATGCTTCTCAAAATAATCATGATAAATACAAAAAACCAGAGCCTATCTGATGTCAGTTGCAGACACCATATAATTTTCAGATTTTTAAAAATCTCTAGAAAATTAGGCATCACAATATCGATACTGATAAGCAGTGATCTTCCTTCTCCTCTTCCTCCTCCCCCTCCTCTTCTTTCTTAACAACTCTACGTAAAGGCTGGAGATAGCTCACACAGAATAATTGGCTCAGTGGCCTTAGGACCCAAGTTCAGATCCTCAGCACTAACGTTAAAAGCTGGACATGTTGTGCATGTCTCAGACCCTAGAGTGAGGGAATAGAAATCAGGGCAGAGAGTGGGAGCGGGGATACAGATGGGGGCTGGAGACAGGCAGATCCAGAGGGCAAGAGCTATCCTGAGCTAACCAGCCTGGCTGGAAAGGTGAGCTTGGTTCAGTGACAGCAACAAGGCTGAAAGCGATAGATGACACCCAAGGTTTTGCATGGGTCTCTGCATGTGTGCATGTGGATCATATCCCCACAATTATATGAAAGGAATACACACACACACACACACACACACACACACATACACACACCATAAATAAATTTTACATTGCATTATAAAAGTGAAATGGAGTCACTCATAATACATCAAAACAGGGGCTTTAGGACTTTTGTGTTATAATCCCATCCAGAAAGAAAGTGTGCAGAGAGAAAATAATTTCTACCTCTCCCTTTCGCTTAAATATTTTCTAGGTTCCCCTCTAGCTGCTTTTAAATGAATGAATGACAGCCAAAACGCTTGTTTTGTCCTAAGGAGAAAGTCCCCAAAGCCTACCGTTTAACTGAGAATACCGATGCTTTTTACTCATGACTGAATTCCCAATGGTCTCAGAATACTGTGGCTTCGAGTAACTATGTATGAGAATTCGATAAGCTCACATTGAAGACTTGTTTAATTGCATCTTTACTTAACATGTACAAACTTTTTTTCTTGTCATTAGCCATTAAACAATACAGCACCAAGATTGTTTATCCACCATTTCCATGGTATTTGGTGTGATAAATAACGGAAACTTTATTACACAGGAGGAAAGTTGAGTACAGTGATTCACACCGGTAATTCACACCAGTACTTAGGAAACTAAGCCAAAGGATGGAGAGTTCAAGGCCAGCCTGAGCTACATTGCAAGACTCTATTCAAAAAGACAGAAAGTATTATGAGTACCCAAGGGGATATGCATAGGTTATATGCAAATTCTGTGCCATTTTGTATAAGAAACTTGAGGTTCTCCAGACTCTAGTGTCTATCAGGGTCCTGGGACTGGTTCCCAGCACACTCTGATGAGTAACTGTGTACAAGTAAGTGGATTAATCACTGAATGAAGATTTCCCATTGAAAGGTAAATGAGAACCAGGAAGAAAGTTTGATCTCCATTGTCCTTTGTTCTTTCTGGGCACAGTATAAGTTGTAAAGAGCACAATACTCACAACTGAGAACAAAAGGTGGTGACAAAGGTGGTGTTTCGGCCACTGGTGCAGATAGAGCCATTTTTCAGTAGTTGAGACAACGCATGGTAAACAGTGCCAAACTCTGTGCACTCTTGGAAGGCAGGCAGGACATGGAGTACCGATGGCATGTAAACAGCAGGAAGGAATCAGCTTCCAAAGGGCAGTGGGTGAGAATTAGACTCCCATTCCTATTAAGAAACCCCTTTGTATCTTTGATAAAATCCAATATCTCTTCATGATAAAAGTCCTGGAGAAACTGGGCATACAAGAGACATTTCTGAGTATAATAAAGGTGACTCCCAGCAAACCCACAGCCAACATCAACTTAAACAGGGAGGAACTCAAAGCAATCCCACTAAAATCAGGAACAAGACAAGGATGTCCACTCTCTCCATACATAGTCACAATAGTATTTGAAGTCACAAACCCTTCCATCTGCAATGGTGACCTGCCTGCATGACATGCGGGTATAATAGTGCCACACATGTTATGGGCATAACCAACTGCCATCTGATTGGATCTAAGGACCACCCCATGAGATGAACCCCATGCCCAACACTGTTGGGGTGGCCCAGAATCTAAGGCTAGATAGGTTATGGACCCAGGGAAAAGTCAAATACTATTATTCTGCTAAAGGAACTTAGCGATAAAATGACATCTAATGACATTCTGCTTTAACCATAGATCACCGTCTTGCTCAGCCATCATCAGAGAAGCTTTCTCCTGAACTAGATGGGAACAAAGAGAAGGGCCTTCAACTGGACAATGTGCAGAGAGTAAGAGACCTTTGAACGCTCAGTGCTAACTAAGATGTCTTCATCAAATCCTTCCCTTTGGGGTTCAGGGAATTATAGGAGGAAGTAGGAAGAGAGTAAGAGCCAAAGGAGATAGATGATAGCAAGGACTTGGTGTTTTCCAGACACAACAGGACAGACATACATAGGAACTCACAGGAATTGTGGTAGCATGCATAAGACTTGCACAGGTTCAAGCAAGAGTCCCAGCGCCCAGACGGGGAATTGTGTGCATTTCTCCTTCTAGTTTCTTTGTTCCTTATCCGTCTTTGTCTCTTTTACTTGCCTGTTTTCTTAAGAGAGACAGAAGGTGTGGAGTTAAAAGGTGGAGGTGGATCTAGGAGGAGATGAGGGAGGGGAAACTATGATCAGAATATATTGTATGAAAATAATTTTCATAAAAGAATAAAAATTTAAAAAAGAAACCCCTTTGCTGGTACTCCCATGGCACTGGTGGAGGAAGCAGTTGTACACTGAACTGTGGACACTCTATGAGGGATGCTGCCTTCTCTAGAACCTTCCACACTCCCAGCTGGTGATGTCCAGGGGCACAGAGGGTCAGACAGATGAGATGATGAGGGAGGATCTTTGTAGGGATGATCCTTGCATTCTCAGGTAAATAAGTAAGATGGGGAGATAAGAAGATGTAGGGGTGTGGGCCCAGCAACAGGCACGTGTGTATCGAAACATCAAGAGAGACCCTTTATAAGTAGACCACAATTACCTAATCCAAACACAAGAGCACCTCAGAAGAAGACCAAAAGGCCCTGAGTGTGTTGAAAGGTCATCGCCATAATTATCACTTATCAAAAAGCTCTGTGTGGCTGGGTTTTTTTTTCCTGGTACCAACAATGTACTAGAAATTCATGTTGATCCTCTTCTAAACACTGTCTCTATTCATCAGAACAACTCAGTACAGTAGATATTACTTGGTGCATTTCACAGGTATGAAAAACAAGATCAAGGAAAGATAATATCCTTACCCAGGTTTACCCAGTCATGAGCATTTGAAGCGTGAGAGTGGAACGGAACATTATGGTATCAATTTCACCCTTACTATGGACTCTGTGACCTTGAGCAAATATTTATAATACCATGCCTTGGTTTGTTTTGTGGATTAAGTGAGATAATGTTTGGCAACTCTTAGAACACAAAAAACAGCATGTTTTCATTTCCCTTCATGTATGAAGACTGTTTAGGTGGAAACAACTCTGTGTGTTATTTTTTTAGGATTAGCAAGAAGAGTGATCTCTTGCTGCCGTGTTTAATGGTTTTTAAACCATTAAATCTCATTCAGCTTGACAGCAGCCGAAGAAGTTAGTAGTCAACCCCCCGCATCCTTGATTCTCAACAAGGGAATTCTCAAGTTGCTTATTTTCCAAAACACCCTCTACCTCATATCCACGAATCTGCTCTATCACTGATGTCTCTAGTCCAGCCAGCATCACCTCTCTCATCTGCACCCAGCCACAGCTTCCAACTACATGAGGATCTCTCTCCAGTTCTTTGTCTGGAGAGTAATCCTAGATTTAAACACTTCCATTACATGCCATGGCTTTTAAGATTGAAGCAAATTATCTAATCTGCTCTCTGATGTCTAATGCACTGTGACCTTTGCCTTTCTCTCCATCTCCTCTACCCCATTTTCCCAATTCTCCAAGCAACCCAAATTTAGTTCCCACAAATTCACCAGCTTTCTCATCTGATCCTCTGAATAAGCTATTTCCTGGTAAAGAGTAATCATTTCTGTCAGTTAACGTAACAATTCCCATATGGACACTTTTGAAAGTATTAAGATTGTTTTTAGGGGCTGGAGAGATGGCTCAGTGGTTAAGAGCACTGACTGCTCTTCCAGCGGTCCTGAGTTCAATTCCAAGCAACCACATGGTGGCTCACAACCATCTGTAATGAGATCTGATGCCCTCTTCTGGTGTGTCTGAAGACAGCTACAGTGTATTCGTATGAATAAAAATTAATTTAAAAATGTTTTTAAAAGATTATTTTTAAGTTATGAGGTAAAAAATATGCTGGCACAATTAGTTAAGAAGAGAAGTTAGACCTAGCTTTATACATAGAAAACCCACAGGGACCCACTAAAAATTACTATTACTAATAAATGGATTCAGCGAGGTTACACGATTCAAGATCAATCTGCAAAAATGGTGTTTCTATATAATACCAATGAACACTCCAATGTGAAATTGAGTTTCATTTATAATAACATCGAAAAGAATAAAATATACATGCAAAACTTTAGGAAAAGAAATGTAGGAGGGAGAGTGAGAGAGGGTGAGAGACAAGGCTGGAAAGCAGAGGTGAGAGGGTCTTGGGCCAGGCAGAGGGGAAACGGGACACGGGAAAGGATAACAGGAGAAGGGAGTGACCTAAACTGATTATGATGATGCATGTGTGAGGTGAAGTGCATTGTTGTTTATGCTAATTCTAAAATTATCTATAAAATGAAGTTCAAGATTTGTATACTGAAGACTAAAAAATCCTTCTAAAGAAATTAAAGAAAAGCTAAGTAAATATAAGTAAGTAAATATATGGACTTGAAGACAATACTATTAAAATAGTGGTGTTCTAATTGTGCTACAAAAGCAACACAGTTATTATCAAATCCTAGCTTTTTTTTTTCAGAAATTAACAGACTCAGCATAAAATATTGTGGGGTGCCAGACAGACCCAAGACTTTCTCTGAGGACAAACAAATGTCCTTGCCCAGGAACAGACTTAGCAAGGCTGGTTTGACACTGGAGCCAGTGCCTGGGAGGGATCAAGGTTACAGTTTCTGGGACCAGACTTCCCCCAACCCTGAATGTGGTTATCAGTCTTGGGCAGCTGTTTCTGAGGCGCCTCTTGCTGTTTTTGCTGCCTAATGTTGTCTGACTTAGCTCTTCCCCGTAAATAGTCTATAAGATGCTGAACTTCCTAGTAAACAAGTCATCGGTTTATGCAAGACCTGCTGGTCCCAGCTATTGCTTTCGTGTCCTTTATTTCTCATTTTCTCTATTTCTCAATCCCTGGCCCCAACACTCAACACCTTCAGAGCCATTTGGGACCCTTATTCTTGCTGGTTCAGAACAAAATTCATACAGAAACAGAGGAAACCAAGAAAAAAATAAAACAACAAAGAACCATAAAAAAAGAAGAACAAAGCCAGAACACTCACCCTTCCTGATTTTGCAACTTACCACAAAGCTACAGGAATCAAGATGGTGTGGTGAGGGCATAAGGACCAAGATTTTAATCAATGGAACAGAATTAAGAGGAGCCCGGAAACCTTTACATTTATAGTACCTGGTCTTCTCTTTTCAAAGCAATATGCATATTTTAAACAAGTATGCAAGCCAGCCAGAGGTGTGGGGGAAGGAGGAGAGGCCTTTGAGCAGTCTTTGGTGGAACATTTGGATATTCATATGCAAAAACTAACTCAGAGGAGAATCCATACACTTGGTTTTTCTATTAATCAGGAAAGCTGAAATACGTTTGCACACAGTTGCAGAATTGTTCCCTCCAGACAAACCTTTCTACCTCACGGTGAGTTTCTACAATTCACAGCTTCCTAAAAGAATTCTAAGACAGTGGAAGGGACGAGTCTTCATAGAACAAGAAAAGACAAAGAGAAATCAGAGGACAGCCATTGATCTTTTGAGGAAGGGTGGGGTTCAGTTCAAAGTCTTTCACTTTCCTTCTTTTTTTCTTTTTTTCTTTTTTTTTACTAACTGTCCTTTTGGAGGGCTCTCCCTACTCTGTCCCTAGCTTATTTCTACTCTGCAACTCTTAGCTTAAAGGCAGTTCCTAGGAGAGAGAGAGATGGGGGGGGGATGACAGAGAGACAGAGAGACAGACAGAGAAACAGACAGAGACAGAGTGAAAGCAAGTGAGAGAGAGACAGAAAAACAGAGAGACAGAGATAGACAGAAGCAGACAGACAGACACAGAAAGAAACAGAGAAACAAACAGAGAAACAGAGAAACACAGAGAAATGGAGAAAGAGATCTTCCTTGCCCCAGAAATCCACATTAGGATTTTCTGTTATTCTCTTGTAACACATCCTGGGCTTTTCCTCCCAGCCACCCATCATAGATTCTTACCTGAGAGTCTTGAATAGCCATGTCTTAACCGCCTCACTGCCATGAGAAATGTCTATCCATCTCATCCACCACTAGATTCCATTATTCTTGTTCTGGCCTCAATAACTATGTGTCAGTTTTAATCACCAATCTAATCCATTCACTAATCAATAACCCAATAGACAACTAATACTACTTCAACACTAGATTCTGCATTGGAAGGAAAAATGAGTTTTATGTCTGGGTTTCATTTGTAAATTTTGCCTTAAAGTTTAATATCCAAGCAATAACTTGTATACTTTTCTCAATGACTTCCCACTTGAGATGTTTTTATTTATTGTTAGCAAAGAAGAGAGTAAGATTTTTTTCTAGTATTTTGACCAGCTCCTTTTCTGTAGGATTTAGATCTAGTTCTGTATATAAGAAAATTAAATAGCTATTGAAGCTGATATTTATTATTTTTTAAATTCATAGAAGCTTCACTACCCATAACCCCAAACTGAAAATAATGTCTTTCAATGAGTGAATATAGGCACTGTGATATTTATAAACAAACACATCTATAAATCAAAAGGAAAATTAGCGGTGAGAAGTATGAATCAGTCTGGCACATTGGAAAGACGGATCAGGCATCCTGGACATCTTCTCGTGCTGACATGAACTTAAGGCTTGCAGAGAGGAAGATTGGAGCAAGGGGTGAGAGCTGTGCCTAAGTCAGCAGTCTTAGGCAAACAGTGGTGGCTCAGGAAGTGTCACTCCTGCGTCACCCCAGGAGGCAGCTCTGTGCCCTGAGATGACCCTTCCTCTATTTCCATCATGAGATTGTTGCCCCACTGGGTACAACAGTCTTATCATGTGCTGCTGTGTCTGAGCCCACTGTTCCTGGAATCCACGATGACTTGTTTCAGGCAATGCCTTCTTTCCAGGGATCCAGCGAAGGATGTTGTAAACACCAACAATGAAAGGATTTAGTCACACTTACCTGACCTCTTCAGTCTTAAGGCCGGTTGAGAAAGGATAGGTCTGTTCGGAGCTAACAACCTTATATCACTAGTGTGTAGACAGATACTCCTTAATTTATTACTAAAGTATTAATTTACAAATATAGTCATATAATTTAATTGTTATACAATTAATAATAATTGAATTATTAACACATCAGAATGCAAAATCTAGTGGGAATCTAATCTAAGGTTCTAGGACAGTAGAGCCAGACGCAAAATGGGACAGAGATTCCAAGATTTAGCCTGCTTTTAGTTACCTAGCAGATAGCTGCAGGTCCAAGTGAAGAATCCAAGTTTTTCCCACAAGAGCAGCCGTGACGTAAGCACTTAACAAGGATGCTCACAATGCTGAGTATTAGACTTAGTGATTCTATTACACTTAGTGATTATATAATACATAATAATATAATTAATTATAATAATAATACTTAAATATATAGTGTGTAATATGTGAATATATAATATATGATACATATGATATGTGATACATATAACATAGTATATGGTATAATGTATGATATATACCATATTATATTATATATACAATATAATGTATGATATATGATAAATAATATGTAATGTATAAAATATAATTTAATGTATAATGTTTAATGTATAATATGGAATCTATAATGTATAATATATAATAAATATATATTATTTCTAATTATCACAATTGCCCTACCAGAAGAGGGAAGGGAGGAAAAGAGAGAGAGAGAATCAATCACCTTCTCATAAGTGTGAAAACTCATTGGAAAAATTTAATAACCTTTATATAGCCAAATGAATCAGTGATGTTAAGCCAGGGAGTTAACTTTAGGGCCTCAGAATTGACACACCATCTTCAACCCCCACCAAACCAGGCCACTGACAAGATCCTTAACCCTCATGACTGTATGTTCCTCATCAAGCCTGCTAGAGTTTGAGGGAGCATGAAACACCACTATGTAGAAATGTCTAACCAATGCAGGAAAAGCAAAACTCTACCTCTTCCTTCTGGGGATCCCAGCTGGCCTCGGAGTGCAATGGGCACGAATACATTACTGGGAGGAGAGAGGTGTGTTTACTTAATGCATGTGCTCCGTGATGCAGGGATGGTGAGGAAATGAAGATCTGAGGAGGCCAATATGTCGTCAGGAACTTAGAGGCTTAGCCAGGCAAAGGATGGAAGTCACAAACTAATGAAGTAAAGGGTTGGCATAGGCAGGTGGTTTGGAACGGAAAAGAGACTCTGAAGATAAAGATTAAAATAACAAAGTGTGTGCAGAGGAGAGTATCTTTCACATGGGAATTTACCTGCTTCCGAGAACCAAAATGAAGGTCAGCATTTCTCTAAGTGCCTTTAATTCAAAATAATCTATATGCCAGGGCAGCATAATCTCAGGTAACATATCCGTAACTCCTTCGTGACTTACAAAGCTTCACTGTCCCCTAAGAAGGGTGCTGTGCTTGGTTAAGTTTAAGAGGAGGCTGAAGCCGCGTGTGCAGAGAGAAAGGGCAGATTCTGGAGGCTGCAGGCCAATTCTGGCTTTGCTGTTGTTTTGGCTTGGGTTTTATTTCATTTCTTTGGTTTTTTTGTTTTTGTTTTTGTTTTTTGTTTTTTTAGAAACCCATTTGTAATATGAAAGTAAGTCACCTCCAGTCATTTTGGGGGAACAAGATGGTATGTCTGAGTCCCTTGGGGGAATGGCTTAGCCTCCTTCTGCCTGCTTCTTTCTAATTATTTTTTTTAAAAGGACGTTACCAACTGCTGCTATACCTCTTAGACGGGTTCCAGTTGGCTGATGCATCACTGTGGGATGCCTCGTTTCACACTGAAACATGTTGGGATCTTTTTTGGCTTTGCTCATCTTCAGGCTTACCTTTCCCCTCTCCAAAAGCAGAGCAAAGATACCCAGAATGACTAGGGTCAGCTTTCCTACACCTCACTAACTCACCTTGGAGCCCACAGTCTAGAGACCAGGAAACTTCTTGCCACCTGTTCGTTGAAACTGTCTTCATAGCAGAGTTAAGAGGATGAGCCATGATGTCACGCTCCCGGGGCAGGGGGAGCCTGGACAGGGCCATACTGTTTGGAAACCAAACTTCCTGAGATAGATGAATCCCCGCTTTTCCTCAACAGCTCCTAGTGTGCTGACTTCTGTTTGGCTCTGAAGCTTTGCTCTGGTGCTCTGTCTTCCCGTCCTTGACTGCAGTCTCTGACTGCAGCATTAATCTACTGATGTCTTATCTGAACGTTGGAGAAGCAGAGGGGAACCATGAGAAAGCTGTATTGGACCCAATCGGGTCATTGGACTCCAGCAATTCAGACTGAAGCAGAGAACACTGGCGCCTGAGGCCAGGAGCAGCCAGGGGTTTCTGAAGTGACCCCACTGTGTGGGTTTGGAGTGGCCATGAACTAATACACAGCATGCTAGATGCTCATCATTCTGCTCTTTGCAGAAGTCTGAACCCAAACCTTGGACTCGTACTTCTGTATGTTTGCTTCTTGGGGTTCCTGTCTTCTCCACAGTTGCCAGTTTCACACTCTGTGTGTGCTTTTCAGGGTATCTTTTAAACCCTGTCCTTCTCTAAAAACCCACCACCCACCTCCACCCACCTCAGCCTCCTGGGATACTTCTATCCATATTTACTTGGTCCCAATCCAGGTGTCTCCAGTGTTGTACCTACACAGGTACAATTACCACCCTTCCCTCTTCCTGGGAAGGAAGGGGGCCAGGTCTTAAGTGTATAGATAATCAAGATGACCACAGATGGCCGCTGGGACCTTAAACAACCTTAAATAGCCATAGCGTGCAGCCTCATGGGAAAGGGCAGAGGAAGCCTCTGTAAGAAGGCCACAGCTTTCCTGAAGCCTAAAAGGTAAAGCCAGGCAGAGATCCAATAAAGGTGAAGGTCCTGGGGTTTACAGGATCCTGGGGTGCTCCTCAAATGACAAGAAGTCCAATGAGGCTTCAAAGTCAAGTGACGTCAGCCAAGGGCTATTGGCTGACTAGAGTAGGTCTGATGAAGGACCCAGAACATTTTTGCTTCAGGGTGGAGAATGGGTTTGGGAGGAGTAAGAATAAAAGTAGGGAGAGCCATAGTCTAAGCAAAGGAAAGACAGCAGTAGCATGGCGGCAGTGAAAATGGACAGGACAACTGACTACCCTCTTTAAGAGAACCAACTAGTTGATAGGTACAGGTGAACCGGAGAATGGAAGATGCTGCTCACTTAACATCCATATCTTGTTACCTAATATGGCTCTTGTAAATCCTAACCTCAGATGAAGTTAAAGCAGCCCCAGTCCTGTACAATGTTCCTCTCTGTGTGCCCAGGCTCCCCAGGGGCTGTGGACATTCTATAGCAGGGACCTCCTCCCCTAAGTCCTGCCCAGCTGCCAAAGAAAAAGTACAGACCATAAAATTCAGCCTCCAAACCCTTGGGTGCTTCTATCTGTGGCCTTGGGAAAAGCAGAAGCAATAATCTAGTCATGTCTTTTTTAATTGTATCGGTTTATTTTTTTTAATTGGGAGGGTGCTGATGTCAAAGGGTCAGGGAAGACAAATGCCAGAGCAAGGACAGGTTGGACGAACCAAGGACTCTGCTCTGCTCCTCTTTGGAGTTCTGGGAGGCACAAATCCAAGAAGCTTATTACAAATTTTGGGGGCAACAGAAGGAACAGGAGAGAAAAGATTGGTAGAAAGTTGACATGGATGATGCTGGCCTGGCTCTGCCTTAGACAAAGTACCCTGAGACCCTTAGAAGGGACACCTCTGACCAGTGCATGTCCAGAGTCATCCCTAGAGAAAGCTACCTCCCAGCCCACTTTATACTTGTAGCAACAGTCTTGCGATGCTAGGAAGAGAGCCAGGTGACTGAAGACACATCTAGATCTCGTATGTGAATGTCTTGCTGACTCCTTAAGCAGGAAGAACCTTGAGAATAAATTATAGAGCTGGTGGAGTTTGGGTCTCCCACAGTGTCTTTTATTTTTCTGAGGACTACTAATTTTTTTTGCTACTTCTCATGACTAAAACCCAAGGTAGACCCCATGATTTTTCTAGTTGCTCTCAACTAACACTGACCAGTTCTCACCATGTGCTACAATTTCTTGACTCAACACCTTTGCACACATGTTTTCTCTTCCTTGTATTTCCCTTTTCCTTGTTTTTCAACTTAGCTAAAATTGTCTATTTTGTATTATTAGGTGCTATTCTTTATATGAGCACATATTTGTTTACATGAACCATTTCACATTTGTTTCAGTGAGAAAAGGAATACTTTTTTAAAGATTCCAGATAATATACTTGGTCCTAAATAGGATGACTAGCACATGTAAGCAAGCCTTCAGTGAATTATATAGAGCACGGATGGATGGATGGATGGATGGATGATGAATGGATGGAGGATGGATGGTTGGATGAATGATGGATGGATGGATAGATGGATGATTAGATGAATGATGGATGGATGGATAGATGGATGATTAGATGAATGATGGATGGATAGATGGATGATTAGATGAATGATGGATGGATGGATAGATGGATGATTAGATGAATGATGGATGAATGAATGGAGGATGAAGGATGGATAGATGGATGGAGGGTGTATGGATGGATGACTGATGGATGATGGATAGAAAATGGACTAGATCATGGGTGGACAGGAGAGAAATACATTATCATTCTAACAGGAAGATCTCATTGGGTTTTCCTTTTGCCTCAAGTTCTTGCACGGTTTAGAATGGCACTGCTAGTAATTCACCTTTATTTAATTTTTTATTATTTAAATTACTTATTTTTTATTGTTTACATAATAAAAAGTTCATTATTTAAATAATAAAATGTAAGTTTATTTAAATATTTTGTTTATGAATTTGTAGCAATGATTTTGATACTTAAACTTTTTGCATTTAATCATTTTGCATTTAATTATTATTGCTTATCTTGATTACCAAATTGGTTTAGCTGGTTCTGACCTATCCAGAGGGAGGACTTCATAATGACAAGTATTATTAAAACAATTGCTGCTGTATCAAGAACAAGATATGTTATCAGGACAATGACAGGCTTTAGAGAGAGGTAAATTTGTCTTTACCTGCTGGCCTCAGGGATTGATAAGGAGACAACAGGATCTAGGAACAGCAGGGAGTGTTGGGTACTTTCCAGGGAAGCAGGGTGTACAGACTTCTGAACACCTGTCAGGTGTACAAAGTGATAGGCAGGAGGCTTTTAACTTGGGTGAGGCCTGCATTGAGAAGAGGGGAACTGGAACTAGTGAGAGGGAGGAAGACAGTAAAAGAGAGGAAGACTGAGTTGGGTGTGTCTGGGTCCTGAAGAGTAGGAAATAGTCCCTCTCAATAGAGACTCAGCCCAGGCAGTAGACAGCCAGGACTCTGTAAAGAACATGGGTATCTTAATGGAGTTCAACTTCTAATCTTCTCTTGCTCCTCAGCTCTATCATGCAAAGGGGCCAACACGCAGATGCCTAAAATGGAAACTTCTAGATTTTTTGGAAAGTCAATTATGCCACACGGTGTTTTGCTGGGCACACCAGTGAAAGGATGTCTTGCTAAATCAGACACTCAAAAGAAAGTTTTCCTGAAGCAGACACAAGTGAAAGGATGTTTTGCTCTAGCAAACACGCGAAAGGCCTGGAGATGAAGGAGTATAAACATGACCCCACAGACAGTGGGAGACGAGCACTGGTTTGCTTTGCTCCACCTGCCAGTCGTCCCTAACGACACACATGTATTGACGACACACATGTATCGGTTCACCTTACATAGTATTGTTGAGCTCCTCTTGTGAACTGCCATTGAGAGAAACTCACCAAAGACCAGCTCGTGAGGTTCCTGTGGCTTCTTGCTTCTTCAGTGGCCTCGGGTCAGTTGGTGAGCCTTGCGGATTCTTCAGGATTGGACTGCAGCTCTTGTTTTGTGTTGGATGTTTGCTACAGGACAGAACTGCTGACAAAGAAGATTGAACTCACCCCCAAAGAACTATTGATAAGCAGGTCCACTTCCCCCACATCTTAATAACTTTTCTCTTCCACCACCTCTGGTGGAAGAAGAGAGCTTAAAGGTTCATTAATGTAGGCTGCAAAAAAATGCATGCCTCCTCCATGGTGCCAGTTTCCATGACTACACATTGATCTGAAGCAGGACCTGCGAAAAATGGAAGCATGGAAGCCCTTTTCAAAAATTATTAGGAATTTCAAGATGATGGTTAACAATAATGTGAAACAGCAGGACCTGTGTAGCTGCACAGGTCATGTGCACCAGTGTGCAATTCAAATCCTGTGACATCATCACAGCTGGAACCCCAGCTTAGGACGCAGCAAGGGGGAAAACTGAGTTTCCTGCCTCTACCCCTTGCCTCTCTTGGACCTTGGGAATGGCCTTGCCCTGAATTTTACCCTACACACCTTACCTTTCTCTCTGCTCTTACTCAGGTTCCTGAATTCTGTTCTGTTCTGAGCTTTGCTCTGCCTTCCAACTGTCTAGATAGAACCCACGGAGGTCATGGGACTCCAGGCCTCAGAGTCAACTCAATATCCGAGCCTCAGAACTAACAGAAGAGTCAGAGCTCTGAGCAGGGCTTAGGGAAGAGTTCGGGAGTGGAGAATGGGGGCTCCTTGACTTTTAATATCATGTCATAAAGCCACCTTCAAAATATACTAAGGGGGAAAAGAGTTTATGGGTTCATACTCTGAGGACAACAGGGATTACATGGGGGTAGAGAGTTCAAGACAAGCACTCCACAGAACTCTAGGGCCAGCTTCATTTGTACATCTGTAGGTTGACCAAGACAGTTGCTGTCACCAAACCTCACTATCTAAGGTGATGCCACTCTGTGTTTGTAACAATCAGAACAATTGCCCCCAAGGCATCTGCCACCTCAGAAAGTGGGTCTGGGCCACAGCAAAGAAGCAGCGCTGTGACTGGCTGCAGACATTGGGAAAATAATTACTGCATGGGCAGAGTTTTCCTTGGAAAAAAGAACCACATCTCTCCAGAGTAAAGAGGGCATAAGAAGAAATAAACACATGTCCAGCACTTCACAAAACAGCTCTTAAAGAGCTAAGCCTGCTAAGTGGTGATTGCCTCCTAAATGTTTATAAATGGAGGTTCAAACACACACACACACACACACACACATACACCACATGACATACACACACAACACACACACACACACACACACACACACACACCATATACCACATACAACACATGCACATACCTCACACACACACACACACACCACACCACACCACACACACCCTACACACACACCACACACACCCCATATACCACACACACACACATATATCACATACACTCCATACATACCTCACACCATACTCCTCTCTCTCTCTCTCTCTCTCTCTCTCTCTCTCTCTCTCTCTCTCTCTCTCTCTCTCTCACAGGTCATTTGGTCACAGAGACTACCCAGCTCTGGAAGCAGAGGCTTCCTGCTTCCTCTTCATGTCTATTTGAACTCGAATAAAGCATCCTTACTAACGGGTATGTGGTTCCCCCTATAGCAAGTTCTTAATGTAAAGCAGGAAGCAACTTCTTGAATGAAAAACTCCCTTTTGCCAACCTTCAGATAAGACAAATCCATCTTCCATGGCCACAAAAGATGATGATCAGTTCGCTGTGGCTGGAGAACAAATCACCCTGAAGTCTGGTGCTTAACACCAGTGAACATCTACTGTCCTTGAAATTCTGTGGATTCGGTGGCTAGATCTCCCTGTCTGGGCCAGCTTAGCCAGTACGGGCCTTTGTCAGAGCCTTTTGGGTTTGTTTTGCTTCTCTCTAAGGAAGGCCAGATTAACAGATAGCAAGAGAAACAGAAAGATGGCTTGGTTAGCTCCATGATTCCTCTTCGTACTGAAGAAAGCTTTCCTTATGCCATAGTCAGCTCACTCACAATCACAAGCAGGGAAGAAAGGGCACTGGATGATTTCTGTTCGCTAAGGTTTTCAGTAAGGACAAATGGGGAATGATGTGGCCCAAGGCTTCTCCTTACCAGCCACCCTATCTTCATAGGCCCTGGTCCCGTCTCTACAGGATCCAGGGCAAGAATCCAAAAGGAGGTTCCCATGTTCAATGAAACTAGCACATTATTTTAAAACACAAAGGATTGCTTAATATCAAACATCCTGATTTATGAGTTTTGCTGCAGAAATTGGAATGCAGAAAAAAAGAGGAACGAGCGGAGAGCACGCCAGAGGGCAAGCCTCTGAAGTGCGAGGATAGATTGCACACCTGCCTTTTGGAGACTCTGGCATCTTCTTGGACAACCTTTCCACTCCAGGTTTTCAGCTCCTCCCTTCAGTCCAAAATATAACAATGTGTCCTCACCACCCAGAAACCCTCCTGCCATCCATTAGGCGTTTCCTTTCATGGCCACGGTGCAGGAGATGTGGAAAAGTAGCTCCTTTTTCATCCCAGGAGTATATGTGTGGACACTGAGCCATGCTGTGACTGCCCTGAGTGCTAGGTCCTTTGTGCCCGCTGACATATTTGTTATGCCTGGGCGGCAATTGGGTATAAGAAGTTCCCCCCAAAAAAAAGTTCATGTGTTGAAAGCCTGGTCTCTAGCTACTGATGCACTGGGACATGAGCGAACTAACCTTATCAGTCATTAAAGAATTCATAGATCAATGGCGATCCGGAGGATGGGCTTAAGTGGAAGGAGTGAGTCCTGGGGGCGTGTCTTTGAAAAGCACGGTTTGTTGATAGGCAGATGTGAGACCATTCCTCATAGCTTTCCACCTGCCATCCACTATGAAGTGAGCAGCCCCCTCTGGGGCACGCTCTAGCTCTGTCTCACCACAGACTCACAGGAATGAAGCCAGCTAAAGCCTATGAAACTGTGAGCCCAGGCAACTCCCCCCCCCCTTTAGGTTGCTTTTCTCAGAGACTTAGTTATAACATCTAGTGGTTTGTTTGTGATAGAAAGAGTGCCCTAAAGCATTCCTGGGACAGGGCTGAAACTGCAATCTCATGATATCTAACCACTGAGGGAGCGCCAAGAAAGGCATTGCTTAGGGAGGCACTGAACGGAACAGTACTTCACTCACATGAAAAAGAAACAGGAGGATCAACTTCAGTAGTGAGTCTGGACGCCCCATGGGCAATGGCCCCATCTAAAAGTAGATGGCAATGCTCTATTCTTATTAGGAATAGACAGAGTCATGGCATTGGCCGGGAACCATAAAATACAGGCATTTAAAAAGAACAAAGGACTAATTCTTCACTCTGTGAGGCTCTATCTGTTGGTAAGGAAGGGTTTTAAAACCAAGACCCTCATATGTGTCCACTGCACGGGGGTACAAAGCCTGTGTGCATGTGGTTCCTTTGTCATAGAGTGTGGTGATGGCGCAAGAGAGGGGAAGACTTTGTCTTAGATCGGGACAACAATCTGAATGCAAAGGAACTTTTCTTGCCAAGATTTTTGACTTCACAGATGAAAGCATTGTTTAGGCAATAGTGTCACTATTTAATACAGATACTGCCTAATAGAAAGAGTTCTTCCTACGTCATCTCAGAGGATCCGGCGTGACTCACAGCCTACTCCACCCTTCACAGGCATCTTGGGCCTCTGTATAATCCCTGACTCACCCAAGGAGCCCTGCCAACCTGAGTTGGCAACCCAAGGAACAGAAGCCTGTACCAGGAGGACCCGTGCCAGCCAGCTCCTTTCCTTTACAGGGAGCTGTACTGGTGACAAGCATTCTGGGACTCAATGACAAGTCAGGGATACAGATAGCCAATGTATGAGTCAACAAGAAAGGAATGAGTGGTGAGATTGAAAATAATAAAATAAAAACTAATTGTAAAATAAGAGCTAAAGAGATGGTTTGGACCTTAAGAGCAGTTGTTGCTCTTGCAAGGGATCTGGGTTCCGTTCCCAGCACCCATTCACTGTCACACAAACATCTGTAACTCCATTCCTAGGGGATCTAATGTCTTCTTCTGACCTCCACAAGCATCAGGTATACACAGCGCGCGCGCGTGCGCGCACACACACACACACACACACACACACACACACACACACATATCACTAATACACATAAATAAATCTATTTGTTTGTTGCTTTTCAAGACAGTATTTCTATGGGAAACAGCCAAAGAATTCTCTTTGTAGACCAGGCTGGCCTAGAACTCAGAGAGATCTGCCTGCCTCTGCCTTCAGAGTGCTGAGATTAAAGGCATGTGCCACCACTCCTGACTCATAAATAAAAATTTTTTGAAAGAAAAATAATAGAAGAAAAACTCTAGATTGACTACAGGTCTGAGAAGGAAGGTAGGCTACTCAAGGTGGAGACATTTTCACTTGTGTGCTCTGACCCTTGCCCTATATTCCTATGCAATGCTCTAAGATAGTTTTCTGTGCAAGGTCACGTCATAGGATGTGGTAAGGGCCGTGTTGACAGGATATTTGGTATTTCTGTAAAGGCAGAAGTTGTGGGGTGTGCTAGGCAACATTATGAAACAATTGCAGTAAACAACTCACAGGAAAGATGTAAGATCTCTTCAAGTCCTGCAGCATAGCTTCTAGGGTCTCAAAGACAAGCCGAGGTACAATTCCACCACCCAATAGAAACCAATGTGTGTCTATGGCTTACTTAGAAAACATGGGGAAGGGGTTACTGGCAGGAGTGTGGGGACCCCAAGAGAGCCACACTGGAAAGCCATCACCCAGCATGGATGACAGTTTTCCCACAATCCCACAGATGGATCTCCCTCTCTAGTCAACAGAGCTGCACACAAGTGGTTGGAGCAGTATCTAGATACTCAGGTCCAATGGCCCTCCAGTCCCCAGGCTCTATCATGATAAAGTCATGCAAGTAGGCCTAGCTGATCTCACAAAGATGGCGGTAGTTAGGCTGGGAGGGTAGCACCTTGCCACATAGTGTTGGTAATTTAGTAATAATGCAAATTTCAGAGTGGGAGCTTGTAGTTGAGGATTCAGGACATGCTCTAAAGAGAGGCTGGCATACTATGTTATATCTCCAATCTCTAGCACACACAAGAGTGATGTAGATTAACCCTTCTCTTCCCAGTGGTCTATTTGCAGTTTTCTTGCTCGTGGCATTAGACTCTACTGGATTAGTGTTCTTGGTTCCTGACCTGAATAGGAGGCAGTGGACAGACAAGGACACAATTTGGGTTCCCTGACCCTGGCAGAACTAATGCATCTAAGCTGATGGAGGCTTTGGGAAGGGTTAGACATAATTCAGATGGTAACACCCCAAAGGGAAACAGGGTGGGTTGAAATCATGAATCACCTCCCATTGAGGCCAAAGCCAGTGCCTCAGTCATCAGTCTTCTTAGACTCCAATGACCCTCCTAGAGATGTCTTGCCTAAGTCTGTACTTTCTAACTCTTACTTCCTGTCCCAGGGCTTCTCCGAAACTGAGATATAGAACCTTCACAAACGTACCCTACAGCCATGGGTGAATAAATCAGAAGTACGGAGAAATTAAGGTGGGGGCTCCGTTATCCTTCTCCATGAAACAGACTACCCGAAGCACAGTGGTGTTGAACAATGGCTTCTTCATGCTCATCCCTTTGGTGGGAAAGAAGTTCCCATGAGGCACAGCAGGATGGACTTTGTCTCTGCTTCATGATTGTTGGGTCCTTATTTAAGACAAACGACCGGCAACTGGATTCATCTAGACCAGTGCTGCCCAGTAAAAATGTAAGGCAAATCACACATGGAATTTTAAATTTTTATAGTAGTCTTATTGTTGCTGGTTTGGTTTGGTTTGGTTTGGTTTGGTTTGATTTCATTTTGTTTCGTTTCGTTTAGACAAAGCCTCATGAATCCTGGACTGGGCTGGAACTTGCTGTATAGCAGAGGCTAGCCTTGAACTTTTGATCACCATGTCAGTTTTATGTGCTGCTGGATGACAAACCCAGGGCTTCCTACATGATAGGCAAGCATCCTACCAAATCATCAGCCACATCAGCTTTCTTGTTTTAAAAGTAAAAGGAAACAGATGAAATTTGTTTTAATAATATTGTATTTAATGTAATATATCCAAGATATTACCATTTCAGTATATGATCAAAGTACAAAATTATTAATTTTTTTATTTTATGTGAGGTACTAAATCTTTGACATCTTCATGAATGTAGTTCATTCACGCTTTCAGGGAAATCTGATCTAGACGACACCATTCAAAGTGCTCAGTAGCCACATTAGGCTTATCATCGGAATGTCGGATCCACAGACCTAGAGTCTTCCTTACTCTTAATTTTAGAACATAGGTTGAGATGACTTGAAGGCCATATTCATTTAGAACTACTGTCTACCAATCATGTGACTTATTCAAGCTAGGCAGCCTCCTTGCCTAGTCAGAATGCATCAAGATTGAGTGACAGTGACAGAAGCTGATGTTCTAGGGCTTTCTATGAATGAGCCTCAGAGGCCATGTGACATACTCTGACACTTAAACAGGTCATAAGTCTTCTCAATTTCAAGGGAAAAGACACAAACTCTATTGCCCAATAAGAGATATGACAAAGAATTTATAGCCATGCATAAACCTGAAAAAAAAATATTCTATTGGGCTGGAGAGATGACTCAGTGGTTAAGAGCACTGACTGCTCTTCCAGGGGTCCTGAGTTCAATTCCCAGCAACCACATGGTGACTCACAACCATCTGTAATGGGATCTGATGCCCTCTTCTGGTGTGTCTGAAGACAGCTACAGTGTACTCGTATATATTAAATAAATAAATCTTAAAATATATTTTAATTTATTTTTTCCATCTTTATTAAATTGGGTATTTCTTATTTACATTTCAAATGTTATTCCCTTTCCCGGTTTCCAGGCCAACATCCCCCTAACCCCTCCCCCTCCCCTTCCATACGGGTGTTCCCCTCCCCATCCTCCCCCCATTACCACCCTTCCCACAAGAATCCAGTTCATCACTGGGGGGTCCAGCCTTGGCAGGACCAAGGGCTTCCCCTTCCACTGGTGCCCCTACTAGGCTATTCATTGCTACCTATGCACCTATGCAGTTGGAGCCCAGGGTCAGTCCATGTATAGTCTTTGGGTAATGGCTTAGTCCCTGGAAGCTCTGGTTGGTTGGCATTTGTGTGTGTGTGTGTGTGTGTGTGTGTGTGTGTGTGTGTGTGTGTGTGTGCATATATGAATGTAGGTGCCCATGGAGATCAGAGGCATCAGATTCCCTGGAGTTGGAGTCACAGGCAGTTATGAACACCCCATACAGATGCTAGGGATCTAAGAAGACTTCCCACAAGGCAGCAATGCTCTTCTTCCCATCTCCCCAGTCCCTGGAGCTATTCTTTTAAAATACCACATGAGCAAAACCCAGGTGATAAATGCTTTCTCTTCACTCTCCCAGGTGAAACCTCACAATCCTCTTTTTTTTTTTTTTTTTTAGATTTAGTTATTTAATGTATATGAGTACACTGTATCTGTCTTAAGACACACCAGAAGAGGGCATCAGATCCCATTACAGATGGCTGTGAGCCACCATGTGGTTGCTGGGATTTGAACTCAGGACCTCTGGAAGAGTAGTCAGTGCTCTTAACCACTGAGCCATCTCTCCAGCACCTCACAATCCTCTTTAAAAACCCAGCAAGGTGTGGTGCCCCATGAATATAATCCCAGCACTTGGGTGGCTGATATCCAGGAGGATAACAAGTTCAAGGCCAACCTGATACAAATCCCCCTAACTGGTCCAGTCCTCCCTCCCTGCTCCCTAAAATACTTCCCATGTAAATTAAGTGCACCGAATAGTTATTGTACTCTGCTTTCAATGAAACCTAGAGTACAGAGAACTAGGGGTACCACAATGTGCCATGTGGGAGAGGTGGGTGTTAAAGGCTTCAGAAGTAAAACCCATAGCATGTTAGGAAATGTTGAATATATATGGAAAATAGGTGACTGGGTAGGAGAACTGATATTTTAGATGGTTTGGTTAAATAATGACTTACTAAAATAATGTTGAGACAAGCAATGCCTGAGGATATAGGAGAGAAAACCAAGCGGTGTATCCAGGGAAACCAGACTGGAGTCAGCCTGCATGATCAGGACACAGCAAAGGCTGGGGAGAGTAACAGACAAGACAGAAACCACTAGGGACGTTAGCTTGTCCTAAGACCCGTGCTTTACAATGAAAGGGTTTTTTAATTAATTATTTATTTTTGTTTTGTATACGTTGGTGTTTTGACTGTGTGTATGTCTGTGTGAGGGTGTCACATCCCCTGGAACAGGACTTACAGACAGTTGTGAGCCGCCAGTTGTGAGTTGGTGCTGGGAATTGAACCCGAGTCCTCTGAAAGAGCACCCTCTTAACTGCTGACCACTCTCTCCAGCCCTCCACAGTGATGGGGGCTTTGTTTTGTTTTGTGTGTAAAATCCACTGAAGGGTTCTGAGTAGGATGCTTTTGATCCATGACCTTGACAGGATCGTCGTGGCCATACCACTGATAATAAAGGAAGGAAAAGAGCTGGAGATAAGCTAGGGCACTTTTGCAATAATCCTGATGAGCGACAAGGGTGGCTTCTGCCAGGGAGAGGAAGAGGTAGTGCTGAGCAGTGTGACGTTATGATGCAATAAGAAATACTTATTTCAGGATATTTTTAGGGTGTTAATCCACTATTCTCAGATTGTCAGCTCTCTGAATTAGGCACCATTTATTAAATTTTTTTTTAATTTATGTGTATGTATGTGGGGGGTGGTGTCTATGCCCATGCATGCAGTATCCATGGAGACCAGAAGAGGGAGTCAGAGCCCCTGGAACCTGGCAGGTGTGAACCACCCCATGTGGGTGCTGAGAACCAACTCCGGTCCTCAGCAAGCCCAGCAGGCGATCTTAGCAGCTGGGTCTCCTCGTGAACTAAAGCACGGTTTTAAGGATTAAATTCCTGTCTCTACTCATTGGAATCTGTAAGTGACAGGAAGCAAGGCACTCGGGCATTCTAGTTATCAGAAACAGGTTTTTCTTTCGATATGTTTTTAAGGGTTGTGTCAAAATGTGTTTATGAATCAGATATGGAATATAGACAAGTGGAGAAACTAAATATAATCACTATGGACAGCATGAGGAGAATCACGCAGGCAGGTCGACAAATTAGTGAGTTTTCCCATAATGGGCTCCCTATGCATACTGGCTACTGGGAACTTGGAATCGGTCAAGTCATAAAGAAGTGAAAAGAACCACTCTGTTTAGAGGCCAAGTGAACCTCTGGAAAGGAGATCCTCCTTAAAATATTTTTTAAAGATTTATTTATTTATTATGTATAAGTACACTGTAGCTGTCCTCAGACACACCAGAAGAGGGCATCAGATCCCATTACAGATGGTTGTGAGCCACCATATGGTTGCTGGGAATTGAACTCAGGACCTCTGGAAGAGCAGTCAGTGCTCTTTACCGCTGAGCCATCTCTCCAGCCCCTCCTTAAAGCATTTACTCTGCCTGTACCCGACCTGATAGTTGAGGGACTCCAAACGGACTGTCGAGCCACCCTCTCAGAAGCTGTGGGAGTTGGGTCCAGAGTCTCAGCCTTCGTTCTCAATGTTGTTCCAGTCAGGAGGGGCTGCCCTTCTTGACTCTCCTCAGGAAGAATTCCGGGAAGAGTGAAGATGAAGCAGAGCAGGAGTTTATAAAGTAGAGGTTTTACAAAGTCAGTGGCATTTTATGAACTTTTTGCTTCGTTTTGCTTTGTTTTGACAATCTGTCTTATTGATATTTTGCTTGGGTAGGTAGGGAGGTGGAGAGGAACTGGGAGGAATTGGGAGGGGGAAACATGACCAAAAATATTGTATGGATATTTTTCAATAAAAAAGTACAGAGAGAAAAAAGAAGTCTAACATTGATTTAAGCCTGGTTGTTACAGGAAGATGGACATGCAGGGAAAGGATAGGACCACGCTCAAGTGTGGGTGTGCACCTCTCCAGTGGGTCAGGCTTACGTGGCTTCAGTGGTGAGGCCTGGCTGTGGTGGCTTCTGAGGTTACCTATCAAAGCGTTGCTAAGGAACTCCTTTCCCACTAAATGGGATAGTGGCTCAGTTCCTGGGGCACAAGGGGGTGGCATTACAGCCGATAAGGTAAAGCTGTGGGTCACAGGGGACGAAGGCACACTTTTATTTGAGGTATCTCTATACAGAAGTATTGCTTCTGTGTAAGCAGTCTTCCCAGCAAAGGTTAGCGGAGTTGAAATGCTTTCATCTCTGCTGGCAAAAGTATCAAGCAGACTCCACAGTGAGGTACTCTCTCTTTTCCCTATCGCCTTAATTTTCCTTATCTATCCTGCCTCAGTTTCCCCTTGGGAGAATTTGAGCTTCTAAGCCTAAGGGTTATTGACAAAGACCCATGCTCTTAATTTCTTCACTGCTAAACATCAATGTGAACCCTGCCCATCAAGGGTTCAAAAGTCTCCGCTAGCCAGGGGCCAAGAGGGGCCGAGGTTAGCAGTGAAGGATGCTCGGTGCTTTTCCAAAGGATGGAAGCTAGGATCTCAGCACTCACACGAGATGGCTCATAGCCACCTTTAACTCCAGATCCAGGGGGCACAATGCTCTCTCTCCTGACCTCTGGGAGCTCCCACATGTACACACACACACACACACACACACACACACACACACACACACACACACACACAAATTTTCTTTAAAGTCTCAGTCACTGTGGTCTAAAGTGGAAGGGAGTACAGGAAGGACCTGGGCTTGCAGGTCTGGATTGCTTTTCTGTGGGAATCTAGAGAGAGGGTATTTATTACTGGGACATTGGGCTATATAAACAGTATGCATTGTTATACCTGATCCTAAAGTTAACACTGAGAACAGCGGGGCCTTTGCATTATGAAGTCTGTAAACCATTTAAAACTTAAGGCAGAATATGACAGAAAAAACTTGGGCATGTAAATCTTGGAGGACCGAGGACACATTGGCCCAGTTATCCGGTGCATATACACAGCCCTCTAATCATGGCCAGAGAATAAAGCTTTGCTGGACTTTTCAGTCCTTCTTGGCTTGGGTGGGCCCATATCTAGACTGAAAGGGCACCAGCCAACATCAGAAGACAGTTATATCCTTGACAGGGAAGCACGCGAGTGAAATCTGCTTGGAACCTTTTTCTTGGAATGCTCCGGTCTCTGTCCCAGGTTATGAAAAGGTGGTCCTTTAGCTTAAACTCCTTGCTTCTTACAGAGAAAAAGCATAGATTCTTAGGGCACTTTTGGACTCTGGAATTTGATGGGTTTTCCCCTCAACAACACAGATGATTAGGACAATCAATGACTGTCTCTTGAGGGGCAGTGAGTCATGAAATCTCTCAATGATTGTCAAGAGCACAAGGTTCTTGTTCTCCTAGGGGAATCTCACGAGCCATTTTTAGTAAGTTGGCTCACTCCTCACTGGATGGCCTATTTCCTCTGCTTCTGTGTTTAAGGATTCAGGGTAGAAGGCTTCAGAACCCATGTGTGACCCTGAATTATTGTGGTGTTGTTACAGTTTGTAAGCACACCAGCCACCTTACAGAGTCATTGTTGTCGTCATCATCATCATCATCATCATCATCATCGTCATCATCATCATCATCATCATCATCATGTGTGCATGTGTGCACTCCATGGCACATATGTGGAGATCTGAAACATCTCTGTAGAGAAGGTCTTCTTCTTTCGCACGTGATCTTCAAGCTACACCTGGGTGGCTACTTGGGCCCTGACTTGCTACGTCACTTTGCCGGCCCTGCGTGGGACTCTTAGGAGTCAATGTTGGAGCTGACAATAACAGTGCCTGGGCTCTGGTGCATCTCCACCGTCTCTGCTTACTATGCAACGTCACAGTTTGCTTGGGGGTCCTGACTCATCGGTGGAGGAATACAACAAAGGCCCAGCATCGAAAAGAAAATTCACATTTTAAATTTTTTTTAAAAAAAATTATATGTGGGAAGAGAAGTGAGTGCAAGTGCCCCAGACTCCTGAGGAAGGTGTCCAACTTTGGAAACCAGAGTTACAGGCGGTTGTGGGGAACCAAATTGAGGCCCACTATGGAGCCACCTCTCCGACTCCAGAAAAATGAATATTTTTATCTGCTAAGGGACTGAGGCCCTTCAGTGATCGTCTGCAGTGGTTTAAAGAGGAATTCACTTTGGGCATTTTCAGAAGGTTCATCTTCTCTCTGGGAGTAGGACATCCTTACAACAGATGCTTGCTCAGCAGAGGGGCGGGGGGAGGGGAAGCCCTGGTGGTTTCTTAGACCCTTGCCAAAACCAGATCTCTTCCAGTGCTCAGGCTAACAACAGCTGTGGCAAGCATGGGCCCACTGGAGTCCTCTTGTCCTGCTGTTTCTCTGAGGGGCAGGTCCTTACTTGCCTGGGGAAATGTGCTGTTCCCCAGGGCTAAAGGCATCAACTGAACATGTTCCCATGACTATAACTGCTTCCCCTGGGCACTGTGAGCTGCAAAAAAAAGTTTTCTCTGTGGTTGAAAACTTCAAATGACAATTTTAAAAGATGATTTGGGGTCCCATTGTCTGACTTCAGAGCAACTGACCAAATGTGGCCCTGAATGTGACCTTTAAAGATTCTTTTTATTAAACGTTCTTCCCTTACGACTTACTTAAACTTACTTCCACATGTGCTTCCCCTTTCTGGTTTCGTGCACACTTCTAGCCATTTCGCTTTGGAGCAATCCTTTTATTTTAGGTCAAAGTTACCACCTAAACTCCTGTTTGTCTCTAAAGCGTTTCCTTCTCCTTTGAGCTTCTTTACCAAACATGCATCTCTAAGCTATAACCTTCCAGACACTTGATTTTTTTTTGTTCTATCAGATTTAAGTTAATGAATTTGTTAGGAATCTCAATGCTGCTGCCAGAGGTCCTTAGGAACTGCTTATGTCAAAAGGCACCAGTTTTTCGTTTGGGCCCAGAATGCAGCCCATGGCAGGACAAGGCCTTCCTTTTCTTCCCAGTATCTCACAGGCAAACATATTAACCACTGAAGGAAAACTGAAAGCACAAAGGGAAGCCATTGTCCAAAGCCTTGGATTCCAGGAAGCATAACACGTAACAGACGCTACTACAGGTGAGAGCAACCGTCCATAAGGTAGGGCCGCACCCTGAAATGGGAACAATTATCCCCTGAGAGCCATCTGTCCCTCCAAGCAATAACGAGTTATTTTAACCACACTTGCAGGACCAGAAGAGAGGAAAATCAACAAGACCACACCTTGACTACCGAGATACAAATAACTTTGTGTCTATTGTTTGTAAGCCCTTTCCACGTAAACCTAAAGTTCATGTCAGTTCCCAGATGAACACGAGGACATTGGACCTCTCTGTTAGTTCCCCTTTTCTGGCTTTCACCATTACTCATCCCTTTAGCTGGTGACTGGAGGACAACAATAGGTGAGGTTAAGCTGCTGCTGCTGCCAAGGGCAGGACTCTGTTCTCCAACTCTGGTCATACTAAGAGCTAAAAAGAATTTGAACAATCATTTTATCCTCCAAGACCATTTGGTGCCACATAAGCAATCTAAAAACCTAGGTACACAGGATAGCTGTCCATAAAAAATAGACCAAAGGTTCCATAGCTTTCATTTATGTGTGTCATCTGTTAGGCCGTGGTGACATCGGGATGTTGATGTGACTATTTCCTCCACGACACTAAACAATCCCTAGTCTAAAATGTGTACCTCAAAAGCAGCAGCCCCTCAATAATAAAAAATACAGAGTGCACCCGGCAGGGCTCATGTAGGCAGTGGTAGGGACTAAAATACGAAGCTTGTGCAGAACTTACTTAATTTTTCTTTCCTTTTCCTGTTCTGGATGCTGAGCCAGAGGGAGAGATAGCGCCTTTAAAGATAAATTTTCGTAAAATGTTATTTTGAGGCATATTCCTCCACTTCTTAACTTACGCTGAGACTAAGCTATATTCCTTCTTTCTGTTTGCTCCTGTAAAAGGAAATGTCCTGGGATATCACACTGAGTTTCCAACCTGGACCAGACCCTAGTGCCCTGTCTCACAGTCATTAACGGACGACGGTGCAGGTGAATAATTTCTTCCCAGGTTTCCCTGGAGATCTTCTCTGGATTTATAACTGTGTCTCAGTGCAAGTTTAGAGAGATGGCCTACACCCAAGGTGTGGGGTTTTAACCTCCTCCTGAGATGAGAAACATGGAGTCTAAATTTTGCTTATTGGCACATTGGCAAGCTCTAGATGCCTCAGAGCATCCTCTGGTGAGACTCTGGAATTAAAAGGATCTGCATCTCCAGGAGAAGAAAGCTTTGGCTGTAAAAGCAAGCCAGCAAGCTCGCACGGGGGAAGAGAGCACAGAGTTCCCTGCACCTGAGGGGACAAGTCTCAAAACAAGCAGGCAAAAAAGGAACAGTTAGGAGAACCAATAGGAAGATTTTTAGACTCAAGAGCGGGACTGGAGCCTGTCACGCACAGAAACGGCTTTCCCTGGTGCATTTCAGATCCAGATCACATGGGATACAACACGAGGTTCGAGACTCTGGGTGTCATACCAGAGTCAGTTCACACCAACAGGGTCTCAGGCAGGCCTCCCAGAGGCGAAGACCATGTAAGACCGTGGTGGAACACTCCCTATAGTGGTAACCTTCTGGACTATCATGATTGTTCCTTCTGACCCAAGAGAGGGATATAAACAGCTCCTAGGAGAGTCGTCTATTCAAGGCCAATGTCACTCATCAAACACTGTGTGGGTCTCAGCTCAGAAACAGAGAGAAAGGAAAGTGATCAGTAAGCCAAAGGGTAGAGGAGAGCAGCTAAATGGCCAACAAGGAAATTCACCAACACGGCTTGGGAGCCGGTCCATTTGTGACCACCAGAAAAGATGTCGGTATCAGTAATCAGTAGGGCATGAGCTGGGCACAGCTCCATGCTGCCGCATGTACCTGCCTGGAGAGTTCTTTCCAGAGGCCTTAGCACAGATGAAGCAGGGTGCTTGACCATATAAAAGAAATTCAAGGCAGACAATTTGAAGCAGCATGAGAGGGTTTTAAGAATAAAGATGTATTTGCAATTATTAGTGTGTGTGTGTGTGTGTGTGTGTGTGTGTGTGTGTGTGTGGTGGTTATGCACCCACACACATGTGCATGTGCAAGGGCCAGAAACATCAGTCAGGTCTTTCTGCAGCTGGAGTTACAGGCGGGTGCAAGCTGCCCACTATGGGTGCTGAGAACCAAACTGGGGTCCTCTGCAGAAGCAGTTTGTGCACAACAGTCAAGCTGCCTCTCCAACCCTAGAGTTGGAATTTACTAGAAAGAGATTCTTTGTTAAACATAAAGTTATATATGAATGTGAATAGAGACACTTCGGAAATGGACACTACACACTCAGGTGTAGGCATGGACTTCCCAAGAGATCCACAGTTAAGTTACAACGGCCACTGGGCTGGAGAGATGGCTCCATGGTGAAGAGCACTGACTGCTCTTCCTGAGGCCCTGAGTTCAAATCCCAGCAACCACATGGTGGATCACAACCATCTGTAATGGGATCTGATTCCCTCCTCTGGTGTGTCTGAAGACAGCGACACTGTACTCACATGCATAAAATAAACACTTTTAGAAAAAGTTACAACAGCCACATATATAACTTTGGTAGCCTCTGGAAGTTATATCCCAAAGGGCTACTAAGAAGTTTATTTTCTCTTTTTGAGCAAATGAGATTAGAGGGTGGTTCTTGAGGTTCATTGAGGAGGATTGCAGCTCATATGAGATCGTCCTTGGTCATGAGGATCCCTCAAGGAAGTTGAGGGATGTTTTCACTATAATGAAATGTATAGTGTTATTTGTAAGATTCTCAGAAAATTACATGTTCACATCTGGGAAGGGAATTGGGCCATACCTCATTGCTATTTAATAAGTACATATGTAGCATAATCCATTGCTATATTAACATTCTTTTAAAAATATCTCTGTATACAAGGAATGTTGTCTCTATAGGGAATATTAATTATGCTGTAATTCTTGACTCTTAGCTTATAACGGGCTTCACATGTTCTGGGTGGAGCTTGCAAAAACCAGAAAATATTGCAAGTAACCATGTCTTTCCATACTCTCTTCCAGGCTAGCTCCTAACCTAATTCCACCACTTACTAGCTACGTGGTCCAACACAGGCTTTAATCATCAAGAAGACCTTTGAGTAGGGGGCACCTTTCTCTCTAACACCCCCTTCATTGTCCCTATTTTTCTAGCCCACCATGACCTCTGCACTCATTTCCTGTTGCATTCTTGACCCTTTACTTCCTGTTGCATTTTCAATCTTGTTCCCTCTTTTAGAACTAGCCTGTTGTGTATTATGTAGCCAGGAACAGCATTCTGAGCTCTACCCTGGGCACTTCCTGAACCTCCTAGCTTATAAATACCAGGGCAGTTCAGACAGTCAGGGAGGAGTGAGCAGAAATCCTCAGACCAGCTGGGCCTGTCCTCCAGGATGATGAGACATTCCAAGACTGCCATTTCATTCTTTATCCTTGTGGCCGTCCTTGGGTCCCAGGCTGGGCTCATACAAGGTGAGTTCACTGAGCTCTCTCACCCAGTGGGTAAGTCTGTGAGAAATGCAGAAGTGGAGCTAGGAAAGGAGACAACTGCCCTCCTGGAAATACTCTATCCTTGACATGGTGATGGAATTTCCTAAGAAACACTATCAGGTTATAGATCTGCCTGTCTGTAGCCTTTAGGCCCTGGAGGAAACTCGACGGAGAAGCTGGCTCCCATTTGGGGAACCAATTATGCTTGATAAGTTCCTTTAGCTGATACAGGACTAAGATATGCTCTCAAGAGAACAGGAGTAAAATTTTAGGTAGGAGAGAAGCAGATTTGCAGGAGGCATGATGGTTGAAGTGTCAGACACCACCTCTAACAACGCTGTTATTTTGAAGAGGTGAGACAGGCAGGTAATCAATTCAACCCAGGACCGTTTAACTGTACTATTCTTTTACTTGACAAATGCATTAACTAGTGCTTCTTATGTGCTGGACAGCTACAGTTCTGTTTATCTCATGGCTGTTGGCACACCGATTCCTCCTAATAGCCCTGTAGGACAGGTGTCATATTAAATAATGGGAAGTTGCCTTTTTTTTGTATGAGAAAATAGTAAGCCATCAGTGATCTTCTATATTTTCCTCTATTACCATGATTGCTGTCATTTTATAAGTGAAGAAACTGAATCAGAAGTCATAGCCTCAAGATTAAGGCTAGTAAGTAGTGGAGTTAGGGTAGGGGCGAAACTGGAATGGAGTCTACAAAGACATGGTCATTGGGATCTTTTATGGGTTTTGCAACCTTTGCCTGGAACACATGAAGCATGTTACAATGTATCCACGTGACTCCTTAATGTAAGTCATACTGACTATACCATCCCTTGGTGTCCTGGGACCCTAGACCCACCCATGTGGACATCAAAATCCACAGATGTCATCTGTGTGTTTTAACACATCTTCATCTGTGTGTTAAAAAAAAAACTCTACTAGATATTTGTAAGACTTCAAACAACTTAAATGTCAATGAATACTCATTGTATTGTTGTCCAGGGAACCACAGCAAAAAGTCTCTAGTGTTCCAGTTAGAGTTCAGGAAATGTTTCCTTGCTTGGCTGTGCATGTGGACACTCCAAAGATGGCAAACCAACTCTATAAAAGAAATCCGCTAAGAACAATGGAAACAATTGCTGGATGAGTTATAGCTTAATCCTTACTGCCAAAATCATTAATTTATGCTATGGTGTGAGAAGCGAATGCCAGTATTTTAGTCAGATTTATTTTGTTTCCATGCATGCATGTGTCTGAGTGTGTGCATGCCCGCCTGTGTGCAGACGCCTTTGGAGGACAGAAGAAGGTGTCGGATCCCCTGGAGCCGGAGTTACAGGCAGGAGAAGCCACCTGACATGGGTGCTGAGAACTGGACTCTGGCCCTCAGTAAAAGCAAATAGTGCTTTAATTATTGAGCCATCTCTCCAGCCACTAAAAATCAACTGTTAAAGCTATATTTTCAGCTATGCTAACCTAACTACAAGTTGAAAGGGGGGAAATGAAGGAGGGAGAAAGGAAAGGAGAAAGAAGGAGGGAGGGGAAAAGAAAAAGGAGGAGGGAGGGAAAGAGAGGGGGAGAAATAGGGAGGGAAGGTTGTTTGAGTTGCATTTGCCTAATTATCACAAGGCAGGTTTACAAGACTTTATCCAGAATCTTTGGCGCTATAATGAATTTTGCAGTGCATAAGTAGAGTTTTGATAAGTTAACACAGCACATACCAATTTCACTTCCAAGTATTGGCCCCAAAGATTCAAAACAGATACATGGAAAGACTTTCTTGCAATTATTTTCATTCCCACCACACAGAAGGAGAAGGCACTTCATATCCATCAGTAGATGAGTGTGTAAGTAAAGTGTGACAGGCACACTTGGACAGAGGAATATTACTCACCGTTAAGAGGGAAGGCATTCTGGGGTGTGCAGCAAAAGGGAAGAACACGGAGGAACCGGTATCGCCAGGGGAATATGCCAGTCAGGAAGGGCAGATACTGCCTGGTTCCATTCCTATGTGTCACTTCAAAGGAGCGGACTTGTAAAGACAAAAAAGGCACGGTGGTGCATGCCTGTAATTCCAGCTGCTGGGAAACTGAGGTGGGGATCATGAGTTTGAGGTCAGTTTGAGCAACACAGTAACTTAGGCCTTGTCTTTAAAAAAAAAAATCAAACCCAGGGAGTCAAGTGGTGCTCAGTAAGCTGACAGGGAGGAAGAGGAAAGGTAACATTCAGTGGGTTCTGGCTTTCAGTTTTTCAGGCTAGAGAGGTTATGAGTGGATGAGGTGGTTGTTACACAGTAGCTTGAATGTACTTGATACTATTAAACTGGACACTTAAAAATTACTTAAAGGAGACTGGCAAGTTGATTTCTGCTTTGCAAGCTTAGCCACCTGAGTTAGATCCCCAGAACCTAGGTAAAGGTTGAAGAAGAGAACTACTTCCACAAGATTAAGCTGTCTTCCATTTGCGTACACACACACACACACACACACACACACACACACACACACACACACACAAGCTTGCTCCTGTCTGCTATGCCGGATACGATCTAGAAGACATAGTAACAAAGTGACGTTCCTACAACAATATCTTTATACTGATGGGATGAACAGTTGTTAAAACAACAGCGGCAACAACAACAACTTCACTACACTATGAAGGACATCATACCACCAATTGGGTTGCTATGAAATTTGTTTCTAGAGTGTTGTGGATTGCAGACATGTAGACACAACTGGCCTATCACAAACTGTATTTCCAGGTAACTTACTTATGTTAAGTTTACAGCTCATTTTTAGTACTTGAGAGTCTACAGAATGTTTTTATTTCTCAAATATTTTCAAAGGGTCACAGGGTGGGGTAAATCTCACCATAAAAAGACACACTAGCCTGAGGCAGACCCAGTGGTTAACAGAGATCCAACAACAGAGCCTGCTGTCTCTTGATGGGAGAAGGGGAGCCGGGCATGTTGGTGCGCACAGTATTCTCAGCACTTGCAGTTCGATGCTGTAGAATTCAAGAGAGTTCAAGGCCACCCTGGGCTTGAACAGGTGCAGTATACTAGTGTACTGACTAGTTTTGTGTGTCAACTTGACACAGCTGGAGTTATCACAGAAAAGGAGCCTCAGTTGTGGAAAGGCCTTCATGAGACCCAGCCTTAAGGCATTTTCTCAACTTGTGGTCAAGGTGGGAGGACCCAGCCGACTGTGGGTGGTGCCGTCCCTGGGCTGGTGGTCTTGGGTTCTATAAGAAAGCAAGCTGAGCAAGCCAGGGGAAGTGAGACAGTACGACACATCCCTCCCTGGCCTCTGCATCAACTCCTGCTTCCTGACCTCCTTGAGTTCCTGTCCCGACTTCCTTTGGTGATGAAACAGCAATGTGGAAGTGGAAGCTGAAAAAACCCTTTCCTCCTCAACTTGCTTCTTGGTCATGATGTTTGTGCAGGAATAGAAACCCTGACTAAAACACCTTGTTCACCAAAAACTGGGGGTGGAATATGTGGTGAATGGTGGAGCACATAAAATGCTGCAACCATGAATTTATTTCCTCACCTTGTCTGTTTCTTCCAGATACGGTAAAAGAAGATCGTCCCTTTAATCCTACAATAATTCACCAAGGTAAGCGACCAGATAGGACATGTTTAAAAGGGCTGGGTGGATATGGCATTATAGCTTCACCTTCCCCCATGGCAGGACAGGACCGAAGGGCCCTGAAGGTGCTGAACATCTCTGGAGAAAGTGGCATGTGGTATGGGGACTCACCCCCAGTGATGCCATCTCTAAATATACCTGGGTGACCTGAGTGCACTTGCTAAGAGCAAAAGTATCCCCTGAGTTCTGACCTTTCTCGACCTCCATGGGACCCCTCCCCTGCAGCACTCTTAAGAGCAACAGCCTGGCCATTCCTCTTCCTACAGGCTTTCAAGACTCTTCAGACTGCTGCTTCTCCTATGCCTCACAGATCCCATGTTCAAGATTTATATATTATTTTCCAACCAGTGGTGGGTGCACCCAGCCAGGCATCATGTAAGTGTCAAACTCACTCATTGTGTGTTATGGGGAGTGGGAGCCTCCAGAAGCTTAGATGATCTGGTGGATAGACTTCCAGAAAAGGCCCCTCCTTGGATCTCACCAGGTGAGGGGGAGGATACTTCAGGGTGTAGGGAAGGAGACAGCAGTCACTCCATGAGTCCTTCGAGAACCTCAAAGGTCTAGAGGGGGCCCCAGAGAGGGGATGATGGTGCTAAGCTACCTTCTGGAAAGAACAGACCATTGAGTGGAAAATCAGAGGGTCCAGAGAATAGGGTTCCCCTTCCCTCTTTACTAGAGAGCTCTGTTTGTAATCTTTCTTCTCCTTTTTCTCCAGCTTTGTCACCAGGAAGAGGAAGCAGGTCTGTGCCAACCCCAGTGATCAGAGAGTTCAGACGTGCATAAACACCCTGAAGCTAGGCCGAAGACCTGGGAACAGTGCCATTGCTTGAGAAGGAGGGCGTACTGCCACCTGCATTCTTCTGTCTTCCCCAGTGACCACCTAGGAAGCACTAAGCATTTGTTTTTATAGATATTTAAAGCACGTATTCTTCTGTACAGGTTTAAAGCAGCACATGTAGTCCACGGTATTCACATGGATTCAGCCTGACATGATTAGAGCCGTCTCGAGGTGTAACCATCATGAGTGTCTTTGAGTAACTGTTGGGTTTTCTTGCATAGTTCCTCAGCAGATTATAAATGGGTAAACTACTAGTCTTTGGGACTTTGGAATGTGTCTGGTTTTGATGGAAGCTTAAGCCAGGTGTATCCAGCTGCGATGAAATCAATTTTTGCCCTAAGCCATACATATGTCCAACTTTGTGGGGACCCAGCTGTTCTTCCTGACACCATAGAGCAGTAAGTGACCCCAATAAAGTGCACTCCATGTAGCTATGGGTCTGTCTCTTTTCTTCAGATTCATAGGGCTGTGGGGCCAGTCTGAAATCGGGCTATTAGCATGAAAGTATCCCACTCACTCGCTCGCTCACCTTGAATACAGCAGGGAGAAAGGGATCATATAACTGAATAGTCTAAGTGATATACATTTCTAATATATAATATTTCTAAATATTATATTCTAAATATTCTAATGATATAAATTTTTTAAAAATTTAAAAACACAGTTTATTCCGATATATTCCTCTGAGCTTGGTGCAAAATGGAAGAATGCCTGTTCCAGCAGGGCATCTTCTTCTCTACCTGACCTTCTCTGGGGAGCCTGACCCCCAAACCCTCTACCTAAGGAAGTTCAGATAGCTGTCGGCAAATCGTTCAACTTCCTCTTTCCAGCAATTACCTGGGATTCCCGGAATGGCTCTCCATGCAAATGAGGCATTCCCAATACTTTAAACTTCATCCAATAATTTACATTTTACCCCGATAACTCCTACCCACACTCCAAGGCCTGGTTCACCCCAAATAAAGTGTACATGCACAAAGTGTTTTGCTGAAGATCCTCTAAGAGAGCTGCTTCACTGACTACTGTCTAAAGTCCTCAGAGAAGTCCTTCTCCCCCATCCATCCCCAACCTCCATACTCCCATCAGAACCAGGATCCTGCAAACCCTACCCTTTTGGATTCTTCTTCATCCTTCCAGGCTGCTGTACAGCTGGTGCCTGGACACTCGAAGAAGCAGAATGCAGAACCACACTGGCGCCCAACCACAGCTGGTGCCCAACCACAGCTGGTGCCCCCAACCACAGCTGGTGCCCCCAGTCACAGCTGGCGCCCAACCACAGCTGGTGCCCCCAACCACAGCTGGTGCCCCCAGTCACAGCTGGTGCCCAACCACAGCTGGTGCCCAACCACAGCTGGTGCCCAACCACAGCTGGTGCCCAACCACAGCTGGTGCCCACGTGGATTCAACAGCATCTTCTAGCCAGAGCATTCTCTGGTGTTGGCATAAGGACCTTAAACCTCTGTGTGAAAGCCAACAGCCCATACAAGAGTTGGCAAAGACCTTCTTTCTAATTTTTTCTTAAAACAAAAATTTAAAACAGTAAACGGTAACACAGCGGCCAGTAAATACCATTTAGGGTGGCCAGTGGAACTCTTAAGATCTTTGGGAAGGCTTAACGTCTTTGGACCTCTGTGGAAACCCTAGAAGCCCAAAATGCTGCATTGAACAATGTGTATCTTTTTTTTTTTAATCATGGAGTATACTTCATTGCATAAAAAACACCCCCTTGGATTGGAAAAATACAGGCTCTATTAAGGTCTCCTACTAAAAACAAAAATAAGACACAACAGCTCTCCAAAAAGCCATGTGGGCTCTCAACCCCATCTGCTTCCCCTCCTGCTCAGCAGCCCTGAACTCTGAAGAGGTGGTAGAGGTGGTGGGAGAACAGCCATGCCACGTGGTGGCCTCCCCCACCCCTTTTTCCCTGGCCCATCAAGACAACACTCCACAGGATGCCTTTATAACCACAGGCGAATCACCACACCACCTCATGGCTTTTGCCACTTTCCCTATCTCTGCCAAAGTGGAGACAGAGCCCCTGCTTCTCTTTCCTTTGAGCCACATAGCTACACTCTCCAAGAACCCACCAAGGAGATGGAGGAAGAGCCTCATAACCCCATGCCCTCCTCTCTCCAGGCAAGAGGAGAGGGAGTACCTGCTGATCTCTCAGCTGGCTCCGCCTTCTCTGTTTGTGTCCCCACCAGGAGTTTGGATCCCTGGACAAAGGCCTCACCTGGGCTGCAACCTCACAAAGTCAGATCACCGAGTTAAACGGTTTTTTCCATAGCCCAGCCTGCAAGGTCCTACTGCCACGCACTCCACTTGCTTTGGACTTGAGACAGAGTCGCCAGGCCCTCTGGCTCTTAGGTTCAGACTCCCAGTCCCACCAGCAGGGTGCCACCAGACACCTATGCCTATTTCCCTCTCCCTTTCTGCTTTCTAGAGTTGCAAACATCCTGACACCACCTTCTGGGCTATGGTGCCTCACAGTCGGGGGCCAATGTACAACCAGGGAGACAGCGTGCGCAGCCAGGGCAGGCAGCTGTGGGGCTGTGAAGCAGGCGCCTCTCTTTGACCAGGCATCAAAGCATCTATGCAGAAGGGACCTGCCAGATCTGGCTGATGGCACAGCCAGATGCAGACTACCAAGTTGAACCCTCTGGGAGGACTGCTTCCGAAAGCCAATGGAGACCCGGGAGATCTAAGTTGCAGAAATGAAGGGCAGAGTTTTGCTGCTACAGTTTGAAGGGGCATAGCTTGGGACAATGTAGCCTGTCCAAAACAGAATGCTTCTGCTTCTTTGTTTGAATCTGTCTAAATGCTTGTTTTCCCCCCAGTAACAGGAATAACTAGAAGACTGTTCATGCTTTTAACCCAGAATTCTTCTCCAGGCCTCTACTATGACAAAAAGACATGTGTCTATTTCCTTTAAAAATTCTTTTAAGATCTTGGCATCTGATCTTGGTTGGGGGTTGTCCCGCACCTAAGGCAAGAAGATGGTGGCTGCAAAGAAGACGAAAAAGTCTCTGGAGTCGATCAACTCTAGGCTCCATCTTGTTATGAAAAGTGGCAAGTAGATGCTGGGGCGCAAACAGACTCTGAAGATGCTCAGACAAGGCAAAGCGATGTTGATTATCCTTGCCAACAACTGCCCAGCTTTGAGGAAGTCTGAAATAGAATACTATGCCATGTGGGCTAAAACTGGTGTCCATCACTACAGTGGCAATAACATTGAATTGGGCACAGCGTGTGGAAAATACTACAGAGCATGCACACTGGCTATCATTGACCTAGGTGACCTTGATATTATTAGAAGCATGCCAGAACAGACTGGTGAGAGGTAAACAACAAAGTTCTCCTTTAATAAAACTTTGCCAGAGCCACTTCTAAAAAATACGGTGTCTGGGTTTCTTCTTGTTGTTTGGCTTTCTTGAAACCACTGGCAAGACTTGGGTGAAAGTTATATTGCCTGGTTTCCATTTTGCTGGGGTTTTGTTAAAAGATTGTACACTGTTTATCATGCAAAATGTGTTTCTGAGTATATTTTGAATATTGAAATACACATTTGTGTTGATCTAAAAAAAATTCTTTTAAACTTCAGAGACTCATCTAAGATCCCCTTGTCACGAGTCAAATGGACTACATCAACAGCTATTATTTACTCTTTAATTAATAAAAATAAGACTGCTTAAGCCAGTTTGTTCTTCCCAGACACGCTGTTACCGCCTATTCCAGACACATAATTAACATGGCGTTTCCTTTCTCAGCTACCTTAAGCAGGTGACATAAATGACCCCTTCCCTTCCCTCTGCTTTCCTTACTGCAACCCAGGTGACTGCCTCCATCCAGGAGGCCTCCACATAGGGAGGTTTCATTGGGAAGGCCACATTGAATCCTCCAGTTGTGGTAGCACCACGCTCACCAACCTTAAAACTCATTTTCAGCTTCCCATCGATGATCCCTGGGATAAACAATAGTGATTGGGAATTGTGGATAAGCTCTACCCCCAGTGGATTTGCTAAGTGCCCCATAGCTGACCTACACATCTCCTGCCAGCTTGTCTCTGCCTCCAAGTCAATATTTACCCATGTCAGCATTCTTCAAGGGAAAAGTCAAACTGGGAGGGAGGTTCAAACTATCCTTTCTTGGCCCAGGTACATCAAATATACAGCCTTCCCCT
Source organism: Rattus rattus (assembly GCF_011064425.1). Taxonomy (NCBI): domain Eukaryota; kingdom Metazoa; phylum Chordata; class Mammalia; order Rodentia; family Muridae; genus Rattus; species Rattus rattus. The sequence goes on from NC_046162.1 coordinate 87,109,579, forward strand.
CCTTCCCCTAACCACCCAACCCAACCCCTCAATGTATCTCCTGTGCTTCCCTCTCCTGGCTCCTATAGACGACTTTTTCCATTAACATCTAACTTCATGAACCGCCATGGGTCCTTATCCACACAGAAGTTACAAAACATTCCCCCCTTTGACCTTCCCCTCCCCATTTGCCTCACAGGTTCTGCATCACCATCACCAAGCCACTATACTGATTCTTGCATTAAATCCCCTTCTCAAGGCTTCTGCCTGTGACAATCAATAGTTCCCCATGTTTACTATAAGCCTAAAGAACCCACCTTGCATCTGGGAGGAGACTGAAAAAAAAAGAGAGAGAGAGGATTCTTCATCCCCTGCTCATCAGACTGAGTTTCACAGTCTCACTAGATTCCAGGGAAGCAACTGGGGCAGCCCTCGTCCAAACACCATCTGGCCAGTGACTTTTCAGGATAAGCTTGACCAGCTGGTGACTCCCACTATAGACAGTCCCTCCAATGATAGACAAACTCCCTAGAGTGGGTTGCTCTCTAAAACTGTAGAGCTCTGGACTTGATGACTGTTAAACAGGGAGGGACTTGCATTGGGTCGGGGGAGAAATGTTGTTTCTATGTTAACAAATCTGGGCTGGTTGGTCAAAACATACAAATTCTCAAAGATCTCCATTGGGATCTCCGAGCATGCTATGCACCCAACACCCCAACCCCATGGTACTCAAGCCCTCTGTAAGGGTCCATGACTCACTGAAGAATGATACCCTGGACTCAGATGGTATCTAAAAGCAAAGAGTGTTTTATTCTGCAGAAGTCCAGGTGTTGTATCCACATTGCGAAAACCCCAAAGAGACCACCAGGAACCACAACTCCGATGCAAGCACATGAGAGTCTTTATTCAAGCTCTTGAGCTTGGGCCACAAACCTTCCTGATGCCACAGGATAGGACAGTGTGCCCAGATCTAAGGGGGTGAAGTTTTTAAAGGAAAAAAATGCAAGCCGAGGCTGCTCAGCCTTGGCTTTGCATGATTGGGTAAGAGGTTTATGAGGAAGTTGACTTTTAAAGTGCTTGGTTTGTTTTAGGTGTCAAGGCCACAAACGCCTCTGGCCTGACCATCTAGTCATGAGCAATGTGTGGTTTTTCCAGGAACAGTGATATGAGACTCCCAAGGATCATTTGCGTGGGAGGGTTGCTAGAAAACAGTATCTCCTGAATGCAGAAAAGAATGCAGCAGGACTGGCGACTCCCAGCAGCTGCAGCTGGCAGGATATTTTTCACCCTGGGATCTGGTTCTTTGCCTAGGTGTATGTTTCTGGGCCTCTACTTAGGTCTTTCACAGCATGCTGGGGTCTCCCATTCCAAGATGGAGACACCCAAGTGAGTTTGCAGGCCCAATTTAAAGCATATTAGGGGAATTCCAGGGAGGGGTATGTGATCTCTATTGCTGGCTCTATCTCCAGGGACATTCCAGAACCATTTCTGGGGAACTCTGGAAACTGTTGCTGAGGAACTCTGGAAACTGCTGCTGACCCATTGTCCTTGCAAGGCAGCTTCTGAGGCCTGGACTTGCCTAGACTTGCCCAGTTCTTGAAAACAGAAAGTTAGGCCTGGTCTCCTGAACTGCCAATTTAAAGCCTGTCATGGAGTCAGCCCGTTTCACACCTTGTAACATGGCTTCTTAGCCCTGTACTTGCCATGGGAGCCCTGCTCCTCCTGGCACCCTACCTCACCAATTTTTTTTTTTTTTCTTTTTCTTTTTTTTTTTTTTTGTTGTTGTTGTGTTTTTAATATTTATTTATTATATATAAGCACACTGTAGCTATCTTCAGACACACCAGAAGGGGGCATCGGATCTCATTACAGATGGTTGTGAGCCACCATGTGGTTGCTGAGATTTGAACTCAGGACCTCTGGACAGGCAGTCAGTGCTCTTAACCACTGAGCCATCTATTCAGCCCCCACCCAATTTTTAAAATGGGAGCTAAGTAGCATTTCAAAAATCACTTCCAGTAGGGTTCTGGTTCAATATCAAACAGTTCCCAACATAGAGGCTGAGGACTACTATAACACCTCTCTATTATAAATAAAACAGAGAGAGAGATTGAGAAACCCTGCTATTTAAGATCGAAGTCCATGTCCATGTCCATGTCCAGATAGCTCCTCTGAGCTTGGTAGAAGATGGAGAATTCTCTTTTCCAGCGGGGCTTCCTTTTCTCTGCCTGACCTTATTTGGGGAGCCCAACCCCAAGACTCTTTACCTGAGGAAGGGTGACATAGTCCTTGCCAAACCAACAAGTTCAATTTCCTCCCCAACCCCTCCCTATAAGAACCTGACCAGCCAGTATCTGGGATTCCTGCAATGCCTCTCCAGGCAAATGAGGCGTTCCCAGTCCTTTAAGTTCCAGCCAATGATTTGCATTTAGCCTGAAATCTCCTTCCCACTTTCCAAGATTCATAAATAGCCCTGGTCCACCCTGAATAAAGTGTATGTACATGAGCTGTTTCACTGAAGATCATCTATGAGAGCTGTTTCATTGAGTACTGTCTAAAAAGAGCTATAACACTAAAATCCTCGGGGACTGTCCCTCCCAACTCTCTCCCAGCACTCCCACTTGGGCTGGGATCCTGCAGACCCTCCTGTCTCAGGTCTCACTTCTTACTTCCAGCTTAGTGTGTAACAGCGTCTGGACTCTCTGAGGGAGGAAGCAGGACCTGGAATGGCAACCTGGTGGGAAACGGGCAGAAAATAAAACACCCTGTGTGAGAATTAACTGGTGAATGGTGCCTAAGAGTGTTGTTCCCCAGTGGGAGGAGGGTAGCAGCTTCCATCCCCTGGGCAAGCCTGCTCCTCTCAGAATGCTCAAATCCAGGTGTAGGTTTGCCGAGACAGTCATTCGTCATTTGCATGGGTCAGTGGTGGAAAGAGATATCATTTGTTTACATACCTGAGTAGGAAGGCAGCAGCCAAGTGCCATCTTGAGGTAAGATCTATTATTTGAACCGAGCCATGCTGGGGGCCTGAGATGGGAGAAGTCCTACCAGTTGGGGAGCCATAATTTGGCTTGGCCACAACCTCTAGGTGAGGGAAGTTAATGAGTTGTTGAGAGCTGGAGAGATGACTACGGGCAAACTAAAGGTCCAAGTCCCAAGAGGTCACCTCAGGCTGAGAGCTCTACCCTCAGTGACCAGAAACAGACAGATCCCTCAACTGAAAACAATCCAGGGTTTGGTAGTGTTGAGCCTAAGGCAGGCAGATGGATCAAATCCTAGAGCCAGCTATTGAACACTGCCACAGGGCCCAAGAACTCTGAGGCTCCAAGTGTGTGCAGGACACCTATGTACTGACGGAAACGCAGCATGGGGGAGGAACGGATTTATTGTTAGCTTACAGTCCAAGTTACAGTCCATCATAGCAGGGACGTCTGCACATCCTCAGTCAAGAACAGAGAAACGAATGCATGCATGTTCATTCCTTGCTTGTTTAATTCTCAGCTAGCTTCCTCTACTTTTACACAGTCCAGGGTCCAGCCCCTGAAATGGGGCCATCACTTTCCAGATGGATCTTCCCACTTTAATGAACAATTAAGACAATCTCCCCTACACATGCCCACAGACCTCGTTTAAGACTCTCTTCCCCAGTGATTCTAGGTCATATCAAGTTGACAGTTAAACTAACCCGAGGTGGCATTCCCCCAGCAGGGTGATTCATACTCAAGAGGTCTTGAAAGTATGGAAATAGGTCCTCCGCTTAAACCAACTCAGTGCTGTGGTTTCCTCCCACATTCCCAACATACTTGGAAAACACCCTCCAGAAAAAGCATAAAGCACCCAGTGTCACCATCTGGCAAGTCTTGGGAGGATGGGAGAATCTGCCGAGACCATAGAAGGAAACCTATGAGGCCTGCAGAACCTCTGTCATGTGACGAATGGGAACTGCAAAAGAGAAGACCTTACAGATGGATGTCACACTCCTGTCCAATACAGATTTAACACCAGCATAAACCACAGGAAATACAAGAATCTACATCTCGACTGGCCCACCTCCATGCATGAAGGGAACATCCCAAGAGAGCGTAGACATCTGAATTAAATAAGGAGCTTGATACATGGGATGAAAGAGGAAGTCAATAAGGGTATAGAACCAACGGGGGTGGGGGTGGGAGGAACCATAACAAACCACTGGAAATCCAAAATATAATTAAGTCGAATTAAAGGTTCTGCTGCAGAAAGTCTTGCCAGCAGAATCAGTCAAGAAAGGGGCAGCATATCTGAGGTTGAAGACAAGGTACAAGGAGTAGAACATGTCAAGGACAAAGATGAATTAATGAAAAGATATGAGTTGGACTTTCAGGCTATTTGGGACATGGGAAGAAGAGAATCACAGGTGGTGTAAGAGTGGAGAATTCCTTTCCAAGTGCATAGAAAACGTTCCCAGTGAAATCATAGCAAAAAAAGTTTCCCTAAATTAGGCAAACAGCTAATCAGATAGAGACAGCATTTAGAACACCAAATAGACAAGACCCAAAAAGAACTTCCTCTTGTCATATTATAATCAAAATTATACTACTAAATACTCAAAACAGTGAAAGTGTGTGAAAAGCATCAAGAGAGAACCACTGAGTCACATGTCAGGAGATGTCCATCAGAATAGCAGACGAGCTTAGAATGTTGTCCTTCAAGTCGTGGAAGTTATCAACCTCCAGCCCAGACCAGTATTGCCAATTCAAGGAGAAAGGCAATCTTCCTATGATAGAAACAGGCTAATGAATCTCAGGAAGGCTGAACCTGGGTCCCTTGCAGAAGCAACTAGTGCTCTAAATCAGTGAGCTATCTCTCCAGCCCTCTCTTCTTATTCTATTTGACCACATCAGAATAAAAGCGCAAATCAACAGCAAACATTCACAAACTCATGGAGATTGGATAACTCAGTGTGTAGACCAGGCTAGCCTCAAACTAACAGACACACACAGGTACCTGCCTCTGCCTCCCAAGTGCTAAAATTAAGGTGAACACCATCCCATCCAGCCTTAGATGTTTCTTCTGATGGATGGTCTAAAGAGATTTTTTTTCCTCTGAAACTAAAGTATATCAAAAATATCTAAAGAGGCCGGAGAGTTGGCTCGGTGGCTAAAAATACTTGCTGGGTTCAGTTCTCAGCACCCACATGATGGCTCACAACCATTCATAACTACAGTAGCAGGGAATTTAACACCCTCTTCTGACCTCCACAGCCCACTGCATGTATGTGGTAGACATACATACATGCAGGCAAAGCATGAATATAAAATAAATCTTTAAAAATTAAAGAAAAATCGTTAAAGAAGGAGTAGATAATACTTTTATATATCTCTAGTAAGACATAGAAATTTACTTTTCTCTGTATCTGTTGGTCAACTGGAAATGGACATAAGCCAGGGTCCTCCAAGCTAACCCTCATCAGGAGTCTAGAAGAATTCCCCCACTCCCACTCTGTGGTCAGAACTGAAGGAGCGAATGAATTTTATTGGAGGAGAAATTCTTCTGAAAATATTTATTCTCTCTGAATCGATTGAAAGTTTGGAAAGCCCCAAGTCACCTTTGCCCTCCACTTCCCAGGGTACACTGAACCCTGTTCCCTCTCTTAGAACTAGCATGTTGGGTGTCATGTAGCTAAAGAAGGTCATTATGAGCTGTAACACGGGGACTTCCTGATCCTCTTACATTTATAAATAGCAAGACAGAGCCCGGAACAGCAAGCAGTCCGAAGGCCAGCTGAGTGGGCCCACCAGGAGGATGAAGCCCTTTCATACTGCCCTCTCCTTCCTCATTCTTGCAGCTACTCTTGGAATCCAGGCCCAGATCGTACATGGTGAGTCCTGTGGTAACTGCAAGGCTGGGGTGGGTATTTAATAATCTCCATCCTAGACAGACCTGCCTCTGTCTATAGCCTCTGGATCAGTGGTTCTTAACCACCCGTTGCCACCCTTTTGGGAGTCGAATGATCTTTTCACAGAGCTTTCCTAGGACACATCAGAAAACACAGGTATTTACTTTATGATTCATAACAGTAGCAAAATTAGAGTTATGAAGTAGCAATGAAGTAATTTTATGGTTGGGGATCACCAAGACAGGAGGAACTATATTAAAAGGTCACAGCATTAGGCAGGGTGAGAAGCACTGGTCTGGATCCTGGCACATAGATGGCTTTGTTTCCATTTGGAGAAGTAATTTTTTTTTTCCTTTTTCATAGCCAGAGTTATTTGATAACTTTTCCTAGCTAATCTTAGCTAGTTTTTTTTAGTTAAATCAAAATAACTATAATTAAATCATAAATTTGTAGAAATATACACAAGACTCTGTGATGCTAGAGTTATTAGATGTCAGTTAGTATAAAACCATCATTTAAAAAAAAAAAAGAAAAAAGAAAACATTGGGACCAGTCAGGCCAATGGCTCACCTGAGGTCACTGTCTTATTTGAAGCTATGAGATTTTAGTTTATGGAGGTGACCAGGGCTCAACAGAGAGAGACCCTGTGAAATAAAAGAATATATTCCTCAACTTTTCTAAGGAGAAGACATACATCACGCCCCACAGAGACAAGGAGAATACTGGAGTTGGGTCAGGAGGCATAAGTCATAGAAATAGAGAAACTGTGTCAGATTCTTTATTGGAAATACTGGAAAAGGGGCAGGGCACAGTGCAGGGTTCAGTTAAAACTTCCTTCCTAGACTGAAGAAGTCTAGCAGACTTTGTATCTACGGGCGGTCTTAAAGGCTCTAGCTTTAAGATGAGTTAGGGCAAGGGAAATACCAGCATGGTGTTTGAGATAGAGGCAGTGGTTGGGCACTGGGCTCAGCAAGAGTTGGTTTGAATGCTTGGTTAGGAAGCAGGCAACCCCTCCCTGAGGTCAAGATTTTAAGTATGTCAGAATACCGTAAGACGCAGAAAACAAAATATCGTTCGCAGAGTTAGCGGCTGCGAGTTAGCGGCTGCTCGATGCTATAGATGATTCCTTCCTCCTCTGGCATCCCTGGGGAGTCAGACAAATGGAAATTCATTCTTGTGGAAAAAAAGAAGTTAGAAGACAACCAATTTTACACGGTCTCGTATATATTAGTGCCATGCTCATTTTACAAACCAGAGAACTGAAACAGAGAAGCCTTCAATAACTTAAGACTACATGAGTAGTAACGGGTAAAACTGAGAGGCAGATTAGTGATGATGCCATAGTGCCGGGGAAATGTTAGTGATTCCTCCCCACCCCCAAAAAAAAATAAATAAAAAACAGACAGGAGCTGATCTGATGCTAATTCACGGCAGGGTCTTTATTCTATTCCAGCTAGCTCAGGCCCCACCAATGTACCGCTGTCATGCAGGACGGTTTGGGGGGAGCCCCGAATGTCTGTGGGGCAAGGCTTTATAGTAAGCAGCAAGCAGGAAGTACGTGTGCAAGCGTCTAATTGGAAAACCACTGCGCCCTTTAACATAATTGGCTGGTGCTGGGAGCCATATCATAAACTTAACTTCTGTACTCCTCTGCATTGGTGGTCGTTAGGCAGGGAGTGGGCTTGTAACCTGGGGGTGCAGGATAGTAGGGGGAATAGCCTGGAGACAGTGGTCTTGTTGAGGGTGTAACCTGGAAAAGCTGGTTATGTTGGCGATTAGCCTAGAGACGAGCTAGGCTCAGGTTTTGTTGGGAGGCAACTTGGAGACTAATGCTAGGTACCAGCCTATTAGTTTACCTGAGTTCAAACTTACGTCAGGTTCTCTAAAGTGGAGTCTGATTTTAAAAGATTTGGCATCTCGATGTGTTTAAGAACAGGCGATGATATTTAAGATTTACTTTGGAAACCACCCACATCACTTCAAGCATGTTAAAAAAAATAGTCATACTACACATAATTCATATGCAACTGTTGAAGACATGATATGAGAGGTTAGCAGTCTTGTCTTAGCAATCCTTTAGCAACAATCTTTGGGCTTAGATATATTTGGGGATGCAGGATTATTATGGATTTTAAGAAGTGACACATTGCTGGGTGTCACTGAACATCCCTGATGGCTTTCTTCAGTGTGTCCTTTAATCAGATATGTGTATAAACCTAGACTATCAGGAACCTCATTTCACGTCAAGGGGTTTTGTGTCACCAAAGGTGTTTGTGCTTCAGAATCAGAAGAGTTTTGCTTCATTTTGTCTTGTTAAGATCCCCCAAAAAATCTCAAGTCACCAAAGGGGAGAAATGGGTCTCGAGGCAGACCTTAGACTCCAAGTGTGTGATGGCAATCCCCCAGTGGAGTCTGTCTCAGCCTTGGCAAGAATGGGGGCTAGGGGCTGGAAAGATGGCTCAGTGGTTAACACCACTGGCTGCTCTTCCAGAGGTCCTGAGTTCAAATCCCAGCAACCACATGGTGGCTCACAACCATCTGTAATGGGATCCGGTGCCCTCTTCTGGTGTGTCTGAAGAGAGTGACAGTGTATTGACATATATAAAATAAATAAATAAATCTTAAAAAAATAATAATGGGGGACAGGATGGTGAGTGGAGATGCTGAGCCGCTGACGCTGACCTCTGCCCCCTGTTTCTTCCAGCGACAGAGACAAGAGAAGTCCTGAAGGCAGAGCAAGGACATCAGATTTTTAGCCTGGGTAAATATCTCATTACAGCGATGTTGAGAAGCACCAGATGGCTGCAGGTTACCACCAGAGCAGCACCCTCCCTGGTGACAGAACAGAAAAAGGTCATGGGGGTGGTTGAGGATGCTATCCAGAAATTCCAGGAAGATCAGGACGGGTCATTAGTATCCCCCCAAGAGACGCCTTTTCTATGCACCAAGTCTGCCAACTGGGGGCAGAAGTCGCCTATAGGTGACTGTGCATGGCTCCCCTATGGACATGCTCCCAGCCTATTGTGGGCCACCTTAGGCCGACTCAAGGGTGTGGAAAGAGATGACAATGCATGCAGGATGCCTCCCCTGAGTCCCGGAGCCTTCTCACCTCCCATGGGACCACTAACCCCCCTCAGCACTCTTGAGACCAATGACCTGGCCCTTGGGTGACGTTTTGTCTTCTTACAGGCTTTCAAGACTCTTCAGACTGCTGCTTATCCTATACCTCACGGGTCCATTGTTCAAGATATAAAGATTATTTTCCAACCAGTGGTGGGTGCATCAAGCCAGCCATCATGTAAGTGTCAAACTCACTCATTGTGTGTTATGGGGAGTGGGCGCCTCCAGAAGCTTAGATGATCTGGTGGATAGACTTCCAGAAAAGGCCCCTCCTTGGATCTCACCAGGTGAGGGGGAGGATACTTCAGGGTGTAGGGAAGGAGACAGCAGTCACTCCATGAGTCCTTCGAGAACCTCATAGGTCTAGGGGATGCCCCAGAGAGGGGATGATGGTGCTAAGCTACCTTCTGGAAAGAACAGACCATTGAGTGGAAAATCAGAGGGTCCAGAGAATAGGGTTCCCCTTCCCTCTTTACTAGAGAGCTCTGTTTGTAATCTTTCTTCTCCTTTCTCTTCAGCTTTGTCAGCAAGAAGGGGACCTTGGTCTGTGCCAACCCCAGTGAGCTGAGAGTTCAGAAGTGCATTAAAAGATTGGAGCAAAACTCACAACCACAGATCTACAAACAATAACGTTTGTTTGAGGAGAAGCGTGTAAACTGCCAGCTACTTTCTTTGGTCTTCCCCAATGATGACCTATAAGAGGCTCGAAGCATTCATTTTTATAGGTGTAGATAAACATTTATTTTTCTGTTCCACTTTAAAGCAGCACACCTAGCCTCGTCACAGAGGGGAAACTTGTCTGTGCTAACCTCAGGCATCTGAAAACTCTAAAATGCCTGGAAGGTCTGAAGCTGACCTCAATGACTACGCATAATATTTGATTGAGATAAAAGGGCAAGAACTGGAGAGATGGCTCAGTGGTTAAGAGCACCTGCTGCTCTTCCAGAGGTCCTGGGTTCAATTCCCACTTAGATGACAGCTCAAACTATCTGTAATTCCAATTCCAGGGAGAACCGATGTCCTATTCTGCCCTTTAACTAGTAGTATTTACAGTATTTTTTATAAATTCAGTTTGACATGACCATCTCGAGCTGTAACCATCCCAATTGCCTCAGAATAAGTCAAGTTCTTCTATTTAGTTTCCCAGCAGATTATAAGTGGATAAACTGTGAGAGTGGCCCTTAGGGCTTTGGGACATGTCTGGTTCTGATAGTCACTTATGACAACCTGGATACATTCAAGTAGGATGAAATCCATTCTGCCTTAGCCCATTAATATGCCTGTCGCTGTGAGGACCCAGCTGATCTTCCCACCACCCCTCCATCAGTAAGCCACTAATAAAGTGCGTCCATGCAGCCACAGGTCTGTCTGCCTCTTTTTTTCTTCAGTTTCATAGGACCATGGGCTGAAATTGGGCTGTTAGGGAGAAAAGTGCCTCACTTTCATGTACCTTCGAATATTTTCTTCAAAACAAAAGACATCATGGTACGATTTTTAATTTTCCAAAAGCATAGCTCATTCCAATGTAGACTTCATAGCAAGGATGTGTTTTACCCACTAGAGAGGGAACCATTAAACTCATCTATAAGTCTTTGGAGGTTCTCCCTGTTTGACGGGATCCTCGATTCTATTCGGTTTGATCAGCCTGTTTTTACATCGGTTTCATGCCGTTCCTGTTACATAGCTCTGTAAACAATAACCCCTTCAGCAGAGTCTCTATCGTTCAGGGATGTTTGGGTTATCTAAGGTATTTTGTGTTTCCATATGAATTTTAAGATTGTTATTTTTAAAATCTGTGAAGCATTGCATTGGAATTTTGGTGGGGATTGCAATGAGTCTGCAGATTATTTTTGATAGACTGGCCATTGTGACAATATTAAAGCAGACCAAGAGCATGGGTGGTCTTTCCATCTTCTAGACTCTTCTTCAATTTCTTTTCTTCTTTGTTTTAAAGTTTTCATTGTAAGGGCCTTTTGCTCTATTGGTTAGGTTTCTTCCAAGATATTTTTTGTGGCTATTGCAAATGGGATTTTCCTCCTGATTTCTTTCTCAGTGTGTTTGTCATTTGCTTATAGGAAGACTATTGGTTTTTTGTATGTACAGGTTGTGTCCTGCCACTTTGCTGAAAGTGTTTATCAGCTCTATGAGTTTTTTTTTTAGTGTAGTCTTTGGAGTCTTTTATATATAGAAAAAATGATATCATCTGCCAAAGAATATAGTTTGACTTTTTCCTTTCCTATTTAAATTCATTTTGTCTCCTTCTCTTGCCGAAACTTCAAGCACTTTACTGAAAGGAAGTATAGAGAGAAAGTATCCATGTCTCTTTCCTGATTTTTAGTAGAAATGCTTCCAGTTTATCTCCACTTAGCATGACATTGGCTACAGGCTTGTTGTATATTTCCTTTATTACACTGAGATGTTTTCCTTGGATTTCTCTTGTCTTCGGGGCTTTAATAATGAAGAGCTGTTGGATTACGTCACAGGCACTTTCTGATCGTACTTTGTGATTTCTCAGCTTGAGTCCATTTATCCAGTCGATCATCATGTTTGTTGATTTATATATGTTGAACATCCCCGCAAGTCTGGGATGAAGCTCTTTAGGATTTCAGAAAACAAATCTTTCTTAGTTTTTGTTTGCTTAAATCACACTGTTGTAGTTTGATGCCTACTTGATCCATCAAAAATCTCATATAGATTTTGATCTCCTCGCAATTTTTTTCTACTAACCAACAGAGAATCCTGGGGTGTTTTTTTTTTAATATTATTCCATGTTTCCAGTCTTACCATTGACTTCATGATAACTACTTCATTCTAGAAAAAGTTCTTCCAAGATCTCCTAACTTTCTATTCAAGTCAGAGAAATTATGCCCAGACCTGCTAAAACCAAACCTGCCATACTGGAATGTCCCCTTATCACATGCCAGCATTCATTCCCCATGATAGGCAGCCCACAGCTTCTCTCTTCCTTGAGCTCATATTTAATTTTGCTAGAGTCTACCCTTGAACTTCCTCCTTCTGCACAAGACAACAAAAGCAAACTCTCTCCCTTGCCCCTGTGGGATGCAAGCCAGGAACATTCAACTCCCTGTCTGGCCCTGTTTAGACTTCCTTCTGGAGCTTCAAGCCCAGTACCAGGGTCACAGGCAAGTACAAAAAGAAAGGGCTTACTCTGAGACACTAATGGTGGCACCAGCTTCCAGATCAGGTAGCCTACACCCCCAGCATCAGCACCACCAATTCCAGTGCCTAGTTGCAGGAACAAGGATTATAAAGGGCATGAATTTTGTTAAGAGCATATTTGTTATGCATAGATATTTGTACCTTCTTCCAATTTCTTTAACATCAATTAAAAGACTATCAGTTGGTATTTAAATTAAGATACTAAAAGGATCTTTCCCAAGGTGCATGACTTATTCTAAATTCTCAATGCCTTTGTGATTGTACGAGGGATAGTTACATCATATTAAGCGTATTTATGACCTGGCTACCTTTCATTTGGACATGAGATATGATTTAGGTCGAGTTGATAAGGGGTGGATTGTTATAAGTAGTCCTGGCTGTCAACCTGACTACACCTGGAATGAACTACAATCCAGAATGGAGAGCACACCTGTGATCCAGATCTTGAGGCTGGAAGACACAGGCTTCTGACCCAGATCACGACATGGGATGACACACACTTTTGATTCAGATTTTGAGGCACAGTGGCCATGAAAAGCTTAGGCCCAGGAAAGGTAGTATACATCTCTAATCGCAGGAGACTAAGTCAAGCAGATCTCTGAGTTCAATGCCAGCCTCAGACATAGTAAGTTTCAAATCCAGGCATGGTCGTATACACCTTAATCTGGGCCATACCTACTGCTGGAGGCCTACATATGGAGAATGGAAGCAGGAAGACTCACTCTTCTTTGCCTGCTTGCACTTGCCTGCTAGGACATCTGTCAGAGCCTACTTCTTTAGGATTCCAGATTATACAGAAGCCCAGCTGAACCCACTGGCCTCATGGAACTGAGCAACTACTAGACTCTTGGACTTCCCATTCGCAGCTGACCACTGTTGGGTAAGTTGGACTGAGACTAAGTCATTCCAATAAATTCCCTTAGTATATGGAGACAAACAGTAAATTCTGAGACTCTAGAGAACCCTGACTAATACAGCTGGTGGCACATCAGTCATGGTCCATGTTTCACTCACTATAATCCTGTTTACAGAAGGCTTTGACTCCGCTGTCTGAAGTGTTTTCAACTCTATTCCTTCTTTTAAAAATATTATTTAGGGCAGGAGTTCTGTTCCAGTAATGCATAAAGCCCTTGGTTTGGTCCCCAACATTGATTTGTTGATTGATGTATGCACACACTGCACTTGTACTACATATATACCACACATACACACACACCACACCACACACACACACACACACACACACACACTTCACCACACATAAATACATACACGCCATACACACTGCGCATAACACCACACATACACCACCTATACTCTCACACCCCACACTGTGACACCACACCACATATACATATACACATCACACATACACCACACACACACACAGCACACAGAAATGGGACATCCTGCTATATGCTAGGTTCTGTGTGAACAACAAGGAGTAGATTTTCTTTCACTAATTATCCAAGTTGGGGAGGGGAAATGAAACAACTTCATAACTACAATGGCCCTCTAAACATCAGGATAATGGCCACTAGATGGAGAGTCTGCAGAAGTAGAACCTGTCCTGCATCCAAATCAGTGTGTGGACATGAACAAATCACCATTCCTTTCTGAGCTCCCTGGCTTCATTCAATGAATGGCCAGTTTAATACACAGCACACAAGCTACACCGGAACATAAATCACACATCAGTTAGAGTTTCTACCCCAGTGAGGACTTCACCCTAGGTATTGCAAACAGAGCTTTAGGCTATCAACATTCATTGAAAACAGCTGCCCATCCCTATTAGGTATTCAAATAAAGTTCCAAATAAAGTTTCTCTATGACAAAGTCAGAATCCAGGAAAAGACCCTAAAGGTATCTATTCCCTAAGCTCTGAAAGAGCTAACTAAAGACATGGCTACGGAGCACCCAAACCAAGCCAGGACAGGTCTGTTCTCTCTCTCTCTCTCTCTCTCTCTCTCTCTCTCTCTCTCTCTCTCTCTCTCTCTCTCTCTCTCTTCCTTTCCCTTTTCATTCTTTTTTCTTTTCTTTCTTTTCATTTGAGAACTTACCTGGGGGCTCCTGTGTTTCTTTAAAACTCATGGACATCAAACTGCCTGACTTGGAACCCCAGTTTCACTTACAAACTATCAAAGCAAAGGCTTTGCTTCTGAGCCTCAGTCTCCCCAGGCTGCCTTTGTAAAGATAAAATGGGCTGGTGTTTATAAACCATTTGGAGCACACCACAGGAGTTCCAGAAGGAATCCTTTACTGAGTATCATAGCATTTCTTCACTCCATGATGTGGCTGGAAACCAAAGGTTCTACTTCAGGGTTTAAATAAGGATTTCCTGGGTTTGCTGGATTTGATCTGACTTGGAGGAGTCCAGACTCATGGACACTAGATCACCAGATGAACAGATCCCAAGTCATCAAGCTGCATATTTATCCGAATCTTCCCCGTCTGTGTACACACAAAAGTTGTGCTGTATTTGTTCTACTCTGATTTGAGTCTCCTGCTAGGCCAACCAGGCCCAGCCTGAGAGAAGGAATGTGTCTGGCCCATAGCTGGTGCTCAAGACATAGAAAGCCGATGAATGAGTGTGGGTGGGAGGCAGGAATGGAGAGGAGGTCTGTGCTCCAGAACAGGCTGAAAAGAAGAGTTGGGTGTGTTTGGAGTCTGTGTGTCAAGCGTAGGGACCATGACCGTGTTAGACAGCAAGTTGGGGTTCTGAACAGATCCAGCCTCCTACAATCCTCTGGCCTACAAAAGCACCTCTATAGGGAGCTGAGGGACACCTACTGTGTCCCTTTCCACCCATGCTGCTGCAGGCTAGCCCAAAGCCCTGATGCACAGACCAAGGCAACCTTGAACTGTGACTTAACTCTCTTATCTGGTGCCTTCTGGACCTCCCCCAAGGCTTACACTGAGTCTCCAGGACTCCAAGTTCATAGGCTAGGTCGAACGATGAAAACCTTGCCCAGTTCCCAGAAGCCTACAAGAGCAAGGAGTTCTCTTTGTCCCTGGCACTGAAGTCTGCCCCCACATCCCTTCAGGACTCCATCATGGTGCCTAGGGCATGACTGTGATGCTTAACACTTCTCCCAAGAAAATGCTCGCCTGAGAAGAAAACTCTCATCTGAAAGATAACTCATTTCTTCACCTTTCAACCAAACTTATTCCATTTAAACAAGTTGTATCTACCAAGCATCTTCCTCTGGTCCCAACTTAAACAGGCAAGGTTTTGTGAAGTAAGGCAAGGGTCACAATGGGACCAGAATACTAAAGATACAGCCAGGCTTCCTCACACCCTCTCACCACTAGTAAACAGAGGTTAAGGGAAAGTCTAACCTATGCAAACCCCGTCATAACAGAGCATTAACTGCCTCTACCACTAACTGCCCTGAGACTCCTGGGGACTAAGTGCTTCTTGGGGCAGCAAATGTTAAACCTGAAAATCCATAATTGTCCAATTAAAGCAAGCTGTGTTTTGGGGTGCACTGGGAGTGGCCAACTGGCTGTCTCGCCCTAAGTTGGTATTTGAGAGAGCAACCTCTGTCACCCTCTTGAGGTCCTTCCTATGGGAGAGACAATAGTGTTAGCAGGGATGAGTCAGCTGTTACATTGTTACAGAACGCAATGAAGGACGGTAAGAATGCACATCATGTGAATGGGGCCGCAAGTGTAGGCAGAAAACATGTTTTGTAGTTTACATTGGATCCTAGAAACAGGAACTTGTTCTTAATTACAAATAGAAATCTTTTTTTTTATTATTAACTTGAGTATTTCTTTTTTTTCTTTGTTTTGTTTTTCTTCTTTTCGGAGCTGGGGACCAAACCCAGGGCCTTGCGCCTTGTAGGCAAGCGCTCTACCACTGAGCTAAATCCCCAACCCCCAACTTGAGTATTTCTTATTTACATTTTGAGTGTTATTCCCTTTCCTGGTTTCCGGGCCAACATCCCCCAGCCCCTCCCCCTCCCCTTCTTTATGGGTGTTCCCCTCCCCATCCTCCCCCTATTGCCGCCCTCCCCCCAACAATCACGTTCACTGGGGGTTCAGTCTTGGCAGGACCCAGGGCTTCCCCTTCCACTGGTGCTCTTACTAGGCTATTCAATGCTACCTATGAGGTCAGAGTCCAGGGTCAGTCCATGTATAGTCTTTAGTACAAACAGAAATCTTAACTTACAAGGACATGAAGCAAACAGGCTTATTCTTTAACTACAAACAGAACCCTTAACCTGCAAGGAATTTGGTCTAGTTTTGATCTCCCATTAACCTGCAATGTGTATTGGTCCTCAGGCTCTCATACAAGCCCTCTAAGGGTCTGCACAGTCCCAATTCGACCCCTGCTTCCCACTGATCACCTCCTGAAACACCTCCCTGTGCCTCTGAACCTCACAATCCAACCGCAGCAAAGTTGCTGCATCTTCCTCCTCATCTCTGGATGCTGCCTTTGACTTGGGACTGGACCCTGGAACAGTAAAGAGCAAAAATGCTATGGAGATCATCGGCAGGACTTAGGAGCAAAATGCAAGCTCTGGACCTCATAAACTAGGTGCTAGATGCATGGTGTTAGATGGTGTCCTCTGTGGGCACGACTGGCTCTCCAGTCCTCCATTCACCAAAATACAGACGGAGGTAGCAAAAACCTCCACCAATACAGCCGCATAGCCGTGTACTTGCAGGCCCCAGGAGACATTAACTAGCTGCAGCTAAAATTGCTCCAGTAGCTGGAGCTAAGGCTGAGCAGTTAGCAGTGTTTTCTGCTCTTCTAGAGGACTTGAGTTTGGGATGGCAGCACCTGCACTGGGAGGATCCCAAAGCCCTGAATGCTCTCGTCTGGCCTCTGTGGGCGCCTGCATGCACATGTGCACTTACACACACACACACACACACACACACACACACACGGCCACCAGACCCTGCCCTTGTCTCAGTCCTCACTCTCTCTCTCTCTAACCCTGCTTTATACCCTCCCCCAAAGGTCAATCACTGGGGGTAAACTGAGGCCCCCCAGTCCCCCATCCACCTCAACAGAGATGTTGGTAACAGGGAAAACTAATGGTTCTGATCTATGCACAGCCTCTCAATCTCCTCCTCCTGGGGCCCTTGACAACTTGCTTGCCTCCTCAAAGTGCCTGTGGACTCCATGGGTCATCATGGTACCACACTACTGAATGGGAAGGAACATTCAAGGAAGCTGACAGAACATCAAAATGTTCTTGTTACAGAGGCCTCCCTTCACTGTCTGACATGATTTCAGTCCTATGGCCCTCAACTGTGCACCAGCCCTGAACTCCACCACTTTTCTCTTTCAGCCATCACAGAGGTCTGTTAGCTCTTCTCCTCCACCAGTTCTGAAGTTGTCAGAGCCCAGAGACCTGAACAGTCAGAGTGAAGATGGCCTCCCTCTGAGTGACTACCCACCGAGGCTACAGACACTTAGAGAGGGCAAGCAACTGTTACCATCGTCTGTGCTGAGGTGGATGGGGGACTGGAGGGCCTCAGGTTCCCCTCAGCTCTGCTCAAGTGCTGCACTATCCCACTGAGAAGATGAAGGTCTCCTTGGCCTCCCTCCTCCTCCTCCTCCTCTCCCCCACCTTCCCCACCCATCTCAGCATAGCATCAGCTTTCTACAACCAGCAGAGTGAGTCACGTGTCCCCGGCAGCCAGAGATGAGCAGGGAGAATGAGTAGCTGGCAGGGGTGATATCAAAGGCACTGTCAGGTCACATTAGTCCTGGAGGCCCTTCATGCCCAGGCACTGCCCTGAGTTTCTCCTTGTAAGTTCATCTGGGCTTGGTCTAAAGCAGAGATTCTAAAGGTGTGTGATTCAAGTCACACGCCAAGTCCCATCTCCTTATAGCAGTGGTTCTCAACCTTTCTAGTGCTGCGACCCTTTAATGCAGTTCCTTATGGTGTGGTGACCTCCAGCCATAAATGATTATTTGTTGTTTTGTTTTCATTGTATATTTTAAGTATTTACATTTCAAATGTTATCCCCTTTCCCAGTTCCCCATCTCCCACGCACCCACCCCCTGCCTCTATGAAGATGATCCCCCTCCCACCTACCCACTCCCACCTCACCGCCCTGGCATTACCCTACACTGGGGTATCAAGCCTTCACAGGACCAAGGGCTTCTCTCCTATTGATGCTAAACAATGCCATCCTCTGCTACATATGCAGATGAAGTCATGGGTCCCTCCATGGGTACTCTTTGGTGGTGGTTTAATCCCTGGGAGCTCTGGGTGGTCTGGTTGGTTAATGTTGTTGTTCTTCCTATGGGGTTGCAAACCCCTTCAACTCCTTCAGTCCTTTCTCTAACTCCTCCATTGTGGTCCCCATGCTCAGTCCAATGGTTAACTACAAGCATCCTCATCTGTATCAGTAAGGCTCTAGCAGAGCCTCTCAGGAGACATGCATATCAGACTTCTGTCAGCAAGCACTCATGGCATCTGCAATAGTGACTGGGTTTGGTGTCTGAATGTAGGATGGATCCCCAGGTGGCGCAGTCTCTGGATGGCCTTTCCTTCAGTCTCTGCTCCCCTCTTTGACCTTGTGTTTCCTGCGTTCTCCTGTATTTCTTTAAGGGAGTTATTTATGTCCTTCTTAAAGTCCTCTATCATCATCATGAAATGTAATTTTAAATCCAAATCTTGCTTTTCCGGTGTGTTGGATATCCAGGGCTTGCTGTGGTGGGAGAACTGGGCTCTGATGATGCCAAGCAGCCTTGGTTTCTGTTGTTTAGGTTCTTGTGCTTGCCTCTCGCCGTCTGGTTATCTCCGGAGTTGGTCTTGCTGTCTCTGACTGGAGCTTGTCCCTCCTGTGGGCCCGTGAGCCTGTGATCTTAGGGGTGACAGCACTCCTGGGAGACTGTTCTCTCTGGGCAGGATTTGGGTCTGAAGGGCTATAGGACAGCCTTAGCTCTAGGAGCAGATAGAGACCGGAAGCCATAAATCATTTTTATGCTACTTCATAACTGTAATTTTGCTACTGTTATAAATCAAAATGTAAATATCTATGGTCTTAGGCAACCCCTGTAAAAGGATCATTCAACATCCCAGAGGGTTTGCGACCCACAGGTTGAGAACCACTGTCTTAGAATATCTTTAGATCAGAAGGAACCACTTGGGAGGGAACTGAAGTAAATGTTAAGAGAAATCATTGTGAATGCATACAATGCCAGGGGGTGAGGAGACAAAAGCTATCCCTGGCTCTTAGCCTAGGGATGAGGTGTCTGAACCTAGCTTCCTCTCAGTGCTGGCATAGATTGTAGAGCTATTGGACAACCAAACTGAGTCCCAAAGGAGTGATCAGGCATGCTGTTTGAGGATCTGTGATTCCCTTCTCCATCCACCCTTTCCCCCGCCTAAGACTAAATGAAGACTGAGGAAAATGAGAAAGGAGTTGAACCATTGTGATGCTGTGGAGAAAGAGATGGATTTAGAACCTATGGAGAATAGCATTGGCCACTTGCTACCCCTTGTCTCTGTCATCACTGAAGACATTTATACACACACAGTGCTAGGTGGCCATAGTCATTGCTTTTTCCTTTAAGGTTGCCGTAGGCATAGACTCGGCTCCACCGGTGTAAGCACAGAGAGGAACAGAGGTCAAGCGCACTGTGTAGTGTATCCACACACTCTCAGGATGACCCTGGCTTGTAAACCTTGCTTTGATAATCAGAGCCTCGAGGACCACCAAGGAGAACTACATGTAGCCACTTAGGCAGCAACTGTGTGTGTGTTGTGGTTGGGAAGAAGCAATGGTGGCCTTTTGGGAAGTCAGCCATCTTCAGAGAAGTGGATTCAGGCTCCAAGGAAAAGAAAATGGCCTGACAAAAGCCTGGTCAGTCCAGAGGAGCTCTTGGCATAGTCACCAGCCACTTCAAAGAGATTTGTGTTCTGAATGGGGGTGCAGGGATGGCCCCCAGCCTGACTTCCTAGCTAGCACCCTCAGCTGGTTTGTAGCTAGGGAGCGTTAAGAACAGCAGCAACAGCAGCAACCATCACCGGGCTTTTCTCAATTATACTAGTCATGGTTGAGTGAGTTTTTCTGTATGTCAGGCATCTTCTCGAATATTCTCATCATGATTCTAGGATAGAAATCCCTTCTTACATCCATTTAAGGGTTGAGGAAGCTAGAGCCTAGAGAAGGTAAGAAATTACCCATGATTAAAATCCTTTATTTAGCTGGGCGTTGGTGGCATATGCCTTTAATCCCAGCACTGGGGAGGCAGAGGTGGGAAGATCTTTGAGTTCGAGGCCAGCCTGGTGTACAGAGAGAGTTGCAGAACAGCCAGAGCTACACAAAGAAACCCTGTCCTTAAAAAACCAAATAAAATAAAATAATGCAAAATGACGAAAGCTGATCTGAACTCTGGATCTCCAGTTCTCCTCCTCCTCTGACTCCTTCTGCCTGCGCCCACCTGCTTACATTCTCCCAGACCTCAGGCTGCTGCCATAGCTTGACTGGCGTGTGACCCATCCTCCCCCACACCCCGCTTTTATCTCTTCTTACTCCTTCCTTCCTTGTGTTCTGGCTACCCCAACCGCTCAGTCCTCACTAGACAGGCTAAGCTCCCCCACCACCACCTTCAGGCCTCCCCCAGCTGCTTCCTTCCAGATCCTGCAAGCCCCTTGTCAAGATGGTTCTTCCTCTGGGAACCATTCCTAGGCCCCACCACCTGTTCTGGGACTTCCTGTTTGACTGCAACACCGGGTTAGATGCCCTCATTCTGTTCCCATGGCAACTTGTGCCCATCTGTACTTCAGTGGACCTCGTGCAATTGTACTGTTAACTTCTCACTTTATCTGTCCTCTAATTGGTCTATAATATCAGAGTGTAGAGTCAGGGGGAACAATGTCCTCTAATTGGTCTATAATATCAGAGTGTAGAGTCAGGGGGAACAATGTCCTTTGATTGGTTTATAATATCAGAGTGTAGAGTCAGGGGGAACAATGTCCTCTAATTGGTCTATAATATCAGAGTGTAGAGTCAGGGGGAACAATGTCCTCTAATTGGTCTATAATATCAGAGTGTAGAGTCAGGGGGAACAATGTCCTCCGATTGGTCTATAATATCAGAGTGTAGAGTCAGGGGGAAAGTCCAAGGGAGAACGGTCATCCTGAGCAGGCTCTGTAAGAGACATGGGTGGATATGCTTGTGTTTTCCTCTGTTGTCAGAATTTGTTAAATAACAAGCTACATCCATCTCATTGGCTGCAATTTGCAGCCTCCTCATGTTTTAACCCCATGGAGCCTGGCATGTAACATGAGCTCAGTTCCTACTTGCTTAATCCAGTCACCAGGAAACAGAAGCGAGCCAACTCCTCCCCGCTCCTTGGCAAATGTGTCTGAGTCGCTTGCTGCTAAAGGGGCCACATGCACATCCCTGCACACATGCCCTGCAGTCTTCCCAGTACCCATCATGCAACCATCAGTGCCTGTACTGGGCATTTTCATCACCATAGGAGTGGGATGTGGTTGATGGAAGAGGGGGGTGAGCACCGTGGTCTCCAATTCTGCTTCCTGACTCAACTCACAATGATTCTGTCAGGAATGCCCGAGTCTGTGAACCCTCTACCCACAGCACTGCAAGAAAACACTGCTGAAGACACTGGTGGGAAGGTACAGAGTCCCTCAAATGCCACCTGCCAGAGATCATGTACACATTTCCATTCTGTGGAGATGGGAGGGGAAACAGGAGCAGGAATGGGAAGCAGAGGGAAAAAAATCTCCATCCTAGAACTGTCTAGGCTGTGGCTAAGGTTTGGGCTTTGGCTCTCAGGGACCTGGGCTCACCCTTGTTTCTGCCACATAGCATTGTGCTACCCAACAAATCACTGCCTGACTGTCCAGTCTAAGTGAATAAGGGTCTGTGAGAAGGCATGGTCAATTCTAGAGGCCTCAGAGGGCTTTGGGACTCGTTCAGGAAAGCCAGAGGAAGGTTCTAGAAAGCGTGAGCTATGTGAGTTGCAGGAGCTTGCCAACTGTAGACCCCATCCTATTCCATAACCATGACAGTCAAGCTCTGCCTCCACAGCTGTCACCGAGAAGAACGGAGTCGCCTGCGCCCACCCAGGTGAGGAATGGGTCCAAGAGTGCATCCAGGATCCCAACATACCTGTGACGCCTCCCGAGAATTTATCAGAAGAGTGGCCAGGCCCAGCTCCTCAGTTCTTGATGATCGGCTCCTGTGGAAGCATACATTTTGGGGAGGAAGGAAGAAACCTGTGAGGCATGGCCATGAGACGTCACAGCCAGGGGCAGAAGAGCAGGCTGCTGGCCAAAATAAAGAGCTGTACTTTGAGTTGTCTCGGTCCTGAGGGGAAATGTCAAAGTTAGGGGAAGTAGATAGACCCCCTTTCTGTCTGTGTCTCTGTGTCTTTGTCTCTGTGTGTGTGTGTCTCTCTCTGTCTGTGTCTGTCTGTCTCTCTATCAGACAGGATTTTGCTATGTGTATTTCATAGGCTGGCCTTAAAGTCTCTATGTAACCCATGTTGGCCCCAGACAAGGCCTTGTCCTTGTACCTTGGCCTCCCAAGAGCTTGGATCACAGGTGTGTGCCCTCATGCCTAGCTAAAACATATTCTTTTTATCCTTCTTTTCCAGTGTGTATGGGGAAGGAGCAAAGATGGAGAATCATCCTCACCACCCTCCTACTTTATTCACTGAGGCAAGGTCTCTCAATCAAACCCGGAGATTCTGATACGCTAGCCAGGTTGTTCTTGAGATCCCCTGTCTCCACCTACTGAGGCTGGAATTAGAGGTGAGTCACCACACCCACCAGCCATTAATGTGGGTCCTAGGGATCCAAACACCTGTACACATGCCTGAGTAGCAAGCACTTTAACCACTGGGCCATCCGTCTCCACACCTCCTAAGACGTATTCTTGATGCTGAGAAAGGCACCTTTCTCTTCCCTCACCTGCTGCTGTGAACTCGGTTCCTTGTCTACCATATGTTCCGGTCCACAGACAGACAGACAGCCCATCTCTAGCCTCTGTATCTTTACCCATTAAAAGCTTCACAGAACTCTTGAATTTTCTATCCATCATATAATTCTCCTGAATCTGTTTTCTCCCAATAGTATTTGTTGCTTGTTTGATCTTAGATTTCTTTATTTAATGTGTATGAGAGTTTTGCTTGCTTGTATATGTGTGTGTGTGTGAGGAGGTAGGAGGAACACCTGGATTCTCCTGAATCTGGAATTATGGATGGTTGTGAGCCACCATGCAGGTGCTGAGAACTGAACCTGGGTCCTCTGTAAGAACAGTAAGTGCTCCTAACCACTGAGCCATCTCTCCAGCCTTCATTATTCTTGTCTTTAAAAATATATAACCTTTCCTTGAGCAGGCTAGGGTGAGGTTGCTCCCATCAGCCGTTTTTACCATCGTGAGGTCTTGCTCTGACCTCCTTACTCAGTCTTCCTTGAGGTGGAAGGCACGCAGGGAACACCAGACTCAAAGAGGAGGCACAGACCCACATTCCACCCAATGCAGGGCAGGAAAAGTTCATTAGGTCGGGTTGAGGATAAATGCTTTCATCTTGCAGTGAATGTCCTTAGCTGCTGATTTGACGCCTAACATTCGTATAACACAAGAGAAACCAAGTACCTCTTCACATGGCTTCTTACCCCCTTCAACACTAAGAGGTAGGTCCATTTTGTAGATGAGGAAACCGAAGTCTTAGAAGGACTTAGTATTTATTGAAAGCCTCATAGAAAGTTGTAGAGCTGGAATTTGAATCTGAATTTGGCTATGTGAGTTTGAAGCCAGTGATTTTAACCGATTTATATTTATTTACTATTTTATGTGTATGGGTGTTTTGCCTTCATCTAGTAGATAGTAAGTGCTTGCCAAACTGGCCTCATTATTCCAATGTGACTTTCTTGTGAGGCACAGATCCTAGGTCAGTGAACAGGTCCTGTTCCTTGTCAACTCGATAGAATCTAGAATCATCTATCACCTGGGAGATGGGCCTCTAAGCATACCTGTGGGGTTTTCTTTAACTGCTTTAATCGATGTGTTCATCATCATCATCATCATCATCATCATCATCATCATCATCATCGCTTTAGTTGATGTGGGAAGACTTTTTATTCTCTCCAGAGCTCATATTTATTAGCAATGGCTTTAAGCTCTCATCTGAAAAGTGGAGCTGAAGCACAGCAGAGATGCTGTAACCCATATAAGGTCTGGGGCGAGCATTACAAGCAAATAGAAAACACTGCCTTTCTCTTAAAAACTAAAACAAGATCCCATGGGTGAAACAAACCCTGTGAAGAAAACACATTTGTGACCACACGTAAGACAAGAAACTCCCTCCCAGGATGTGGTATAGACAAGGGCAGGGACTTCCAAAGAAGGGTCCCTGAGTAGAGCAAGAAGAAGAAGCCATCGGCCCCTGGGACCTAAGGGGAAGGAATGAGAAGACCAAGGAAGAAACTGGAGGCTGTGGAGTGACCAGCAAGGACACCCTGCTCCCTGGGTCTCTCAGAGGTCCCACAGGGGAAGGTCACGGGGGAGATAACTCTCATCCTGCGTCAAATGATCTGGGACACAGCTTGCACCCAGAGCCAGGAGTTAGAAACTGAGAACCATGATGTCAGTCCTTAAAGACTGACAGACATTGTGTGGAAGTTCTGGGTTCTAGAACTGGAAAAATGAATCGCAAACGGGTCCCAGAAGCGAGGGATATGATTGGGTAACTTCATGACCAGGGCCTTTCTGAGGAGATGACCTTAACCTAAGGGCTAAGTGAGTTGAGGGTTGTACCTGTGAGAAAACCAGAGGAAGAAGAGACTGGAGGCAGCGCAAAGGCCCTGGGGCAGGAATATTAACTTGGTGAGGTGAGTAGGGCATGGTGGGAAGCAGCAGCCTGAGCACGGAGGCTGAGCAAAGGCAGGCATGGTGGAGCTTGGGAGCGAGAGTAAAGAGTAACCTATCTCCCGAATGATGGAGAGCTATCATCAAAGCCATACCAAAGGTATATCACCTGACACACATGCCTAAAGTGGCACTGACCATCATGCAGAGATGGGTTGATGAGGACCCTGGAGACCAGCTAGGAGACTCCTGCAGCAATCCAGGCTACAGATGGTGATGGCTTGAACCAAAGAGGGAGAGATGACGTAGAAGACAGAGTGTGAGCACATTAGAGAAATGGTTGAGCAGCACAACTGTAAGGCGCACTGAGAAAGACTTGGCCTTAAGCACGGTGGGTGTTGGTATAATTTATAGAAATGAGGGGGAAGCCATCTAGGGATGGGCTTAGGAACTTGTCCCAACTAGACTGTTAATTTCAAAATGGCTTCCTGATGACCACATCGGTATGTTGAGTAGAGAGTGAACTATGTGATTCTGCAGGGCCAGGAAAGGTCAAGCTGGAATAAGAGAGTTTGGAGCCCTGGGGTCAGTGAAGAAGGATGTATCATGATTACAAGACCCAGGAGCATCTGACCATGCTGTGGTAGAGAGTGGGGTCAGCACAAGGATAGAGTGGCCGGGAGACAAGAGTATCAGGAGAGTATGCTGATCTGGAAGCCAAGGGAGAGGTGGTGGCTGGCACAAAACCTTGGAATCTGATGGGCATTGCCGTGACATATAGAAGAGAGATGTGGTCATGGGAAGTGACTCGAAGCCCACCGTGACCTGGATGAGTGAAGATTCAGCGGCAGTGTTGACAGAAACCCAACCAAAGGGAAGGGAAGGAAAGTGGGGCTGTGGAAGCTGGACCAGCATTAGAAACAACACTAAGATGTTTTTCTAAAATGAAGCAAAACTTCAGGGGAGGCAGAAGCCCATGTGGGTTCAAGGGAGGATGTTGGTTTTGGTTTGGGTTTTTGAGATAGACCGTTGTTGCACAGCCCAGTGGTCCCCCTGCCTCAGCCTTCAGAGTGTTAGCATTGCAGGCTCGAGGGATTTTAAAGGTGTGAGAATGTAGAGTATGAATGTATATTGATGTGCAAAGTGCCAGATCCAAAATGGAGCAGGTTTGTGAAGAACAGAATTGGTTCGCATATGTGAAGCTCCTCAGGACAGGGGCCATGCTCACAGACGCCCTTCCCACCAAAGGCAGCTTAGCCAGCAGCACTCCCTGGTAAGGGGAGGCAGTGGCAAGGGGTGCTGTGAGGTTCCCACACTGGCTATGACAACCGTGAGAAGTTGGTGGGAAAAGATTAATACCATGAACCGCACACACCCTGTGCTCTGAACACATACTCAGAACTCGACCCTTCCTGACTACCATAGGAGTCTTTGCCTCTGGAACCTAAGCATGGGGTTTCTCTTGAGCACCACAGAGTACAGGGAATTTGAGTGGCAATTTTCCCAGTTCTCCTAAGGGTAGAGCACAGCCTGTCCCCATTCTTAGACTCACAAGAGAAGTAAATCCACTGTATTCAATGCATGGCTCAAGGCAGCTGAACCCAGATGCCCAGCTCCCTTAGTTGGGACAAACCATTTCTTTTCATTCTGACAGCTTTCTAGTCAAGGCCCTTGGTATCTGGCAGGCCTCAGGAAACATCTATCACGAGATTTACACAAAGCCTAGGGGTTGGAACACGGCAGTCATTGTCATAGAGGCCTTTATGCTGCAAGCCAGGGGTCAGGGTCCAGACGTATTACCACAAACATTTCAAGTTATGTCCTGGCGAATGGGAAGGATTTGGAGCTTAGGACCAACAATCCTAGGGGAAACTGGTCTGACTTAATCCTGGAAATATAGGTAGGTAGTGCCACCTAGTGGTTAAAAGCCACATGCTTGGTTTCTTTTCCGCAGACGCATTACAGAACCCCAAGTGTGTCTGCATGTCCAGTTACTAAGGAACCTACATCTTCTCTCCTCTCCCTCCCGTCTCTCCTCGTTGGGGACCTGAGGGTTTTGGTCTAGACTGAGGACATGGATTTGGAACCTTGCTCTCATAAAGGGTAACCTGGCATGCATAGAGAGATTATAGGAATCAACTTCCATGAAACTGAGACAGATTGAGTGCTGGTGAAGATCTCAAGGGATGACTTTGTATCATCTGATAGGACACACCCTCCAAGAAGCATAATGTTAGTAGGACCCTATTCAGGGTTGGATTCACCAATCTCCCTGGATTAGATTTCTGACCCAGAGACCCGATCACCTACAATGCCTAACTATGATTCCACAGGAAAAGGCAATGAACCTGAAGAGCAGCTTTGAAAATATGACTGAGAACTTGGAATGCAGAAGCAGTGAGACTTCAGAGGGGCGTTGGAAGTCAAAGTGAGCAGCAGGCATTGCGGGAAAACCTGTGTGCATGTGCATATATGTGCGCATGTGTGTATGTGTGTGTGTGTGTGTGTTTTGTTGACCTACTTTTAACAACAGCAATTTAAAGTCTTGTTTCCTATTTTGTTATGCTTTTATTTTAACGTGAGGGAAAACTAACACTAAAAACCTTTTGATAATCCACATGGAAATCTACTACTGTAGAATATATATATATATATATATATATATATATATATATATATATATATATATATATGGAGCTTATGTGGAGATACCATAAAATAGGAGAAATAATACCCCATCTAGGCATCACATGCAACCAAATTAAAAACCCCAGTGCCAGGAATAGGTTACATCTTTGAGAAGTTTGGCATATCGATCCTGTAGACTCCCCCAAACATTACAAGCTTGGTTATCCTTTACAATAGTAAGGTGCCATGGCAGAGGAGACCACATACTTGGCATAGAACATGGAGAAGTCGGATTGATACTCATCTGGATGCTTCCCCTCTTCTGGCTAGCATCCATAGTGCTGAAAGGTGCTGTCCATGCTACCAGAGGAGAAAAGTGATCATTAGTCTCACCCAGCTACTGACGCTGTGAGCTCTAATAACGACCTGCCTGCGAGATATGCTGACGGAGGCAATAGCAGTAACTGGATTCTAGGCCCATTCCACACAATGGAACCCATACCTGAGGCTGTTAACGAGGCTAAGAACTAGAGACAAGATAGGTCATGGACTTATGGGAAAACCTATTACTACTACTCTGCCACATGAACATAGACATAAAATGAGTCCTAATAACATAGTGCTATAACCATCACCCAATTCACCGGAGGTAGATGGTAATTAAAACAGAGATTCACATCTAGACAGCATGCAAACAGTGAAAGGATCAGAGTGGGCACAGGAACACCAAGACCAAGTCTGGGCACAGAGGAGATTTACCTCAGAGAGACAAAAAGCAATGAATAACAGGCAAAGACATGAGATAGAGAATAAGGGAGAAGGGGAAAGGAACAAAGGAGTATTCGCCCCAGAAGGCCAATGGAGAGAGAGGAGACTGATGTAGCACATAGGCAAATGGCAGTTTATAAAGGGAAAAGGGGAAACTCCTAGTTAGGACGACTCCCTAGGTGTGGTGGTTTGAATATGCTTGGCCTAGGGAGTGGCAGTATTAGGTGGTGTGGACTTGTTGGGGAAGGTGTGGTGTTGGAGAAAGTGTGCCACTGAGGGGGTGGTCCTCCTAGCCACGTGGGAGCCAGTCTTCTACTTGCCTTCTCAACAAGATGTAGAACTCTCAGTTCCTCCAGCACTATGCCTGCCTGGATGCGGCCATGCTTCACGTCGTGACAACGGAACCTCAGAACCAGTAAGCCAGCCCTAATTAAATGTTCTTTATAAGACTTGCCTTGGTCGTGGTGTCTCTTTACAGCAGCAAAACCCTAACTAAGACAGTCGGTTTTGATTAGACATGCTAATTAAGTAAGCCAAAAGGGGCCTTTGATTGCTGAACTTCTCGATACTTTGATAGCTTTGGACCTTGATGGTCAGCCACAGGAGGAGGAAGTGGTCAAATAAGGGAACAGACCTTGGTGGCTAGCTGTAGGAGTGCACGGGGAGAAGGGTAAAAGGTGAAGCCTGTCGACAGCATGTTTGCTATGCTCAGGCCTGCTAGAACCTTTCAGATAGTAAGACTTCAGAGTGCTCAGCCCTAAGTAGGATGTCTTCATCACGATGCTCCCCTCAAGGCTCAGGGATCTATGGGAAAGAGGAGCAGAGAGATTGTAAGAGCCAGAGGTGGTAGATGGCTCTAAGAAACAGCATCTTCCCGACACAGCACAGTAGATGCACATATGAACTCACGAGGCCTGCACAGAGAAGGGGAAGTGGGCACAAAGCCCCACCCCAGCCAAGAAACTACTCATAACTGACAACTACTGGGAGAGGGTTGGTCAGTCTTCTTCAGAGGAGTAACCCCAAGTACATTAACCACACTCCAGGGCTCGCCCCAAGCTCAGGAGCATTTGGCCACTGTAAAACAGACTCCATGGGAGATGGGGTCAAGATCTGAGAGGAGTTGGGGGAGGGAAAAGAATATGACCAAAATATATCAAACGGAATTCTCAAAAAATAAAAACATTTTAAAAATAGAATTAAAAAAGCTGTTTTATGCGTATGACTGCTTTGCTGTTAATCCAACCAGGAGAGAGCAAGACCATTACCATCATTTTGAGCCAAATTTGAATCAAGTTTTAATTAAATATTTGCCAAGATGATGGACTCTAGCCAGGTCCATTCCTGGGTTCCCAGAAAATGGCAACAAGTCATGTTTTGCAAAGGCTTGAAAAGACAAAACCATAAGGCCATAGTATTTCCCATGAGGTCCATCAGGGGCAAGCATATATCCTGACGTACTTCCTGCCTTTGAACCTCCTGCCTACATCCGGCCAGGAGCAAGTGTACATCCTGATAAACTTCCTGTCCACGCATCTCCCACCTACATGCGATCAAGCACATCCGGGGCAGCTGAGTCCAATGTGTTTAGGGAGTGAAAACATAATTTGTTATTCCCCATAGACAATAACTCCCAGCATCCCAGGAAATTATCTGTCCATGGGCATACTGGGGTACAGGTTAAGTATGGCCCTTACATTGCTTGCATGTATGTTTGCGGACTACAGAGGCCAGAAAAGGGCGTTCCCTAAAACTGGAGTTACAGATGCTTGTGAGCTGCGTGTGAGCTGTGAGCTGCCATGGGAGTGCTGGGAATCAAACCCAGGTTCTCTGGAAGAGCTCTAAACCACTTAGCCATCTCTCCAGCCCCCAGCAAAAATAATCTAAAGATGGAACTGCAAAGGAAACCTTATCTCAATTTAAAAGAAAAATAATCAGGTTGGAGAAATGGCTCAGCAGTTAAGATCACTGGCTATTCTTCCAAAGGCCCCAAGTTCAATTCCCAGCAACCACATGGTGGCTCACTGTAATGGGATCTGATGCCCCTTCTGGTGTGCATGAAGACAGAGATAGTGTACTCATATACATAAAAGAAATAAATCTTAAGATGAAAAGATGGGCTGGAGAGATGGCTCAGAGGTTAAGAGTACTGTCTGCTCTTCCAGAGGTCCTGAGTTCAAATCCCAGCAACCACATGATGGCTCACAACCACCTGTAATGGGATCAGATGCCCTCTTCTGGTGTGTCTGAAGACAGCAACTCAGCTATAATAAATAAATACATCATTTAAAAAGGAAAAGAAAAAATATTCTAAGGAAATACTCGTATCCCTCAGTGCTAGTTTTTGTCTACTTGACATAAACTAGAAGCACCTGGGAAGAAGGACCCTCAGGTAAGGAGGTTGGTTTATAGGCATGTCTGTAGGGCATTTTCTTGATTGCTAATCGATTGAAGGCCCATCTCACTGTGGGCAGCACCATCCCTAAGCAGGTGGACCTGGGCTATAAAAGTTTAGCTGAGCAAGCCAGAGAGAACAAAGCAGTAAGCAGCATCCCTCTGTCCCTCCGTCCCTGTCCCTCTGACCCTGTCCCTCCATTGGTTTCTGCTTCAAGCTGCTGCCTGAGCTCCTGGTTAGAATGCAAACTAAAATAAAACTTTTCCTCCCCACATTGCTTTTGCTCAAGGTACTTATTCATGGCAACAAAGAAATTTTCAAAGAATACTCTCCCTTTGCCTATCAGATTACTGAAATAATGAACCTGAAAAACTAGTATTTTCCAGTTCTTCTGGTCAGCAGGGAGAGAGAAATCTGAAGGTTGGTACCATCAGAGGAGGAATATTTCTCCCAGGAAGAGATTTCATACAATTCTGACAACTTATGAGGCCACCTTGCAAGTCAGACCAGAGCCAATGATGGACCAGTGATAGGCCAGACCACACCTTGACCAGACTGCTTGTTTACCAATACCTGCTGCCCACTAGTCAAGTTTAAACCACATGGCAGCACCCCAAAGAAGGACTGTTACTGCTCTCCTTATCTGACCTTTTCCCTGGGTGACACACCAAGTATAGCTCTTTTCTCTGCTTTCACTATGACCTCTCTCTCTCTCTCTCTCTCTCTCTCTCTCTCTCTCTCTCTCTCTCTCTCTCTCTCTCTCTGTTTCTGCCTTGATCTTTCTCTTTCTGTTTTGTCTTCAATACATTCTGACCACAGTTTCTCTTCTCTCCACTCCTCCTTTGCTCCCTAACTCCACCTCCCCTCTCCCCCAGATCCACTCCTCTTCCATTTCTCTTTAGAAAAGAGCAGGCCCAGAATATCTGCTGAGCATGGCATAAAAAAGATACAGTAAGACTAGGCTCAACCTCTCATATAAAGGCTGAGTGAGACACTTCAGTAGGAGGAAAAGGTCCCAAGAATAGATGAGAGTGTCAGAGAGACCCCACTCCCACTGTTAGTGTCCCACAAAAACACTGAGCAAACAGACAAATCACATATGTAGAGGACCTAGTGCAGAAGACCCATGCAGACTCCGTGATCGCTGCTTCCGTCTCTGTGAGCTCCCATGAACCCATCTTAGTTGAATGACTGCCTCTTTAGCGGGTGTCTTGAGAGCTTGTTGGGGTAGCCAGGACCCAGGTTTTGACCTTAAAATCTCAAGTAATGTGACATCAATTGAAGCTGCCATTGAGGATAGATACAGTTCATTAAAACCTTAGTAGGAACTCTGTGGTATTTCTGGACAATGATCCAAAGGAAGGGACTTGGAGCCACAGTCACCACTAGAGAATAGAGGGGAACCACAGAAAGGGGAAAAGCCAACAGAGGGGAAATCCCAAATTCTTTGTACAAATTTAGTCCAAGCTTCTGACTTGAACCAAACAAACTTTTGGTTAGACTAAAAGCATTCAGCATCTAAAGAACTAAACCAAGATCTTAATAGCTATCCATGACAGTTTGAAATTTTAACCTAAGCTTGTGGTCTGGTGAAACAAAGACAGATAACTCATCAGAGCAGTACAGAACGGTGGAATCTGCGGTCACCACGATACTCATAGTGTCCAAGATACGATCCAAAATGAACCGACAGGAAATGAGATCCAACCTCAAGCAACAGAGATAATGGCATCACCAGGGAAGAACGTTAAAGCTGCTACTGTGAGAAACAAAAACCCAGCCAGTGAGATGGCCCAGTGTTTGAGGCATTTGCCCCCAAACCTAACAACCTAAGTTGGATCCCTAGAGCCCACATGGTGGAAGGACAGAATCAACTTCTAAAAATTGTCCCCTGACCTTCACATGCTGTGATATACAAATAAATAACTGGAACAGTCTAGCACAAACTAGCTTGAGGGATTAAAATAATATAGATTGGGCTTTAATGCATTGTTCATTCAGGCAACTAAATGCAGCCTGCCCTGCCCCCTTTAGGCTTTGCCTCCCCCCTCCCCCCGCCACCAATCAGGCTCCAGTATCAAGGATCACGTGGTGTTTCAGGTGGGGTTACATACAGAAGTCAAAAAACCCAGCATAGGCGAGGATAGAAGCCAGAGAGCTATGTGCTGCTTTTGCACGCATCTCCCACAGGGCAGTGATGTACAGCCCAACAGTGTGTATCACACTAATCTCAGTTCAAATCCCAGCCCCATCACTTGGGACATAAAGACCAGCAACTGCGAACCCTCAGTGTACAAAAGGATTCATTTCACTGATCGCAGGACAAGAAAGGACCCTTTTGTAAGAGGAATTCACATCTAGACAAGAGAAACTCTATACAAAGGGGACACATCTCTATAGCAGAAAACCTAATCAACAGAGAAGCAGCAACTTAAAGCTGAATTTTAATTTACAATTCTCAGGTCACACTCCATCACTGAGGGAAGTCAGGGCAGGACCTGGAGGCAGAAGATGATGCAGTGGCCATGGAGGGTGCTGGTACTAGCTTGCTCTTCACGGCTTGCTCAGCCTGATTTCTTTCTTTCTTTTTAAAAATATTTGACTTATCTATTTATTTATTATTTTCTGCATATGGGTGTTTTGTCTGCATGTCTGTCTGTGCACTATGTGCTTGCGTGGTGCCTGGGAACTGGAGTTACAGATGGTCATGAGATGGGCCCTGAGATTTAAGCCTGGATTCTCTGGAAGACCAGCCACTTACCACTGACCTATCTCTCTAGCCCCTCAGCTGTTTTCTTATAACAATTCATGACCACCTGCCCAGTGGTGGCATACCTGGGGATGGTCTCTCTTACATCAATTATTAATCAAGACAGTACTCTGACAGACTTGCCTACAGGCCATCTATGGAGGCGTTTTCTCAATCAATGATCCTTCTTCTCAGATAACTAACATGTGCCAAGTTGAGATAAAACTAACCAGCGCACTCATGTACTGCAAAGCTTGCAGCCCAGAGTCCTACAGCAAAAGATGAATTAACAAAACAAAAGCGAGGCTGGAGAGATGGTGCAGCATTTAAGAACACTGGATATTCTTCTGGAGGACCAGGGTTCAATTCCCAGTACCTACATGGTTCAGACATACACGGAGGCAAGATATCTGCACATAAAATAGTAATAGAATATGACAATGATGGTGTGTTTTAGAACAAGGCAAAAGCATTCAAATATATTTAACATAACTGTTATATGACCCAGGAGCCTTCAGAATTAAAAACTAGGGAAATTTGTGTCTTCATAGACAGCATGCAGAAGTATCAGTGAGGGATAAAAGCCCATGTTGTAATAAGTCACAAACTAGGCAAGGACAGACTTAAGGCTGTGTGTACTGATTCTTCTTGACCTCTGGGTCTGGGCAAAGCTCCTCTGGAATGAGGATCTGCCTGGTGAGTCACGGGTTTCTTTTGCATTAGAGAAGAAGGCAGGAGAAAGGTCAGAGACTCATCTTCCGGTTACTGTGGTTTCCTCAGTTTCCTGAAGCTGCCTCTCTCTCTCTCTCTCTCTCTCTCTCTCTCTCTCTCTCTCTCTCTCTCTGTGTGTGTGTGTGTGTGTGTGTGTGTGTGTGTGTGTGTGTGTGTGTGTGTGTGTGTGTGTGTGTGTGTACATTTCCAGAGAGCAAGATGTATTCTGAATGCAGCAGCTCGGTTCCATGGGATGACCATTGGTCGAGGGAAGAAAGTGTCCCTGGTGCGTGGGCAACCCCTTTTTCTGTTCTCTGGTTGGCCATGAAGTGAACTGCTCTTCTCTGTCACATGTCCCTGCTGCCATGCTCTATGCTCTGCCCAGGTATATGGGGCCATGGGACCATGAACTGAAGCCTCTCAAACCATGAGACAGAAATAAAACTTTCCTGCCCTGAGTCATTTCCGTCACAGTGACAAGAAAGAGAATACAAGTGTCCCCAAGGATTTCTGGACAAACGATCCTTGACAGCAGGGAGACCAGAAAGTCAATGCCTGGGGCTCAGGATCCCAAAGGACAGTGTCAGGAATGTCTTTGGGATGGAGATGGGACAGTGGCTAAAATCCACCGTCCTGAGGACCAGAGTCTGAATCTCAGCACCCATGTAACAAGCTGTATGTCCCACGAACACCTATGACCCAGCTCCAAGAGAGGCAGAGAGTGTGGGCGGGGCTCGCTGTTTGCAGGGCTTCCAGCCCCGCTGAGATACAAATCCTAGATTCAGAACTACTCTAGGGTCTTTCTGCTTCCCCCTTTCATCTCATGGATGGTTCTGTGGTATTTGGAGTGGGTCTTCCTCAGACAACCCTGAAAATGCATACACACAGGAGTGTGGCTCCTCCATCTCCAGGTGATTCCAAATTCAGTCTCATTGACAATTAGGTTAGTTGTCTAATTGTTATCAAATTACCATTTGTCTGAACGATAGCTTGGCCTTGTCAGTCAATCCCAAGAGGTCACCCTCAAACCTGCCTCAAAAGTATAGGAGATGCTGGTGTGTGCTGGTGCACCCCCTTAACCTCAGCCCTTGGGAGGCAGAGACAGGAATGTTTCTGTGAGTTCAAGGCTAACCTGGTCTCCATAGCACGCTTCAGCCAGGACAGTGAGTGATGATTAGAGAAACCCTTTCTCAAAACAAACAAAACAAAAACAAACAAAAGGTAGGAGGACTGGGAGGAGAATGGTGCCGATGGACATTAAACACCCTTTCCTGGCCTCTGCTATGCGCGTGCACACACTCACTCACACGTGTAAATGTTTCTTGTAAGAGGGAGAAGACCAGCATCCCTGCCTGGGACGATGGTATATTCACTTGATAGACATAGTACAGATATGAAAGGAGAGAGTCAGACTTAGGACTCAGGGCAAGGGGGAATGCAGAGATGGCTCAGTGTTGAAGAGAAAATACTGCTCTTCCAGAGGATCCAAGTTCCGCTCCTAGCACCCCCCTCCATGGCTCTCAACCACCTATAACTCCTGGATGTATGTCTATGCATGCCAAGTGCTGTGGAGGTGTCAGAAGAGGGCGAAAGATCCTCTGGGACTGGAGTGGGGCACTACTTCTGAGATTTTCATGGAACTCCCTAAGAAGAAATAACTGGCTGCATTTTAATTTATTATAAAAAGTTACTTGTGACAGACCCTGGTTCTAGCCTCATCTGGAGGTTGAGTAAGATGAAGAGGGAACTCAGCAAACCCAGCTCTTAAAAAGAGAACCTTTTTTTTTTTTGTTAAATAAACAGTAAATGGGAGAAAAGGATTCCTAATGCATGTGCTGGGTGTGGGGAAGAAACAAAACTCCTCTGTGTGCGATGTGGGCAAGAAGTTACCAGCAAGGAAGACAGAAAGGGCCAACGACCAGACAGCAATACAGGAGGCTGAGCATTGGAAAGAAATTCCAAGTGATGACCACACCAGAAGAAAGACCGGGGATACCCATCTGCTGCTTCATTCCGGTTAATGATGTCCTTTCTGACCATTCAGGGAAGTGAGATCTGGGCCTGTACATCGGCTGGGGTAGGCTGAGTTAGAATGAAAACCTTAACCTGAGCTCTTGTCCCTTTCACCAACCTTTGCACAAAGTAAGTCCATCTTTAGGGGGTAAAATTAGGCAGCATACAGAAAAAAACCACTGATGAATAGTAGATTGTCAAATATGTTCAGAGGGGGAAGATTAACACTAATGCTTTCTCCAGGAGACAAAAGTTATTAAATAAAAATCTTAGTGTTGGGAATGGGATCAGGGAGGTCCTGTGGACGGTTAAGACAACTCAGGAAATACTATTGGCTGTCCACTCTAACTATATGGCAAGACCTAGTGCCAAAAACACTATAAAGTTTGGTTGTGATACATAGAGAAATCAATAAGGAGCTAGCCTGAAAACTTCCTCCCTGCTAGCTAGCATTCAAAATGCATTTCTAACCGTTGCAAGAGAAAAGAGCTCAGCAGTCTTATCCAGCACTGGACCTCAACAGTCTTATCCAGCACTGGACACTGAATGCTACAACACTGACCAGGCCAGGCAAGATGTGCCCAATGGTGCAATGGTGGCATGGTGTTATAAGTGTAACCAACAGCTTTCTGGGTGGATCTGGGGCTTGCTCCACAGAGAAGAGTGTATGTATGCTTCATACTGTAAACCCCGTCAATCAAACTCCTATGGCAGGGTTGGAGAAATGAGTCAATGGTTAAGAACACTTGTTTTTGAAGAGGACCTAGCTTTGATTCCTAGCACCCACAAGACAACACACAACCATCCAATTTGGGGGTCTTTTATGACCTTTCTGACTTCCTTGGATAACCATACATGCTTGTGGTACACAGACATACATGCAAGCAAAACACCAATACACATAAACAAATAAATCTAAATTATTTTCTAAAGCCTATCGCTAAGGAGGTCACAGACTGTAGTAGGAACTCTGCTGCTTTGGTGAATGTTCACGTTGTCAAACTGCCTTCTACGTGTTTATGTTTAGACCTATAGAATAGTACAACTACCTTAGGGGTTTGTTACTGTGAAGAGACACGAGGACCACAGCAACTCTAATGAAGGAAAATATTTAACTGAGGTTGGCTTACAGTTTAGAGGTTCAGTCCATTACCGTCACGTTGGAAAGCATGGCAGCACACAGACCAACATGGTGCCAGAGAGGTAGCTGAGAGTTCTACGTGTGGATTGCCAGGCAGCAGGAAGAGCAGGGCCTGGATTAGCATCTGAAACCTCAAAGCCGGCCACCAGTGACACACTCCAACAAGGCCACGCCTCCTGTATCACTCCCTGTGAGCCTATGTGGACCATTTTCATTCAAACCACCACAACTGCTCTCAACCTTGGTCATAGAAGTTTTTCTTGCAGTGGACAAGAGTTAAAGCAGAGACTCGTAACTGGCCAGACAGCTGAGAATACATGGCTATGGAGTGCTCAGCCCTAAATGGAACATCTAGGTCAGTCCCTGGCAAGTCCCTCTGAGAGCCTCGTGGAAGAGGAAGGTGGAAGGAATGTAGGAGCTGAAGGATGGGGAGGGCCATTGTGAAGTGCTGTCTTCTGTATATGACACAGCTGCACTCATGAACTCATAGCACAAGACCAAGTAAAGATGGCGGTGTCTGTATGTCTTCCTCGAGGAATCTGGTCCTGCCCAGTAGGAGGGAGCTGTGAAGGCACAGAGAGGCTGATGCACCAGCCCTGAGGGCTCTGTTAGGCTCCACTGCTCTGGAACACAGCATCTTTTCAGTGGTGAAGGTCTTAGGGGCCAGTGGGGCAGTGGGGTGCTCCCTGTCAGGGACTAGCTCAGGTTACCTCGCCCATACGCAGATAAACACAAGCAACGGTGTTCGTGGGGATGATGGTGGGAAAGGGCTTACTAGAAAACAGACTCTTCCACTTTATTCTCTGGTAGAAATTTGTATTTCTCTATTTTATCTCTTCTGTTACTCAAGGACACTCTGGGTCCATGAGGCAGGCAGAGAGCAGAGCTGAGTCTTGCTATGTAGCCTGAAGGACTAGGCACCCTGTCGGGAAGGACCAAAAAAGATCAAAGACTTTGTCAGAGTTATTAAAGAAAGCAGGTTCCCTTCAAACCCAGATGAGGTCCTGGTTTCAGCCAGGGGTACAGGTGCTGCGTACAGATTCCAGCTGACAGGGAGGCCCAGATAGGAAGGGCTGCAGGGACCACCCAGACTGAGCCATGTCGTTTCTCAAGGGAAACCTCGGACTACCAAGAAGCCAGGAGACAGACCCACAACCCTGTTTACCAGGGGTAGAATGGTCCAACAAGAACCTGTGGACACAGACAGTCCTATGAGTCCCCATATACCGGGACACAGTGCAGAAAGGCCAATATAGGTGTCCCACCAGAGCCTCAAAATACCAGGGGAAATATACGCCCAATTAAGTTCCGGGAGTAAATGTTCGTCTCCTGTCTATGTAAGTGTGCACACTTAGATTCTTGCTGACTATGCACTTCTGGAGCCTTTGCGTTTTTCTTTCTTTTTTAAGATTTATTTCATGGGTATGAGCGTTTCACCTGCATGTGTGTCTGAGCACCATACGTGTGCCGGATGCTCATGGAGGTCAGAAGAAAACACTGAATCCCCTGGAGTTATGGATGACTGAGCCATCGTGTGGGTGCTGGGAATCGAACTCAGTTCCTTTGCAAGACTAACAAGTGCTCTTAACTGCTGAGGTAGCTCTTTAGCCCCAGCCCTAGTATTTCTTATAATGTGTATCATTTCCTTTGAATCTCTGAGATTGTGTGTGCTTTCTTGCCCAATTGTCGTTTGGTGCTGTCGTCGTTGTTACCCTGGGACCATGGAGAGGCCCACGAGGACGGCAGATGCCAGCTCAGGTGTTTCCACCCTGGCTTCCCCCTGGCCTGCTGCTCTTCTTGCTGCGGCTGCTGTGACAGGACTGACTGGATGCCCACCTGACTCTTCCTGTGTCTCACTGCTCTACAGTTCCTGTCAGCCTCAGCATCAGAGAAAGGAGGCTTTTCCCCTCCAGCCAGCCAGGTTCCAGGACCCACCAGGTCTGGCTGAGTCTTGTCTCTGGATGACTTGTAATGGCAGGAACATTCCTGTGACACTCCTTAGCCAAGTCTCTGTGCCCTCTTCCCTTCTTCTAGACTGTGGTTCTTCCTGCCACTTTCTGTCCCAAGCAGCCCTGTCCCTGCCCAGCTCTCAGTCGGGCACTCGGGAAACAGAAACTAACGGGGTTGCTGAGTCAGCAGCTGTGCCAAGCCCTGGTTGTCTCCCTTGTGACATGGGGAAGATAACACCACCTACCATTAACTGTGAGGACTGAAAGGGAAACGCTCATATGAGGCCTTACCTGGTCCAGGGGAGAGTAGGTGAGGTCTGGGGTGAGGGGCTGAGTTGGGGAGGAGCCACTGAGTGCCACACCACCTTAGAGAGTCTCTGTTGAGAACAGTTGGGTTTCTCTTTGGGGCTGGGAGTGAAGTTCCATGGGAATTCTCCCTCTGACATTACGGATACTACAGAACACAAGTGCCTTTGTTTACTAAACACCTACTATGTGCCAGGCATCATATCAAACGACCATTTCTCTTCCCAGGTACCAAGGAAGAACCATTCCATTTTACGGATGAGGGACCGTCTAGCAGGAACTTGGCGTTGAGTTTTGGAGGCTTCAGAAGCAGAGGCCAGAATCAGAACCTAGGTTCATGCAACCCTGGGGACCCTCTCCCCTCTGTAACACCCTCCCTCCCTGACTATTGCACTTTGATGGAAGGCACAGGCTAGGTTGTTATATTTTAAGCATGAATCTGAAAGCCCCCTTCTCTGATGCAGTGAAGGCTGAGGAGAGGGAGCTGGGGTAGGAAGGAGCCCTGCATAAGTCAGGCCACCTCAGAGAGCCTTTGCTGAGAGCAGCGGGTCACGCTGTTCAGAGGATTCAGTCAGCTCTGAGGCCTGAGTGAAGCTTTGTGTTGAAGCTCTTCCTTTAGCCTCTTAAAACTTATCAGACATTCAAACACTCACATGGTACAAGGTTCTTTTGTTTGTTTGTTTAGGGAGCTTGAAGGGGACAAAGGGGGTGTTCTCTCTTTTTACTGCGGTTTTGGAGACAGATTTTTTTCAGTGTGTGGTTCAACTCATGATCCTCGTACACAGCCTGAGTGCTGGGTTTATAAGTTTGCACCAACAGTTTCAGATGATGTAAATTCTAAAGGTACAAAATGACATGTACGGGAAGGGCGTCTCCTACCTGTGGTCCATGAGCCCTCCTTTACTAGATTCTTAGCCGGCTGCGAACAGGAGTCCACGCATTTACAATAATAGGGTGACTCTCTTTCTTTCGCTCCCCGTCCCTCCCCGACTTCTCAGTTTGTATTTGGGGGTGGAGGTGGGGGACATGTGTGCTTAAACGTGTGTAGAGGCCAAAAGTCAATCTAGGTGTCTCTCCTTGGTTACTGTCCCCTTGTTTTTTCTGAGGCAAGGTCTTTTCATCAGCCTGGAGCTTGCCGACCTGGCCAGGCTGAGTGGTCAGTGAGTCCAGGAATCCACCCATCTTTGCCTCCCCGGCACATGGACAAACACATGTCATCACACACAGCTCTGGGAACTGAGTTCCAGTCCTCAGATCTACATGGCAAGTGCTTTACCATTGAGCTACCTTCCCCTCTTGCTTCTTAAACTTACAGTAGCCTACAAACGGATGTATATGGGATCTGTCATACCACCACAGGTGAGTGGCCAGAACTATTTCATCAGTCCTTCACCGTAGACAATTAAACTCACTCCACTCTTTCTTAACACAAACCATATTATCTTATAGAGTAGTTGTAGACCTGTGAACACAACTATGAGATAAATCCCCCACAAGCAGGGTTCCTAGCACTTAATACAACACGATCTTTCCAAATTTTTAGCAGATTGTACCAAATTCCACAGATGTAGCAATGTATAGCTCACCACCAATGAATACAGCCAAGGGAGTGATTTTTCCTGTGGGGGGAAATGATGGTTAATTGGATGAGATTAGCTTTGTAGGGCCAAGGAGGCTTGCACTTTGCCCAGAAATCCATCCCTGATCCTGGACAGGTGATTCTCTCTCTTTCCCTTTCTCTCCCTCCCTCCCTGACTTCTTACTTTGTGTGTGTGTGTGTGTGTGTGTGTGTGTGTGTGTGTGTGTGTGTGTGAGAGAGAGAGAGAGAGAGATGAACCAGAACCATCAGTAGGCTGTTCTCAATGATCTAGCCGCCCATTTCACAGATGAGAGAACTTGAGTTTGGAGAGGTGAGTTTACCTTGGTCCTGGTCTAGAATCCTCCAAGTCCAAGGTTAATTCTATAGAATCTATGCTTCCCCTCCTGACCTCAGACAGTGCCTTCCATGCTGCCCTGACACAGACTGCTGTGGGGAGCTGTTCTAGCCTCAAAACGAGACTGCCTTTGCTGCAGAAGCTGTCTGTCTCAGAGCAAGATCACTAGTGTGTGAGCAGGTGTTATCTTGTCAGAAAGTTAACCATAACGAGCCCTAGCTGCAAAGCGTGAATGTCATTTGGGATCGATGGTGAAACTGAGTCATTTCAGACGTAGGACAAGGCTGTGGTTAACCATTGATTGTGATAGGCTCCAGCTACAATTATTCCAAGACACTGTAACACTGCATAAGTGCTCTTGTAGAACCACCCCCAACCCCCACCCCATCCCCACCATTATAAAAGCAGCTAGGCACAGAGGTGAATGTGAATGTCTTTAATCCCAACACTCAGGAGGCAGAGGCAGGTGGATCTCTGTGAGTTTGAGGCTAGCCTGGTCTACAGAGCAAGTTCCAGGGCAGCCAGGACTACAATGTGAGACCGAATTTTTTAATTAAAATAAAAATAGTCCCTTGGAATTCCTCTGTGCCAGTCGCTTCCCTCTTTTGCTTCGCCTGATGTGTTTGCACGGCATGTACAGTCTAACAAACTCTACTTTTGTCCCCTCCTGACTTGATGAATTGATTCACAGCTACTTCATCATGGGCTTGTCAATGTCAGCTCCTGTGTTGGCTTGGCTATGGCTTGAAGAACCCAGCCCCTTCCTAATATGAGTCAAAATAGTTGAAGACTCCCACAAGGTTCAGAGTTCAAACCACTGAGGCCGTTCTAATTCACAAGAAGCCAAACCCAGACCCACACCTACATCCTTACCCAACTGCCATTCCCAGCCCACACAAGGCCCCTGGAGCTTCATTCATCCACTTTTCTGAGGTGGGTACTGAATACTCTGTGCCACCTACCAAAGGATCTGAAATGCTTCACAAATCCTCTCCAGCGTCACTGGTGGGTGCTGGGCAGTGATCGTGTGGGGGAAGTCAGCAACACAGGCTGCTCTAGGGATGCAGGTAACTATGGTGACTCAAGTTCTCCTTTGGGCACTTGGAAAGTGACCACACATTAACCATTTCACCTCCACACCAGTGCCATAAGGCAGACAAGGAAGAGATTCTGATGTTCTTTCTTCCCATTTTCCGGATGAGAAAGTAAGGTGCCCTTTGTCCACTGTATGACAAACCTTAGCTTCATTCTTCCCTGTGATAAGCAAACTTCCAGTGGCACGAAATGTTCACTCATCTCTTAGTGTCCCAGACCTAGAATGCAGTGCCCTTGTCTCTAGCAGTGTGCGTTTCAGACAGCCCCTCGAAGTGCACAGATACATGTGTACACATTCCTTTCCCCGAGTCCTCATGTTTTAGCTCTGTTGATGAATCCCTCATGAGGAGATCCTTAGATCTAGGGGTAGTGTTGCCCCTAGGCAAGTGGTCCTGAGTAGCCTAAGAAAAACAAATCAAATGAAACCTGAGGAGGCCATGCGGAGCATAGGCCAGTAAGTGGCATTCCTCCATGGTCTTGGTTTTGGTTCCTGCCCTAAATTCCCCTCGTGATGGATCGTAAGATGTAAGATGAAATTAACCATCTCCTCCCCAGCTCACTTCAGTTGTGGTGTCTGTCACAGCAACAGAGAGCACTTCCTGCATCTCAGTGCTTGGCTTGCTGTAAAGCAGGAC
Source organism: Rattus rattus (assembly GCF_011064425.1). Lineage (NCBI taxonomy): Eukaryota > Metazoa > Chordata > Mammalia > Rodentia > Muridae > Rattus > Rattus rattus. The sequence goes on from NC_046162.1 coordinate 87,152,873, forward strand.
GGGGCGCTCAGTAAACACACACTGTTTGCCAGAGGAAGCAGATGAATAGACGGATGTAAGGGGATGGCCACAGGTGGCGAGTGGCTGTGGTGCTGGTTCGTTCATCTGGTTTGCTTTCCTATACAGCACACATGCTGTGGTCTCGGTGTCACCCTGACACCCTTTCCTAGAATCCTCCCTCCTCTCACAGTATTTGTTCTCAGTGGCCCTACAGACCAGATGCCTTCTCCCAGCAAGCAAATGACCCAACTAGTAGGTCATACGTCCTCTCCTAAACTTGGGAGCTCTTAGTGTTACAAGAACAGAGTGTATCCAGTTACACGGTGGCATTCTGACATGTGTCCTGTGCTAAGCCTATGTGCTTAGGTCTCCTATGTGCTGACCATCCTGTGAGCCACTGTACATCACTCCCGATCCATCAGATGCCAAGTCAACAAATGTACTTTATCCGTTTATGGACGATGCGTGTTAGGAGACAGGAGATGTGGAGGTGGGTAGCTGAAGGATGGATAGGCAGAGGCTGGGAAGAGCCAAGTGACTGGGGAGAACAGTGGGTAAATGGAGGACCATGGAACTACCTAAGGAAGGAGCTTGTGATCCAAGTGATAGAGTGAGTCCTGGACCCCAAGAGATGAAGGGGGAAAAAGACTCCCCTTTCAGCCTTACCCACAGGGGGAGTGCTGTGAGCTGAGTTTAGGGGAAATGAGCTCCCAATTCCAAATCCCTTCGATGTACTAAAAATCACCTATTTTATCTTGTGAATGAGAAGGAAGGGGCCTCAAGGCAGTACTGCTATACCTCTACTTCCTTGAAGAAACCGAGATTCACAAGAGGTTTGCCAAAATCTCACAGCTTCTCACAGCTAGGTTTAACACCCCACTGGACAAGAATCTAGGCCTGCTACGTCTGGGTCCCTTGTTCTCTTCACATCCAAAAGTTGACTATAAGAGGAATGACTAAAGTGCAGAATTTCCAAACGTCAACCTAACAAAATTCCCCAGGGGGACTTCCCTACCTACTCTGGCATCCCTAACACTCTAGACCTGGGGAGGATCTGAGGGTAGAAGGCTCTGTGGGCTTCAGGGATAAGGGGTAGGTGGTGGAGGAAGGAGAGGCAGCATAGAAAACAAGGGATCGGAGACCTCCATCTCTGAGACTGGAAAGAAGTAGTAAGGAACCAAGGGACTTTCTGGGGCCAGATCAAAGAGGGACAGAATCCAGAGACTTCTGTCACTTCCTTTATAAGCCTGTCTGTCAAACTGTCTAAAAGTGGTCTGTGCACTGGCCTGTGGAGGTGCCAGGAAGGAAGAAGAGTAGAGGTTGGCAGAGTACTCAGGGCTAGTTTGAGTCCAGACTGGTTTCTTCCTAGGTAGAATGACCTCTCAAGGGTCTAGCCTGACACTGGGGGCTGACGGGATATCACTGTCCACTTAGCCACTTCTCACTCTGTGCCTCCAAAGGTCAACTCTCCATTGGGAAAGAGAGAACAGTAAAGACAAATGCTGGAGCTTGGACATTTGGGGGCTGGTTCCTAAGAATCTACTTAAAGCCAGAAATAGGCCATTTTCTGATTGCCCCCATTTGGTCATTCTGGGAGTCCTAGAACTGGATGTTCTCAACCCAGTTACCACGAGAGAAACAGAGGAGTAGATTTAACAAGACAGCAAGGTTTCTTTGCTCCATCAGCAAGGACTGCAGAACTGGGGAAGCCATGCTCTGGTAATAAGCTTTCCTAGAGAATAAAGGATAGAGAATTTCATGAGGGATATGAAACAAAAACAACAAACGAACACACAAAACAAAATGAAATATATATATATATACATATATATATATATATATGAATCCTCAAACCAATGTGAAGAAGTAAAGAAAAATGCATTCCTCTCCTAGAAGAGAGAAGTCTAAAAATTATGTCAACAAACAATTAGAGATCACATGCTTCCCCTAGGCCTCCCACTCGGACCACCTTGTGGGGGCTCCCACGTGACCCAAGTACAGTTCCCATCACAAGCACACCACATGCGGTCTCCAGCTGCAGAAAGCAAGCGGGTGTGCCGAGCCACTGTCCCGTGTGGTGAAGGTGAGAAGAGCTGGAGGTCAGGCAGCAAGCCTCTGGTCTGAATGCAGTTGCAACTATTATGAGAGCAGGCATTAGAGACACGGGGGATGACAGTAGTGCTGTCATCACTAGGACGCCTTGTCCAACAGGGCCTCTGCAAGCACATGATGTGAGCCAGCCACTTGCTGTCCCAGATGTAAGGATGGGGAAAGGGATCCAATCAAGAAACATATTCCAACTTGCATGTGGAGAAAGCTAGAGCCATGGAAGGAAATGACTTTACTTCTTTTCCTGGGAGCCCAGATGCCTAGAGACTGTGGATTTTCCCTGCTTCAGACACTGACAGGAGAGGCTAGAGAGAAAGCTGACCCACACAGTCATGGGGAAACCCCATGTCTGACTAAAACACTGGAATCCATGTGAAATGGGGTTTCGGTTTCTTTGGCTGCAACCAGCTTCATAACGTCAGACTGACAGGGCTGAGAGCCAGCTCGGCTTTGGAAAAGAGTCAATGAGAGAAGGAAAAGAAAACAAAGGCTAAGCCAGGAGAGGACAGGGTAGCATGCGGCTGGAAGGACGTGAGTCTGCGCGAGAGGCTTATGCGAGCACGCAGCACAGGTGTCAGGGTTGACGAGAGCCGGTGAGGACTCAGAAGCGCACCAAAGCCGCCATGTTTGTGAACTCCCTACACACAAAATGACAAGTGTGCTGTTCCGTTCTCTAAAAACTAGTCAGAAGATTCCACAGCCTCATCATCTCTTCAATGGCTAGATTAACCAACTTGGAGTCTGTGCAGTTTCTCAATCTACAGAGGAAGTGACTTAGGACCGAAGGAAATAAGCAAGTTGCCTGAAATCACTAACCAGCCACAGAAGCAGACTGGGAGACACGATGCTGCACGGCCTCGCGAACGCCTGCAGTCTTAAGAAGAAGCAAGGGGAAGATAGCCATTGTGAGGGGCAGGGAGGTGGGGGCATGGAGAGACGGTGGCCAAACGGTACACAAAGCTGCAGCAAGCCAGGATGAACAAACAAGTCTGCAGACCTAAAACAGCGTAGGGACCGCAGTTAGTCACAGCGTGCCTGGCACCGGAAGTTTACTGAGAGATTTCGGATGCTCATACCACATAAATATAAAGTGGAGGCTATGTGTGAAGACATTTGTGTTCATCTGGTTTGTTGTAACTATGTCAGAATTTCACCATATACCATAAATGTACACTGTTTTATTTTTTAAACAAATAGGATATGAATAATAGATCCTGCTTTTCAACTCCAGGGAGCCCAGGTCCCTAGTCAATATGTCACAAGGAATGATTAAGACTAGTGCACCGTTGAGTTAGTCTCTATCCTATTCGAAACATTTGCTGAAAAGCAGAGAGGAACCCAAAGGACAAACAGAAGACACACAGGATAAGCGACCGAGAAACTGCAGATTCTGAGTTGGTTAATCTGGCCATCGAGGATATGATGAAAGCTGTGAGGGTTTTTTTTTTTTTTTTGACTAGCTTTTAGAGAACTGAACAGACATTCTTGTCACCTGTGCTCAGGGCTGGAGAGATGGCTCAGCGGCTGCTCTTACAGGGTACTCAGGTTCGAGTCCCAGCACCCACACTGGGCAGCTCACACCTGACCATTTCCAGGAGCTCTAACTCCCTCTTCCAGCCTCCAAGAGCATCGTAACACACGTGGTATGCTTACTGACAAGCAGGCGCACATGCATACACATAAAATAATTAAAATAAATAAATGAATTTGTAAAAGATAATATGCTCACAGATTTAAGAGACAAGACCGTAATGACTGCACCACAGAAAATGAGGACGTAAGTTGAAGGCCAACCTGGGTTACAGTGTGAACCAGTCTCAACAGGAAAGACAAGAGACAAGGCCAGTAAAAGGCAAAAGGCGGTTCACAATTAAGGAGTATATATTTACTTGTGTGTTGTCTGTCTACCTTCTCCTACTTCATCCCAGAGCCTTCAAAGAGTTGCTGGATTTCTCTAGAAATAATGAAGAGTGGTAAGTCAGTGAGGTCTACCATTCCAAGTCACAGCCATAAGTTACACACTTTACCTCTCCAAACTTGAACCAACCCCATCAAAGGCTCAAACTCAGATCCTCCTGCCCCAGCCTCCCAAGTGGATGTAGTAGTATACATCTGTAGATGTACATGGTGGGTGTGGTAGAATATGTTTGTAAATCCCAGTATTCATGGGCACAGGCAAGAGGAGTTCCACGAGTTCAAACCCAGCATGGTCCATATAACAAGTTCAGTCCAGCCATGGTCACATACATAGAACCCAGTGATTCCAGCATGGGGTTACTTTCCAATGTTCAGTTCTGTCTAAAACTCTTATCCACAAACAAATTTCAGTCCCTATCCCCTGGCTATATTGTCACTGATTTTCAATTGAAGATGCATCCCATCCTTTGGAGTGGAATGAAGCCCCCCACCCATCTCTCCTTTGGATCTCTGACCCTGTGGTTCAAGGAGTCCCTATCCTTTAATATCCAGTTATACTAAATAGACAGTGGACCAAAATGAGACACAGGGCAGCTGGCTTCTGTTCCCAATTCTTTCATTCATCTGCAATAGCTTCTCCATCTGCAGCAGAGGGAAAACATTCCAATGTCATGCCTGGATAGGGAAAAAACTAGGGAAAATCTCCCAATGTCCCTTACAGTTTCTGCCTTCCATAGCCTCTGTGCACAAGACTGTAGAGATGAGTCGGTGGATAAACGGGAACATCATGGTCATGATGAAAACAAGAAGCCTCCAGCGTCCAGCTCAGATGCACTGTCCTAGTCATAGGGTGGGAAGTCCCACCCCTTCAGAACCTATATTTGTAAAGGATTCCCCCTCAATAAATCCTCTCGTAAGTAACACTTGAGATCAGACTGTGCCCCATTCTAACTTGGTATTGTGTAAAACAATAGCTTTACAAGTTGTGCCTTTCCCTGACAGACCCCACTGTACAAGCAGATTTTTGACTACATTCTGAATGCAAACACAGAGATGGGATGATTGTACCTTGGTGGGCACTTCTGTCTGGCACCACCTGTAGGCACAGATGATTAATAACTTATACCTAAACGTATACAAGGATGACACACCCATAAATTTATCAAAAAAATCAAAAACAAAAAGAAAAAAAACAAAACAAAACAAACCTTCGGACCATAGGAGCACGTAAGTATGTTAAAGTCATTTAAAAGCAAACAGGCCCAAGAACTCACTGAACACATCAACGCTCTCGCCTGGACTCCGTAAAGAAAACAGCTAACTTCACAGCCTCCACCAGCCGTCGTCTGGCCACGTGGGGTGTGTGTCAAAGGACTGACAGCAGACAACTGCAGACTGTCCCAGGAGCTAGAGCTCAGATCTATTCCCACTGTGGCAGGGCCTGCTGGAACCTCCATCCACCCGGACCCACCATCTGTTTGCTTTCCCATTGTCCATCTTGACCCAGCCCTCTCGTTCACCCCCACAGCATCCATGTCCTAACATTTTGCTCCTAGACTCTGAGGTTCAGCTCTGACCTGCAGCCCTGGAGCAGTAGGCACTCCAGTAGGAATAAGGTGAAGACTGATAGAACACTAGGCATCCTCCTGTGGCCTCCATTCACACACACACACACACACACACACACACACACACACACACACACACACACACACACACACACACACACACACACACACACACGCACACACTTTTTTAATCTTTATTCCCACAAAGACTCATTGTAGCCCTATCAGCTCCCTCTGCTCCTAGACAGAAAGACAGACAGACAGACGATAAATAAATGAGATGGACATACAGGATAGAGTTCTTTTGTTCCTATCTTAATTACTAATGTTAACTCTCAGATCACACGTCACACATTAAGTGTGCCTGTATCTACCAAGCTATCTGGAGGATCAGAATCACCTGGCAAATTGCTTTCAACAAATCCTTGCTAATGTACTGTTATCAATGACACAAGTGTGTTCTATGTTCCTGATACTGTGTGCTCATGACAAATACTCTTCCATGGGGAAAACAGGAAGACCGAAATCAAGTCTGGGCTAGAACTTGAGAAGTTGCCAAGGGAAGACCAATGGCTTGACCTTAACCTATCTGACCCCTACTTGCCTTAAGGCAACAGCTCCCTGCTACCTGGGGAGGGCCTGCTTGGGATGGCAGATCTGAGGATGAAGGGAAGGACAAGATTCTACCCCCCACTACTGTGTTTGGCCAAAGAGGGAGTGGATAAGTCATCCTGGACTGGAGGGCAGTTAGAGGCAGAGTCATATTTCCAAAGTGATTTCAGTTTTCTTTTCCTTTTTTTTTTTTAATGTGTGTGTGTGTGTGTGTGTGTGTGTGTGTGTGTGTTTTCATTTTCTGACAGCAGCCAGGGTTTGATGTCTTTTGTGGAAACTCCCCCAGTCCTGGGGGGCACTTCCTCTGCTGCCCTGGCTCCCTATAAAAGGTCTGCCTGAGCAGTCGAGCACCCCTGCAGATGATTCTGAGACAACGCGTGCACCTTCCACAGTCTCTGCTTCAGGTACCATGAAGATCTCCACAGCTGCATCCCTCACCGTCATCCTCGTTGCAGCCGCCCTCTGCACCCCCGCACCTGCCTCCCCATGTAAGTCCAGGGTTCTGACCCCACAGCCCCCACTCTGCCTCGGTGCCACCCCATCCTGCCACCCCAGACTGTCCTTTCTTTCCAATGCTACTGTGTCTGCTGCCTGTAGATCCTGATGTATCATTGACACAGCTATCCTGCCAGCACTGCTAGGTGCCTTCTGTCTGTATGATGTCTATCTGTATGATGTAAGAGTTCCTGTATATGTCAGGAACTCTTCTGTCTTCAGACTGTACTACGACCTCTGCAGGCACTCTCTGGTGTAAGCCGCTGCAGGCAAATCGGAGGGCTGACCTTGGAAACTGACTTACTCGTATCTGTCACCAGCATGTGATATGTGTGATACTGTTTTAGGTGGGAAAGTCTCTCATTTCATAGTGAGAAAAGAAACAGGGCTTGCAAAAAAAATTAATAATAATTAAAAGTGAACTAAGTGCCTACCGTGGGCCAGGCACTGTGCAGATTACTTCATTGTGCCATCCTGTTTAATACAACTAGTCTTGCGGTGGTTGCTTTTGTGTTGCAGTTGGGAAACAGAGGTCCAAGGACACTGAGAATCTTGTCCAAGGGTGCACATTGCTAGAGTGTGTGGAAATTGGTATTCCAGAAGCCCCCTCTGACTGGGAAGATGAGCGCCACAGCCTTGCTGTGGGATGTCAACTGAGCAGCTCAGTGGCATCTTGAATTAACTGACCACCGAGAGAGAGCTTCTCTGTTCGGAGCCCTTCACTACAGGCCAGCCAGGGCTCAGGACGCTGTGTGCACTTCCAGGCCCCATTAGGATGGTGACTAAGTTAAGGAGCCTCAGCTTGGATATTGCCTGTAACTCATCCTACCCCTCAAAGACAGCAAGCTTTGAATCTACTAGGGGAGCTCTGAAAGCAGCCCAGAGGAGAGGGATTCCAGCAGGGGGTTACGGTACAGGGGACCGAGCTTGGCTCACAGACCAGACACAGTTTGGCAGAACCTTTCAGGCTTCTGTTGAACTCTCACCATGGCAACTGTGTCCTCTGAGCCATTTCTGCCGAGGTAGACAACAGCAGACACTGCTTTCAAGATAAATCATGTGAAGAGCTCAGCACAGTGGCCAGCATAGCTGGCGATGAGTTAAAGGGTTTCCTTTCTTTCATCTCCCAGATGGCTCGGACACCACTCCCTGCTGCTTTGCCTACCTCTCCCTCGCACTGCCCCGTGCCCACGTGAAGGAGTATTTTTACACCAGCAGCAAGTGCTCCAACCTTGCAGTCGTGTGAGTCTCGGACCCATGGGTTCCTTTTTGGGATATAGAAGCTATCCCACACTCCAGCCATGATCCTTCTTGGGGGGGATGCTCCCTCTCACTCCCACTCACCCTCTAGGCTCCTCTAATAGCTATGGCCCCTCATCTCCAGCTCAGAGTCTCCAACTGCAACATTAAAGGACTAGAATGGCAGCCTCCAAGCAGTGGTTCCCAGCCTGTGGGTCGGGACCCCTTTGGCAACTCTCTAGCTCCAAAAATATTTACAACATAATACATAGCCGTAAGGACACTACAATATGAAGTAGTAACAAAATAATTTTATGGCTGGAGGTCAGCACGACATAAGACATTGTATCAAAGGGTCGCAGCATGAGCAAGGTTGAGAACCATGGCCTTAGGGGATCCTGTCCATAGTGACAGACACAGTTCCTAGGACAACCACCTTTGCTGACGCAGCTTTTATTGGAGCACAGGCTGAACATCTGATCCATTACTCCTCTCCAGTTAGGAGTCCAAAGCTTTCACTCCTTACACCCAATGCAGCTCAGCGGATCCTCTGAGGAACTAGGAAGGATGGGTCAAGGTCAGCGCCCACGTAAACGAAATCTAAAAACCAACCCATTTAAGAAGTTATAATGAGGCTCCGCTTTAAATATGCAAATGGATAGATTTGGGGAAATATAATAATCCCTACCACACAGAGAGTCTTACTGGCATGTTGTGTCTCTATGTGCTGTCTCTAAGTTGTACATAGCCCTGGCCGGTATGCACAAGGCTATCCACATAATGAAACAGCTTCAGAGGCATTTGCTGCCTTACTCAAAGTTGCACTGTAAGTGAAGGACGCCGTCTGTCTCCGGGGCTCCTTCTTCCTGTTATAAAACAAAGTCACTGGTGACAATAAGCTTAAGAAGTATAAGATGATAATGATTTGCAGAATGAAAATGGATTGTTGGGGAAATGGCTCAGTGGTTAAGAGTATTTATTGCTCTTGAAACGAATCTAAGTTCAATTCCCAGCATCCACATTTATCGGTACCTCCAGTTCCAGGGGGATCCAATAGACCCTTCTGACCTCCTCGGGTACATGTGTGGTGCACAAATACATGCAGATGAATGTTCATCCACATAAATGTAAAAGAAGAAATCATAAAGTTTCCAGCAAAAGGTTAAAGAGTTTTAATCCGGGGTTGGGGATTTAGCTCAGCGGTAGAGCGCTTGCCTAGCAAGCGCAAGGCCCTGGGTTCGGTCCCCAGCTCCGAAAAAAAGAAAAAAGGAAAAAAAAAAAAGAGTTTTAATCCAAAGACTTTTTGTAACCCTGGCAAAGATGAACTTCAGTCCTGGTGAATCACTGAAAATATATTACTATTTAGTATTACTAAATTAGCACCTTTTATGAGCCGGCCAAGATGAATAAAACTCTCCTCCTAGGCTATGGAGATTTCATCTAGTAAGAGTGATAAGTTGGACATAGAATGACTGACTACAGCGCCCTATAAAACCTTACTAAAGGAGAGGAGGGTGTGTCTAGCTTCAGGGGTGAGGCAGTTGATTCAGAGGTGATCACTGTAAAAAGACGGTGTTTGTGGAGAGATTAGGCGTAGAGACCTGTGTGTGATGTGAGGTGTATTGAGAACACACTCATGGTGTTTGGTTTGTAGGGATATGTGTAGGAAAGCCTTGAGTGTCCGGAAACTAAAGCAGACTATAGAGCTGGCAAGAGCAAAATGGCCAGGTACAGGCAGAGCCATGGAAGAAGGGGTCTGGAGAAGAGGCTGTTGAAGTCACCCACGTGTGTGGTATTGTCAGCAGGGTGGTACCTGGAGGCAAGAAGAAACAAGAGGATGAATCAGCCAGAGTAAGGGACATGTGGTCAGGAGCAAGGAGAGAAGAGATACAGACGATGCTGAGGTTTCCATTCAGGGATGGAGAGGTGCACAGGTGTGCAGGGCAAACCATGGAAAGAGGAAGGAACCAAGCAAGTTCCAGCAAGACAATCCATGGAGATGCCAGATGGAGTGCAAGCAGAGGCTCAGGACAGAGTCCAGGAACCATCAATAAAAAGGGGCTGGGCCATGTTTTCTTGGCCATTTGGCTACACAGCTGGTCTGCCAGGTTACAATCCAGGTTATGTCATTTGGTAAACTGGGGCCCCTCAGCCCCTCTGAGGTAGTTCCGAAAGAGGATAATTAAGGTGCTTCTTTCACGAGGTCACAGGGAAAAAAAATACTTAGACCATCCCCTGGGTATAAAGAAGTCATTATCTAAGAGAGAGAGAGAGAGAGAGCACATGAGTGGCATATGATAGGAATGGATGAGATTCATTCACTCATTCATTCAATGTCCACCAAGCATCAACTCTCTGCAGGCCCGGGACCAGAGACTGGAAAAAGCAGAAGGTGAAGGAGGCAGTGTCTTTGAGGACACCTGCTCTTAGGAGACAGGTGAAGGGGAAGTCAGATGGACAGAGGGCCCCACAAATGCAGGAAGGAAGGGAAGACTTAGCGAAGGAGATGTGCCCTTTGGTATCACATACTATGTCAAGGAGGAGGAAATGGAGCCTGGGTGAGCTTGAGAGCTGGGGTTGGTATCCTAGACTTTTGACTCCCTGGCTACATGCTCAGAGTGCCAAGAGTAGAGACTAGGCAGTCTTAGAGTTCCCTCTTAATTTCCTTAACTCAACTGATTTAAGTAAATCAATACTCAACTTCTTTAAATTCGTCACTGAGCATAAGGCCTGGAGCAAGGAAAAGGGGGCCAAGAAAAGGCCAGTGCTTGGCTCGCTCAATGCTGGGTTCCAAACCTGTGTATACTTGTAGGGAATTAACATAAATAGAGCTCTGCCTGTAGCTTGGTGCCTTTAGTTCCAAAGGAGAATTATCCTCTAAAAGGAAGAAGGCAGCAAGGAGCTACAAAAATGCCCTACCCAGCTCCCATAACCTTTATGCTTTTCCATCCCCGTACACCAAAGGCTGCCCGGTTTTAACCTTTCTCTCTCCTGCAGCTTTGTCACTCGAAGGAACCGCCAAGTGTGTGCCAACCCAGAGAAGAAGTGGGTTCAAGAATACATCAACTATTTGGAGATGAGCTAGAATAGAGGGTCTCTCCATTCTGATCCTGTATAGCTTTCCTGTCATTGCTTGCTCTAGTCCTAACCAGCTGGGGATGCCACTGAGCAACCCCCTACTCCCACTCATTCCTGGGAGGGCATAGATGCTATCATACCATAGAGATTATAACAGTGTCCTCTCCTATGGCCTGGGAGATGTGCTCTTCATAGCTCCTCACAGGCTCTGTACAGCAAATGTAAGAAATCCGCATTTCATTAAAATGTCTGATGCAAAGACAAAGCTGGCTCCTAGTTTGACTTCTTCCTAAGAAACCCTCTTCCCCACAAGTATTAAGCGTGCAGATATCCAGGCACATATCTGGAATCAACACCATATTTAGAAGATCTGGCCTGTGTAGTTAGCATGGACAGGCAACACTGGTAAGTAACCAGGGGTTTACCCACTAGGGTTGAAGTCTAAGCACCATGATGTAAGTCTACCTGTAAGTCTCCAAGGATTTATCTGGATCCCTGCCACAACACCTCCTTGCTTTCTCGGGCTTTAACTGACCCTTCTACCTTAGCCTGTCCTATACCTTATTTCCAGTGGGTTCCTTTAACACTATTATTGCCCATAGAACAGGACTTAAGGACAACTTCAGAAGCTGTCTTACTGTTTTACTGCTGTGAACGGACACCACGACCAAGGCAAGTCTTATAAGGACAACATTTAATTGGGGCTGGATTACAGGTTCAGAGGTTCAGTCCATTATCATCAAGGCAGGAAGCATGGCAGCATCCAGGCTGGTATGGTGCAGGCAGAGCCGAGAGTTCAACATCTTCATCTGATGACTTGCAGGCAGCTAGGGTGAGGGTCTTAAGCTCTTGCCCACAGTGACACACCTACTCCAACAAGGCCACACCTCCTAATAGTGCCCCTGCCTAGGTCAAGCATATACAAACCATCACAGAGGCCTATAACTGTATCAACTGCACCAGCACCTTTGAAGAGGGGTGATCCACCTTTCTGCCACCTATGTGTGCCTTCAGATGAACATTATAAAGACCAGTCATAGCTGTAGGTAATAATAGTTGAATGAAATGTGCTAAGCACTGACTCAGTCCCTCACATTCAAAACCCTCTTTCATCTTCTAACCTTGGGATGGGTACTAATATTAGCTCTACTTACAGTATGAAATGCTTTCCTTTTTAAATTCTGTGTGTAAGAGAGAGACAAACAAGACACACACACACACACACACACACACACACACACACACTCATGAAGACATTCAGACATATTGTCATGGCACAAATGTGGAGGTTGGAGGAGAGGGTTCCCTCTTCTCCTTCTTTCTCATGGGGATTGAGCTCAGGTAAGGAGGCTTGCACAGCAAAACCTTTACTCACTGAGCCATCTCACCAGCCCAAAGGTCAGGAAAACTCAAGGTAAGTTGGAATTTATTCGTCCAAAGCCCCACAAACAAAAGTAAAACGAGTTTAAAGTTAAGTTTTAAAACCCGCTAAATCTAAAACAAATGCTTGTGTTTTGCCATCTTCAATCTGCAGATTTTTAAACATAAAATTTTTCAAACCAATTTTTAAAACCCTCCCCTTTCCTCTGGTATATATATATATTTTCTGAGCCATTTGAAACTGCGTGTACAATACCACTACACCCCTAAGAGTTTTAGTATTGCCTACTAGTGACAAGGACATTCTACACAACCACAAAGTGAGAAACAGGAAACAGGGACATTATAACAATTGTCAAATATACAGTCACATCCCCACTGGCCCAATAATGCCCTCTATGAATGTTTTTTTTTTTATTAAGAATCTGATTCAATAGACACGCTGAATTAAGTGGAATGTCTTTTGGTGTTATTAAAAAACAAAACAAAAAGCAAGCAAACAGTATCTCTTTGTGTAGTCGGGCTGTCCCAGAACTGGCTATGTAGCCGAGGGTGGCCTGGAACTCTAAGGAATCTGAGTGCTGGGATTAAAGGCGTGCACTACCACACCTGGCCTTTAGTGTTAGCACACTTTTTGGCTTTTGCTCTCCTCTCTCTCTCTCTCTCTCTCTCTCTCTCTCTCTCTCTCTCTCTCTCTCTCTCTC